>NC_092859.1:36456755-36765497 GCF_032062135.1 Pyxicephalus adspersus
TTATATTATATATATATATATATATATATATATATATATACAATAATTCCCGAGCACACAATCCAATCCAAGTTGCCCATGGCCAGGGCAATGCACTAAATAATATACACATTTAGTCCAACTAGTCAACTTAAAATATTTAATAAAACAATTTTAATGTGTATATGTCAGGCCAGTCAGTAGACCTGTTTCCCGTGATCCATCAGCCTGGGGTACTGGCTAAATGACCATTGAATTATTATTAGTATTAGACGCTTCAGTTGTTTCTTCCTTTAAATTAGATGTCATTGTGCACCTCTGTGGTCACATGAGATGGGAGATTCTCACACCGGTGAATGATGTAAATAAAACAACAAAATGCTTGTGAACTTCAGCACATCAGCTGGTTAACCTCGGAAATTTAATCCTGCTTGCTAAGGTTCCCTGTTGGTGATGTAAGAATAGGTCAGAGCATTGTGGTACTATCATCAGTTGGCCATAGACAACTTGATAAAGCCAAATTGTGTTCCAATTTTTTTCATTGCTTGAGATTATCTTTCAATTTTCCTTTTTATTTATGAACTGCTACGAGGCACTAACTAGCAATGTTGCTTGGTATCGGTATTGGTTATTCTACAGAGAGATTTTCCTTTTAAAATGTTTCTGTAAGTAGGTTCTAAATAAAGATCAAATGACTGCTGCTGTTGTGTCAAACAAGGATCGTGATGGGTCCTGGCATTCAAATGAATAAAAGTTCTATTTACATGTGACTTATTTGTTAGATTTATATGGGATCTCTTGAGGGCTTGATTATCTTTTTTTACCTTTTTGACTTTTTTTACATTCATTTTTCCCTTTCCTTCTTTGCATATTTCTTCTTAGAGTTTTTATCAAATCATTTTTATTTATGGCCTTACTTATACTTAGCACCTGCACCCAGTGGGGTCAAAACCGCATGGTCTGAACACACTGGTGATAAAATGTTTTCTCTCTTTTTTAATAAACTCCACTGTATTACCTTCTAATTGTTTGGGTTCCACCTCTTTCCTAAATTAAAGAACTAAAATAAAATAAGTTTTATCTAGACAACATTTTATCATTGCCAAAGCAAGTGAGGTTAGAGTGTTGATGATAGCATGCCTCATATATGGATACAGAAATTACAGGGTAGCGGATTGGATCTGTGTATAAAATATATAGGTTCAGGTGGTGTAGAATGTTTTTCTCAGTCTATGATATTTTGTTACCTGCTGTGAAACGCTTTCCACTATTCATTTCCTTTTCTCTAGACATGTACATTCCTCTCTTTTCTTGGAACTCATTTTATCCTTCCCTTTCCCTATCACCTGTTCTTCTCCTTCTCTCTCTTCCCTCTTTTCTTTTTTCTGTCCCCTGTTCTGTTAATCTCATTCACCTTCCTTCTCTTTCTCCCTCTCTTCCCTACTTCCCCAATTTTCTCATTTCTACAATCTCTGTATTCTCTTTGCATTAATAGGGTTCTTTGTTAGAAGGGGTGCCGGTTAGTTGATACAAAAAGTCATCAAAATGCGACTTTATAATTTATGACCCATGTCAAATGTATGGAATTTGTTTTACAAGCAGTGCCCATACTTAAAAGTAATTAAGAGGCGTCGATTTATTTTTTAAATTTAGGTAGTAGAATATTCCCAGCTACGTTGGTTGGTCGAAGACATCTTTAAGTGCAACAGCATCAGGGTGTTTGTTTCCTAATGTCTTGTTTATCAAATTGAAATCAATGACTGAGAAATGGAATACAACTACTACTAATTAGTCGTCTTTTGAAAAATTAGCACTGTATGTGTAAGGTGCAGTTGTTATCAATATTGTTTTATAGCAACATATAACAAAGTCATTTACATTGCAAATCATTGCCAATGGTATGGGTCTATATATATATATATATATAAATATATATATATATATATATATATATATNATATATATATATATATATATATATATATATATATATATATATATATATTTGGTCCTATACAGCACTGAAGTAAATACTTTGATCTACAATCAGCCTGGGCATTTGGGCTGAGCTGTGTCCCCATTATGCCACTGAGGGGCTCTGGAGGCCTCTGCATAAGGTCCTCGTCATTAGAGGCCTCCCTATACCCAGTAATAATAAGAGCGGGCTATAAGTATGCATGTACAAAGACATCATTGTCAGTGGAGGCCATCACACTAGCCCGCACAGTTATATTATTACTGTCCCATAGGCCCCTGAAAGTGAATGTATATTCCACTTTTGGCAATTTTAAATATTTAAAGGAGCACTGAAATGAAAAAAGCCTATGACATTAACTTGGGAACCTATGACGTGAATGTGGCAAATAAAATCAACTTGCTTGTGCTTTTCAAACATCCAATTATATATGATTTTTTTCCTCCTTATAATTATTTTACAGGCAGGATAACACCACCTCAATTCCCACAATAGTAAATCACTAGGGAAAAGTTCATGAAATTTGAGGGAGCCAAAAGCTATGCAATTTCTACAAAACACCTAATTAAAATCAGTGCTATAAAAATATCTGCAGTATACTGAGCTGATCCATGGGGTGACCTTAAACCTAATCACAAACTTATATCAAAGATATTGAAAAGTCATTTTATTGGGTCATACAGACTTTTGATGGAGGCTACAAGTAAATATTTCAGCAGTTATTATTATTTATTGTACCTATTATTTAGGTATAGTGCACTGTTGTCACCATCAAGAAAGCTCCTGGAAATGCCATGTAACAATCTTTGCAGTGCATAAAGTTTAGGAAGTGGCTTCAAAGGGATTGTGTGGGACCTGCAGCAGAGAGATGCAAAAAAGAATTTAAAAAAAGTAAAAAATTGTGTTTTTTAAAATGACAGTTGCCTGTGAAGTAATTTAGAAAAATGTGATTCAGTTACAGATTACATATAACAAAATAGATTTTAAATTTTTAAAACCAGTAATATGGCAAGGTAATAAAAATACTCCATGCATTTAATTTAGGTATGATAACTTATGGTATGATATAAGCAAGAAAAGACCATTGACAACATTCAAAGAAAAGTATTCCAAACAACCAAAAGCAGATGTCTCTTTACTGGAAAAGTGAGTCTGCACTGGTCAATATAGGGGGATATTGTTTTTCATTGTAATATTTATGTAGAACCTAACACTGACCTACTCCTATTTGTTTTTTTTTGGTCATATTTTAATTATATATTAGAATATACTTTGATCAGCATTTTGTTATCTATTCAAAGATATACAATAATAATAATAATAATTTCAAAAACTTCCTATTAATTGTGTCATCAATCTTGTGATCTGAACTTCCTGTGCTCTTTATTTGTGCTGAATGTTAACAGCAGTGTTACCAACTATCTTTGCAAAAAGTTGACCTGTTCTTTAGTTTAGTGCTAGAAACATACTTTAGTGATTACACCCAATTGTCCCAAAACGTGTTGAACATATCTTAAATTCACATTGTCCTGGAAAGCAGAGACTTACCTATGTCTCTGTATTGTTTTTTAAGGGCCAAGCTAAACTATTGCATTGTGGCACCAATACACCGGGTACAATGCAGTGATTTTTATTTTGAATGGCACTCCAATCACCCTTGCCAACACACCCACCTAGGTGCAGAGCTGTGCCTGGCAAATCTGATACATTCACCTTATTTTGGTGCTTTTAGTGCATTAGGCAGTCTGTTAAAGTCCTAACTTACCATAACACATATCAATAGTATCAATAGGTGACATATTGTACAGTAAATTAGCACAACAGTGTGAAAATGTTTTCAAGATATGGATGAGCTCCACGACCTACAGAATGCTGTAGGGAAGGAATAGGTTTGAACTGTTTCCACATGTTGTAATTTGCAAAAATCTGTGCTGTGATACTTGGCATGCATTGTGTAAAAATGAAGCAGAGCAAGTGTAAGTGGTAGAACAGTGAATGCCACTTTAAAAATTACTACAGGTACTACAGTTTTTACTACAGGTAAAATGAACGGTTACTTGATTGTTTATCTGTTTTTGAATAAAAATAGAAATCTGTAAATTACCCATTGGAAGGGGACCCCGTCATTCAAGTGTCTTGAAGCCCTGATTTACTAAAAACATTAGCTGTGTGTTAGCAAATGTTTTTACTCCTGGACCAAATCCATTCCAGGTTTGGTGGATCACCCAGCTTCACTGATGAAAGTGTATTCTCTTCAGCCTTGGAGAACTTTATTAAATCAGGGCTATTGTCTTGAAAGTATTGTCAAGACGATATTTTCCATATTTTTAAAACTGCAGCATTCCATAAAATAATACCCCGTTATCCTTGTGTGAAGATCCATGTTTAGGCTCTCCCTGTTATATAATGGTCATGATGTGCCCTTACCTCCCAATTGTGCCTTTACAATATCTTTTCACATTTATTTTACTACACAATACACAGGCATGGTCCACTGTTGTCACCTTTAGGAAGTCCACCCTGAGAAATGCCATTATTGTAGTTCATGTAGACAAGTAAGCTGCATAGAGGCTGCAGAAGCCTAAAGTCAGTGAGATGCATGAAAAAAATATAAAACAATTGTTTTTGATACACAGGACTTTACGAAAATAAATGTCTTTTGGTTGGGGTTTCTACATGTACATAAAGGCTTTAGCTTACATTAAAGGGAAATTCCAGATAAAGTAAAAATACTATACCAATACAACCCTTCTCTTATTAAAAAAATAACATATCCCTAGTGTGTGCAAAGCTAGCCAATGTTATATTCTTTCTTTATTTTTTTGCGGCTTTGGATCTTGGACTTGCATTCTTTTTTGTTTTTTTATTTTTATTTTTCCCTAGCAAATTAATAAATCTAATCATGTAAACAAAGTGGGGAATTTGCATGCATGATCAGGAAGCGTGTTTGGGAAAGTGTACACTCATCATAGTGGAAAATGTGTTGTTTGGAGTCTGGGGGTGAAAACAAAGCTGAGGATTTTGGAGAGGCTGCCTGAGCCAGATGGCCTAATGTATTTTCCAGTCTGGCATCCCAACTGCTTCCTCCTGTATTACATATCGCCATTTGTTCCGGGATATTTACGCTAGAGCTGCTACCAAAGTGTATGTTTGAACTACCTTAAAAATGAACATATTAGCAAAGATGTATTTTATTAATCCCACGTTGATATTTTGATTTTACGCAGCCGGCGATTTCCTGACTGCGTCGGCATGACGCCAGCGCCAAATTACATGTGAACTCTGAATATAGATTAGTGGATTTGTAGTCATTTGGTGCTGGGTGATGGCAGATTGCAACACTGTAGCAGAGACCTGAATATAAACACTGAATAATGAACATCTTAAGGTGGAATATTACCTTTCTTTTCTTTTTATGCAATTTTTTATTTTACATATTTTTTTTATTACACAGCAGTAGTAAATATGGCTTACAGCTTGAACTTTTTGGTATTTAAAAAAACAAGCACAATATTGTAAATGCACATAGCAATGATGGATTACACAACTGGCATGGCAGATCAGTGAAACTAGAAGTTTTTTACACCAAAGGCTGATATGTTTAGTGTTTAGATGTGTTATGTTTTATAAAAAAAAAGGTCCTACTGATGGCAATGGGGTTGATTTACTTAACAATAGGCAATTGCTGACTGATCAGTAAAGAATGAATAAATGAATGTTCACTGAGCTAAGTAAATATGGTAAAGTTTAGCTTTAACCAACTAATCATGTCCTGGCGAAAATTCATTTTATTTATTCCTCTTTCAATTGATTGGGTTTTAAAAGTCAACATATGTTTTGAAAAGTGAACATGCTCTTTTCCTTTTTTTAAGTCAATTTGCTAGTCAATGGGTTGCAGGAACCTGATTTGCACTGATTTTATCCGTATTCCTATAAATCCAGTATACATCCCCCATAGGTGTAAACTATTGTTTGGGAAAGGTGGAATGTTTGACTGAAGGATGCTGTGCACGTGCATAATCTCTCAAACAGCCTTTCCCCAAACCCCCTACATTCTACGTAATCCATAAATGCCGCATTTGGTTTTCACTTTAAATCAGTTGAAGATTGGGCAACCCATTGGTATTCAACCACTTTTTTTTACAAAATGGGGAGAACCCCTAGAGTGGGTCCAAAGCTGAACATTTTTACCAAGAGGAAGACATTTCTTAACAGTTCAGCTTTGCAACCACACATCGGAATTACCTACTTTTTTTTTACTTAACTTTCTCTCTCATTGGTCCTCAAGCTTTACTTTCTAGAAGTTATGGTTTACATACATTGCACAAATGAGGGTCAACAAGCTCAAAACAATTCTTTGCAGTTGTGAATAGATACCTTCATATTAACATATACTTGTACTAAAAAACCAGCAGTTCTGGATGGACAGTTTGCCAATGGAATGAAAATAAATTTTTGGCATCACTGTGCCTGAAATGAGGAATAAACCCATTTTTTTGGATATGTAATAGAATGAGACCTTCTTCTCTAACAAGGCTGTATTGTGCTACGTTTACGTTTGTTGGAAAGCCTTTTGGTTCCTTATGTTTCTCCCTAATTTATCTTCATAGGTTATCCTTTTTTTTCAGATGAAAAGTTCACTTTAAGCTGCAGTTTAAAACCCTGACCACTGCAACTGTTTTGATTTTGCACAAATTTGGTCCAACAAATACATGCAAAAACTGGAAAATACTTAGAATTTTGTGTAAAATAAATGTTTTAAAGAAGTTGATTTTAAAAACACAAACAATGTTTGAATCATGTAGCAGTTTTACCCATTCCAATCCCGGGTTTCTTTTTATTTACCCCATTTGGAAATAACAGAAGATCTCATTAAATGCCCGCAAGGTCCATGGCCACTCTAATAAATAAGATTTTCAGTACTACAACAGCCTGTGAATTCAGCACAGAGAATTGCGCTGATTTGCATGTATTTCATTCGGCTCCTAATTTCCATCCTCTTGGGTCCTGTTTTTCACACTCTCTGCAGTTCTGTTTTCAAGGCAGTAATCCGATCTCTTGTATGTTCTAGAGAGGGATGCTGGGCGATAATGCACTGTGGTTTGTTTCCCTTACAATGGATGATGTCATTGAAATCTGCTCTAGGTACAGTATGACATCACCCCGTCAGGCTATTGCAAACAATCCTCCTGGGACACAAGGGCTGCACAACGCTTTCAAAATAATCATCGCTATTTAATGTGCCTCTAATGAAAACCATCACAGTTTAGGTTTAAAGGTCCATCAAACTTGCATGGCTTTTCTGTGCTGCCACAGTCACAGTTTTCCACTCCACATATGCTTACAGTTACAAGTACTTAACAAGTTGGTGTGATTATATTTGCAAGGGCCTGTTTAAGGGGATAATATGACGCCTGGCTGTTTTAGGGGACATGGTGACTTTTAGTTGTGCGATAACTGAAATACCTAGCAGTTTCCTTTACTAAGACACATGGGAGACAATGGAAGCAAGCTCATGTGTAATTATAGTTTTGCAATCAAATGGCCGATTGCAGGACAGTAGCACATGCTCCAAATCAATTGCAAGCAATTGTTGCAGTTTTTTTAGCACACTGATCCCAATAGGGTGATACAATTGATTGTACTATGTTGTATAGACCAGAAACAGTATGCAATCTCTTGACCTGAAATTATTTTTTGTTAAGGGCCTCGCCAAACAGTAACCACAGGCTTAATATTTCTTTCTGGAAAGCTTTAGTTTAAATACCTTTGCCAGTACCATTGAAAATGTTTTCCCACTACTTTATATGTTTGTTTGAATTTAGGCTACAGGTTATGGGTGCATAGTCCTGGTAGAAATGTATGGATTGAGACAAGAGCTAGCGACTGAGCGGCATGAGAAATATCAAAATGCTAGAAGGATGAGCGAGCTCTGGAGACTAAAGGGTGCATGTATGATGTTCTAGCTCTTGCCCCTTGAACCCTAGATGGATGATATGACTCCTTTCCAATGACTCATCCTAAGTACTGTAGGAATGAAAGTTAATGTAAGTGTTTCCATGTAGGAACATGGTAGGTAAATAGAGTGTACCCAAAATCTTGACCACACATGAACCCTGTTAGGTGGGCTTAGTAAAGCTTACATCTAGAATGAACTCCTTAGGTCTCTATAGGGTTCAGAATGATCTTGGTATAATAAGGTAATGGCAGAAGAAGATGTCTCTGGAAAGGCAACAAAGAACCTCCATTGCAAGATATCAACTCTAGAGAGGTAGCATTGAGCTGTTTGAAGATCACAGATATCTGAAGTTTATCCTGACAGATAGAGTCATAATGGTTTGCAGAATGTCTTATGAGAGATTCAGCTGTTTTATGGCTGGTAATGTAGCAATGTAGTTATCACAGGGTAATATTCTGTGAGAACAGTCAGATGCAGAGGAGCTGATTGTATCATGTTCACAAAATGCTGCTTGATGGAAAGCGAAACAGATTAAAGACTTTAGAGGCTCTTAGGAGATACAGGATGCTTTATGTCATGGATGCAACATAGCTCTGCCTGTTTGAGAGCAAGGCTTACCAGGGGGTTTACCCAGGTACTGCACAATGGCAGCATGACCCAGGAATGGACAAAACACACATAGAAAGCTGAATATCTACCAACACCCCCATTTTCTTCTCATCACTGTACACTGACTCATCATAATCATCATATTTCACTGCTGAATCAGTTTAGAGCTATACAAGTGAGTGGCTCATTTACACTACCCAAAATAACTAGCAATTATATATGGATATATAAAGACAACTTAAAAATCATTTTCAAAGTGTTGTTTTTTTTTTTTTTGCTATGTCTCTGCTGGGAAGATTCACCCTAACCTTTTTCACTGGTAAACCTCAAATTGTCACTTGTCGCTGGAGCAGAGAAAAATCTGTTCCAATGGCAACTGTTTAAAAGGGGATTCAGTTGTGTCCAAGACAAGAATTAAAGGTATATTTCCACAATTGGATGTAGGTAACAGAAAAAAACTGTCAATATTTATTCATTCACTAGTTAACTACACCTAAGAATAAAAAAAATAAAGCTTTTTTTTATCTTTTAATCAATAATAGTCCTATTCACAACGAAGAACAATATCACCATAGCTGTTCATATGTATGAACACACATTTTCACATCGCACATCAATGTGTTCTGAATTAGGGCAGGTTACTTTTTTCTAGAGATGGTCAATGAGATGCAGAAAGTTTGGATTTCGTGCAAAATAAATGCAAGTTTCATGTGAGTTGCACTAATTTGAAACTGAGCTAAATAAACTCTGCAAGTAGAATTTTCTGCGTCTCAATTACAATCTCTATTCTTTCCAGTGGGCTGCCCAACACACCATAGCGGTCCAAAAATTGGGCATGCACTATTATTGACTTTACTCCACAACACTAGTGCACTGGAGAAAGTGCTTTACAGTGCTATTGAGTATGCATGACATTGCTTTATACCAATGTGTGAGTTATATGTTGCCATGTGCTTTGGTAACATGCACAGTAATGTGCACGTTATGTCAATACAAATGTGTCAAATACGCTCCAAGAGTAACAAATTATCATAATCAACTTTTAACCCATGGTGTACACTAGTGTAGTAGTATAGTATATACAACAGGAGTGAATGCTATTCTTAATTATAGGTTGTTAGTGGTATTTGGCTGCTAAAAACTTTCCATGTGCTCAGATGCTCAGCAAAGTTTTTTTTTTGCCTGACATTGCAGTTTGTGTATTCCACCTAACCTAAACACTTTAGACCCCAGGTCCTGCTTATGGGTGTACTTTAACCCGTCTGTGCCATTACCTTTCACAATGAACCTGACTTGCAGCCTCCAGTCTCCTGCCTGACACAATAATTCCACAACATTTCAATGTGCAGCAAACATCAGGGATAAAAAAATAAAAAATAAAAAAGACAGACGCATGTGGCAGACTGGAGTGAATCGGGGTCCCAGACGTGTTACAGGTTCATGTTTTTACCGTACTCTGATGTCGGAATTGAAAGGAAAATTGCAAATGTCTTGTAGGTAGTGTGACTTGGCTCTGCGATCAGGAGGTGCTGAGCTGAGATGAGAAGCCATGACAGAAATGTCACCGCTTTCACTCCTCGTCTGCGGCAGGTGCATTGTTCTCCGGCAACAAACGTTTAATAAGATGCTGGCGGAGCAAGTAAAGCTTAACATAGTGATCAAATGGCACTCGTGTGGAAGAGAGCTACCAATTACTACCACAATCCTCCTGCAATGCATTCAAATGCAGCTCTATCACTAAGCATTCCGGGAATGTTTTACTGTCAGTCAACCTGCGAAGACGGCTCAGCTGACAATGCCTCTTCAGTTAGTGATTTTTCTTTCTTGTATTCTTGCTATATAACAAAAAAATTACTCATTTTGAATTACAAGGTTTGCGGAGTTGCGCAAAGCTCCGGCGCACACTTCACAGGCCGCCGCCGATGTGACTAGACTGTAGGTAATGATGTACGCTGTGACAGCTTCTAAGTAAGGTGGGAGCAGGCGCTCAGATAAAGTGCTGGATGGCTAGAACTAAAACTGGAATTATACACAAAACTTCTCTAGGAGTGTAAAACATGAAGTGAGGCCTAGTAATCACTATGACAACCCTCATACAAACATATGTCTGGGCTGGTAACATTGTTTGCTGCAAAGCTGTTTAGGGGATATAATGAAGTCAAATAAATTGACCTGGGCTGGGGAGCAAAGGAACAAATAATCATGGAGGTCCATAAGCCAGAAAATGAGGCGGCATTGCTGCAGCTCTTAATGCACACTGTAAGGAGCTAACAGAGTGCAATTAAATGAGTAAAATTAGCTTTAGGCCAGCTTTAAGTATCATGTTAGTGAAATTTTTCCACCACAGTGTTTTAACTGTTATATGAGATAACAAGAGTGGGTCCCACATCAATCCAAATGAGGGCCCTAAGTTCCAGGCTCAAGTTGTTATGTTATAAGGCAGCCAGTACAAATTGCAGGTCCATGGTTCTATGGCAAATCCATTCAGTAAATGCTTTGTGGAAATTCTCCATTCCCTATTTATTTAAAATGAATTGCTGGTTCTTTCTGACCAAATGCTAGTTGATTCAAAGTCCCAGTGCTGCGACCTGTCAGGCCCTATCCTGTGTAAGATGTCCACAATTTGGTTCATATTCTTTTGACAGTTCTGTGATTGTTGCTAGCTTTGATATATAGCGACAATTGTTCATTTTTCTCAGCAAGTCACTTAACAATTCAGGAGGTTACACTTGGCTGCGATCTATTTTTGGTTCCAGGCGTTGAAGCCGCTTTTGATTGTAGCAATAACTAGGCCTAAGAATGTTTGTGTTATTGTGTGCCATGTAAAATGGATGACTTTGCTGGTGAAATTTAGCTCTGAAGTTTGAAGTCTGAGAATCAAGCATTTCCTGTATTTCACTATAGCGTTTGTTTAGCTCAAGAAGAAGTGTTACGGGAAAGTGAGAGAAATATGGGGGCTGTCATTGCTGAGCTTGGTTCCCTGGTTAGCATGCTGATATGGCAGATTTAAAGAGACCTTGTCATGTAATCAAATGCTTTAAAGAAAACACAAATCTGTAAAGATGGGGGTAAATACCTACCTCTTCTGCCTCTTGCCCTGCTAAAGTCTGCTCACGCTGCAGAGAAATGGATCTGTGATATAAGCTGAAATTTTAGATTTATAGCTATACCTCCACTTTTTTTAGAACAGTTTTACACGGTGGTTCAGTATTACTGTGCATGCCAACTTGCAATAGAGATAAGCTTTGCACACACGCTAGATTGCTGCTTGATCTTTCATCTCAGGCAATAATCTGAGGTTGGCGTTTAGCAATCTGCTTTTTTGGATCACTATAAAACCAACTAGGGATGACAGCTACCATTTCCTATAGAGGAAGATGCAGCAGGGTGCCTACCCCATCTTCTTACCCTATTCAATAGAACTGAACAGCGCTGTGTATAACATGCATATATCATGAAATATCATAAATTTGATGTGTATATATGGATAGTATTTACTGTAACTAGGGCACAGTACCAGAATAGGTCAGGTACCCCACAGGTCAAGTACCCCACATCTTATCCTTTACAAGTCTGGATAAAGACCCTTGTGATGATTGTTTTGTAATGTTAGCACAGGAAGCAGCATTTTTACAAAGGTCAATTTTTAGGCATTTCCAAAAAAAAAAAAGCCATCACCAACTATTACATGTTGCAATATAGAACTATAGTAGGATAAGAAGGTTCAAAATACAACTGGGCTTTACTAATTAGTAACAATTGAATGTAAGTTTTATTATTTTATATATTACTCTGGAGTTGGTAGTCAGGGCCCACGTTCTGGTATACAGAGCCTGGCCCCACCTAATGTGTGTAATTACAGTTTAGTAAGTCTTTGTTCCAATGTGACTAAACAAATATTTTATAGGAATATTTATTAGTTAATATTCTAATATTGATGATTTATCATTACATGAGCCTTACTGAACTTTTTGCTGTTGACCTTCATCACTAAATATCTATTACATGACTGCAATTTAAGTCTATTGCATGACATGGCATGAGAACAACCAACAATGTGACTAACTTTATTTTTCTCTCTTTGTAGCCAATTGTCTATGAAGGGCAGGATAAGAATCCAGAAATGTGTCGGGTTCTACTCACACACGAGATCATGTGCAGGTAAAGTATAAAATAAACCGCTACAAAGCCTTTCTTTTAGAACACTGGTAATTTATAGTCTTGTTGATTGTATTACTTTATGTTACTTATGGGATAATGCAAAAGCTGGCCATGCATGTTACACTCTGGCTGTACAGTTTATGTATTATTTGCATTTTTTACCAAACCGTAAACTGAGGGCCCCAATTTCTATCTCATCAAGCAAGCCTTTCCATCTGATGTATAGAGTCTTTATTTTTTATTACCTTAGATGATTAATGTTAATGATTGTCTCAGCAAAAATCTATTTCCTGAAAGTTTGTAAAAAATAAAGATTGATGTTGAATTTTGCCATTTATTATAAATGTATTGGAGCAGATGCAGAAGGCAAAGTATTGGTATGTGTATGGTTGCAATGGGCTTTAAATAGCTGCTGAAAGTTTGAACATTTCTTTTTGGACCAGTAGTTCAGTAGCCTCACTGTTTTTATTCTTTTTTTTTTCACTGAAAAAAATACCGAAAGTGCAAAAAAGTAAAAACAAAAAACAAACAACTGCACAAAAAATGATCAAATAAATTAATAAAAAAACAAATACCAGTAAATTAAATATTCTAAACTTCCCTGAATAACTTCTCCACAGAAAAAAAAACTACACTACATGTAAAGATCAAGTTCATAATTATTTTAAGAATTCCTCCTATGTGAAAAGTGTTAGGCTAATTCATAATGTAATGGGCAGCACGGTGGCTCAGTGGTTAGCATTCCGGCCTTTGCAGTGCTAGGTCCCAGGTTTGAATCTTGGACAGGACACTATCTGCATGGAGTTTGCAGATCCCCCGTGGGTTTCTTTAGGGTACTCTGGTTTCCTCCCACATTTCAAAAACATGCAGTTAGGTTTACTAGCTTCCCTCCAAAATTGACCTTAGACTGTAATAATAATTTAGGATTATAGTAGGGTCATTTGAGGGACAGCTAGTGACATGACTATGGACATTGTACAGCGCTGCGTAATATGTTGGCACTATATAAATACAGTGTAAAAATAATGTGTTAGATCACTTTGAAGAAGACTCTACGGACATTATACTGTACATTCAGATTGTAATGCATACTGCAGTGACCTAATTAATAGGAAATCTGGTTGCTATGAGTTTCAGCAGTGAGCTTTTCATCTCTGCACTTTGGATTGTATATGTCTGATACCCTCGTGCATAATTGAATGATAAAGATGCTATATATCAGGCTGGCTGGGACTCACACAGCTGTGGTATGGACAGACAGAAATGGCCATGATTGATGGGCACTCAACACTCCCTCCTACACACACTCCTACACCCACACTGATACATCTATATTCTCCTACTGGGGTGGGTTACCTTGTTTATCTTCCTATCAGGTTACTGATGGTATGGATTTTGTTCTCTTTATAAATACAATGCAGAGTAAAAAAAATAATAAATAAAAATCTACAGCTCACAGCATGGGAATCATGAAGCGGTTGAAGGCAAATTATGTTATTTGTACAGTATACTTTAGACAGAAAAGCCATATTTAAAATGTCAGGCAGCTAATGCTGGAGATTACCATTTTCCGCGCTGCCTACAGACTGGTAAGAGATGCTGTTTATTTACTTGGCGGTCGGGCAATAAACAAAGCTGCCGCTGGGGTGCGGGCACAATTATTTGTTTAACTCCTTCAGCCCCAGAATGAAAAGGTCAATCTGCGGCATATTTCAGATTGAATGCGGTTGGTTTTATTTTAGATTAGCTGTTCACATTATCCAATATTAGATAATGTGCTGTTTGGTTTTTCTTTTTTTTCTCTACTAAGTTATTTATAGAGGACCTAAAAATAGTTCATATTTGGGGTCTATTTATAAAGCGGTGAATCTGACATTCACTAAAACATTCCTGGTGAAAGATCATTTACTGACATTGAAACACATGGACTTGGAAGAAGTGTTATATTTATGGAGGGGAGAGTGTTGACATGGGTCTTAATTTATTTTTTGATGAAAGGTCTTGGACTAATTTACTAATGGCATCAGTCCCATTGTTTCTTCTGAAGGGTGTTGGAAGAGTGGTGTTCAGGAAAAGCTAGCCATTGTGCCATCTGCCTTAACACTGTACTTTTTAATTGGCAGATATCATATGACATGAATAGCCACCATTGGAAAATATAGTTGTTTTTCCATCAAATTTATATTTGTTTTTTATGTTTTTCTTTATTTATCCATACAAGTAAGGCATAATCCGAAACTATATTTTCTAATTGCTACAGTAGCTCAAAATTACTGCTTAGGGATCGCTGAACTTTTAATTTTGTGCTCGTGTTCTTTCTCTCAGTACCAGGTTATGTGCTTCTTGTACTTGAACTTAAAGTAAATTAATTTGATAGTTTACGCTCCTCCAGCAGGGTCAGGGTGTTAGTTTTCAGCCCTAAGTTTAGGTAGGAGACAGGTCAGTCTTAAGCCTGGCACCTGAAAGTTCTTCTCTTGCAGGGGGAAAATACAAGGGAATAACAGCAAACACAACAGCTATGAATGTTAAAGCTGGAATATATCATAATATTAACTTAAGTGTGGATATTCAGATTCTTACAAAATGGTTTTATTTACAATATTTTTCATTATTTGTGACAGCACTAAAAATATAAGCCCATAGCACATACATTTCTCCTTTTATTTACTTGTCTTTCTGGAAATTTTACATGTAGATGGCATAATTAACCTTCAAATCTAAGTTTACCCAGGTATGGTGGGATGGAATTAGTTCTGGGCGAGGAATTTACCCCTCTACCCTAAGAGAACACGAAGTGTGTTAACACAATACCATATGAGTCTGGAAGTGCTGATTTTGCATAAGAGGTGCAAATGGAGCTTTGGTTATAAGCATAAAATTAGAGTCTGCTCACCATTCATCAGCTCACCTAATTACTATGCACGGCCATTTGCCATATGGTGTGAGAGACAGCTTGCTTCCCTTCAGTCGAAATTTCCCTTAACCAGACATGAAATAGTGAAAGCCCTCAGTTTGGAAAAAAGCATGTTTTAGAGATTTAATCCCTAAACAACTTTCTGCAGGGGCTTTCTGTCAAGACTAACAGTGCAATAAAGCTTTGCATTTATGTGACAAAAGGAGTAAATTTATGGGGCATTAAAACAATGTTGTGGCTAGTGGTGCTGCATTCAGATGTTGAGCTGTTTCTGGGTATGAGACAATTGGACAATGAAGAATTAATAAGTAATAGGAGATTGAGAGCTATATATTTATTGATAAAAAGAGGAAACAGAGAAAGCAGGGGTTTTTCAAGTGGCAAATAAAGGTATATTAAATTAAATTGTGCTACAACATATATAGCACATATATATATACAAAACAGTATTGGTTAATTGGTCATTCCCAATAACAACTTCATGGAAGCTATGACCTTTTACTAGACAGAATATCACTAATTATAAGAGTCGCAAATGAGATAACGTCTCGTACCCCACGCGCTTCACCTGCCGGCTTTCTCAAGGGATTTGTGGAGAGCATTTGCAGTAGGTTCGAAATATTTTGATGGGGATATCACATTGGTGAGCACAAATATAGGTTTACAGGGTATTCTCTAATATAGTTAGAGTGTCAAATCCTATGCAGAGTTTAGCAGACGGAGGCGTCGCAGTGTAATGAAACCCCTGAGGAAGCTGTCAGGCGAAACGCGTTGGGTTAAGAGACGTTACTGAGACATTGACTGTACTTTTCTGCAACAATGAACTGCCTGATAATGGAAATTTAAAAGTGGAACTTTAACTGCTTCTGAGCACAATCAGGTCCACCACCCTGTAAGATGGGGCTGTACTTTTTATTTGGAAATTCTAGGATAGGCAAAAGGTTTCTGAAGGCAAAAGCTTCTGAACGTTGGTTCATAAGCAATTTAAAGCCCACTGCACACCTAAACAAAATGCCAAAAAACTTTCTATTTCCTCTTCCCTATGGAATTTGCCAAAATGGAGACATTTTAGTAAAATCTCCTAATTTTGAATTTAAAACTTTCACTTCACCTTTATTACTAATTTAGGAATGGCAATTCCCTCCCATTTTATCTTTGATGGTAATTGGTACTGTATGTCCTTTTTTGAAATGCCAGAAGGTTTCCTGGATAACACTATTGGCTCGCCTTTATCCCAAAGTTCTATTTTAATTCAGCTGCAGTGTAAAATTAGCAGTAATTAAAAACACAGGAGAATAAAATAAAGAATACTTGTGAACTGACTCTGAATATCAAGTTGTGTTTTAATGGCTTAAATGGAAAGTTAGGTTTTTTAGTGTTTTACCGCACAAGCAGCGCTGAATGCCCTGTACAAGAACACCGCCATCCACAAACTCTATGCACCTCATATGGGGCTGTGTAGAAATTGGCTGCATTGTGTCAGATACTGAGGACAGGCATAGAGGTGGCTTTGTCAGGCTCTGCAGGGCTTCGCGTGGCATTGCCCCAGCTGGCAGGAGGGGATTCAGGTCAAGGACAGTATTCATGTTTGAACCTTGCAGTCCAATAATGGGTCGGTGTTATATATATATATAACTGTGTCCCTGATACAACACAACAAAAACATCCATCTTGCTCAGTATGCATATTTCCAGCGGATGTCACTATGGCCTGGAGTAATCAGAATGCAATTATTTCAAATTAAAATAAATAAATGCAGATATCCTATTGCTTTCAAAGGGTCAACAGTCATTGGTAAATCATCTGTATTTTATCTGAGCAAAATAAAACATGCAATACATCATTTCTTCAATACATTTACATTTCTTTTAAAAGTACAAAATCCATGTTCCTAACTTTCTATAGTAAACTGGCAATGATGCCTTTGCTGCACTAAAATCCCAAGCAAGCAGGGCTGACAACACTACTTGGGACTTCAGTGCTACAGCAGAAGAGTTGTCAAGCTTACTACAGTAAGTTATATAGATGCTGGAATGCTGACAAATCAACTGGTACTGTTTTTTGCACTTGCAGCTTTCACAAAGCAATAAAACATGGGGAAATTGGTATGTATGGAGGAGACTTTTTTCCCAAGACATTGACTTTAAAGGTCACTATTGTAAACACCCCTGGCAGTGTTGTAGTTTGTCTCAGCTCCTGTCACTATCACTTTTGCTGGATACTATATTATTTACATTTATCTGTCTTCTCTGTGTAGCTTGTCATGTTGCCTACTATTTTCTGCAAAGGGCAGCCTAAAAACAACTACCGAAAGGATTATTCTACAGAGTAGCTGTGTGTTAAAATTATTCTTTCCCAGTATGTATAATGCAGCTAATGTAAATTTTGAATAATTCTGGTTACAGAGTATCATGTTATCATTGTTGCACTTTGCCTGGACCATGGATTACCCTTATGTCTTCCATGGGCTTTGGTAAGAGTTGTCAAGTGCAGTCCATCATTACGTTTGGAAATCTGTAAGATGGCCTGCAAAAAATGGTTAACATTGTGCAGAATAGGTTCATTATTTGACAGGTGGTAGGAGGTGGCAGTATTGCATTTTCTTTGCACGCTACATGCAGCATCTTGGGGTGGTTTGCTGCACCTTTGGCCTCCATAGCCTTTATTTGGTGCTACTTGCAAATGATTAAAAAGGCTTGTGCATTTCTTTGTAGTACATACATGTCCTAGGGAAGAGTAGCCACATTTCCATTTCTCTGACAGAAAGCAATAGACTCATAGTAAAAACTCATTCCTATTCTATGCAAATATAGTGGACAGTGGGAAGATTTTAAAACTTGGTAATAAAGGATCCTTTGCTGGAAAAAATGCTGCTTGGGGTCCATTTAGCACTATATAGCCAAATGCCTAGGCATGTTTGGTACAGTTAGGCCTCAGATCAGCTAATTCTGCTCTGTAGTAGAAATCACATAACTACATACCTTGAATTCAGGTTATTTTTTAGAGAAGGAAATGTATGTATCTTTATGTATCCATATCAGCTAATAATATAACTATATTATTATTATAACTATCTATACCTTCAGAAGAGCCTTATAATTAGTGCATTTAAAAAAAAAAAAAATGAACCCAACTGCTGGGCTGCAGGCCATAAAATGCCGTTCCCCACCTCCAAATATCCTGACTGACCTTAAGGTACGGGAACATTCCCCCTCTGCTTTCCTTGAGCTTGTTTCCTGGATGACCTGGTGTTACTCAAGTAGAGGCACATGGAAGGCCGTGCAGAGGAGTCAAATAAAGAAATAAATATTTAATAAAATTAGGGTGTTGATTTACTAAATGAATATAGGCTACCTTACAGGACATAAATCACTTAGCTTAGTGAAAAGGATAACAATTCACTTTGAAAAGAATACCCAATCAGGTGAAAAAAAACAAAACAGATTTTTTTTCAACTTGATTGGATGGTTTAATAAAGCAGAGCTTCATCATTCACTATGTGACACAGCATTTCACCTAACAACATTCATCAGATACCTCAAATGATCATGAACAATCTACAGCAATGAAAATGTTGTGTCTGTATGCAATTTTAGTCATCTGTGCCACCATAAAGCACCTGGAGGGCAGGAAGAGTTTTCCACGAGAAAAAAATAATTTTAAAGAAATCCAAGAAATTTAGCTTAAAAAATCACAAATAGGACAATACAGGACTACAAATAGAACATTTATGTAAAATTGCCCTGTAAATGAGTTGTTGCAAGGGATTATCAAGAGTCACATTAAAAAGAAGGCAACGTTGTGAAGACAAGAGCAGACACTTTAAGGTTCCTGTGCTCCATCAGATGTATTACTTCACTTGCTATGAGAATGGATTACAGGTTCACTATAATTCATTATCTGAAGATAGGCCTGCTTTAACAACTGTTTCTCAGGAGCCAATTTGTAATTTATTTGCCCTTTAAGTCATCAAAGCCCTGTCAAAAATGCGAAAAATGTATAAGCTCTGAGTTTTTCGAGGACAATTTGCTCATTTACCTGTGCCGTTTGGAGGCTTAATAAGCTAGCAGCTGTGCTGGAAGAGGTTAGCGCTAGTAATTAGCCCCCATGCGGCCCAAACGTGTTCTCTGACACTAGTTCTAGATCGCCGCAATCCTGTTAATGTTGCACCAATTTGAACCTGCTGTCTCAATGCGGATTATTTTTGCAACCTTGCTGTAATACTAAAAGCCTTGTGTTTTGCTTCTCTACAGCCGCTGCTGTGATAAGAAGAGCTGCGGGAACAGGAATGAGACTCCTTCCGATCCAGTGATTATTGACAGGTTGGAACTGTTTTAAGTCTTCATTTATTTTATATTCTTGTTACAATGAAACACCATTTTCTGTGCAACTTCTGTACACATGAAAGCAGCAGGGGCGTTTTGGCACAATACACAGCATACATATCAGGAAAGAAAGTAATCAAGCATAGGGCACCTTCCCTGGCCTCTACCACAGCGCTCTCTTATAGTTTAATTGCTTCTCAAATTCTTTGAAGACTACCTATAGGGCACTTATATGATTAAAATGTGACTTGGAGGTTTCTATTATATCAGCAAGTAGACTTCAACAAATATATGTCCATAGTATGTTTATCTGATATCTAATACTGTCATAGCGTACTATGTTTGCTTAAAGGGATATGACCACTTTGCCAATGCATTCAAAACAGTGCCTCCTAATAGCCCAACCATTTCCCAGATAGATACAACCACCCATCTATGCCTCTGCTCCATTGGGTCCACCACTACATTGTTGTAAAACCCATGTAACAGTGCTGTGGCCAGTTGGTGATGGCCATTGATGTCATTTATTAAGGGAAACTTCAAAACCATCAAGCCAGTAATCTCACTTCTTACTAAGCTTACTTCCATGAAGCCATGATGGGTTGCCAAGTATATCTTTTTGAGAAATGAACTATCAGGAGGCACTGCCACCCTTCAAGACCCATCAACAATTTTATAATTTTGTTTTGCTGGAATACAGTCTAACTTTGTATCTACTGCAACACAATTTAAAAAAGACCATCTTATAGTTTATTGTATTGGATTAGATAAAATATGTCATTCTGCAACACAGAGACAGCTGAAAATTGAAATAATCAAGTGATGTCCCTTACAGTTCAGGAATATATATGTCCTCATCCTTATATGTATTAATGATAGATTTACTACAGTAAATTGTGCAAAAATTCCAGATATGCCACAGAATTGGAATATTTGGCCTAAATATCAGAAAATCAAACTCTTAATAATATATATGTTTGTTATACCACTGCTGCTTTCAATGTGTAAGTGAAGAGCACCTGTCACATTGCAGCAATGTAACAGGCAGCCATGCAGTTGTATGAATTAGTTTGTAGCACAATGTAGGTAACTTATATGGCACAAAAATGTAGTGATAAGAAATGAAAAGACATGCAAACAAAATGGCTTGCACTACATTGTGTGACAGTTGATTGTGAGAATTGTAATTATTAATTTTTTTGTGCACTAGCATTGCAATGGATCTCATAAAAGCAGCTTGATTGATAACTGTATATATGACAAATATGGTACAAAATGTAAATATTCCAACTAGTGTTTTATGTGTGGCATTTGGTCTTTTATTCATCTCTGTCTTCTTGATGTTTTTCATACTTCTAATCAATGGAAGTGCTCTTCAGAATCACTAATTATCAAAGTATTTTTTTTATATCTGATATATGCTCAAGTGCGGTCTCATATCACTGCAGCTGGAAAATAATATATAATATTTTCCTATGAAGGCTGAAATATAACATTTGTACTTATTGGTTTGGATTTGGACCCAGTACACAATTCCTAGCCAACTGT
Organism: Pyxicephalus adspersus; assembly: GCF_032062135.1. NCBI lineage: Eukaryota > Metazoa > Chordata > Amphibia > Anura > Pyxicephalidae > Pyxicephalus > Pyxicephalus adspersus. The sequence continues at coordinate 36,478,226 of NC_092859.1, forward strand.
ATATCAGATAAAATTTAAATTCCAAGTAATAGAGTCAGTGTTTTATGTCTGGCACCTACAGATCATAATGGTACCTTGTTGGAGTTTAAGCTGTGTTTGGATTAGTTTGAAGAGTCACATCTCAGTTTTTTGTATAGGAGATTCTTTGATAAAATATTTCACAGGTTTATGTAAGAAGCAAAATGTTAAGAGCCCCACCACAGGAACAAAGCAAAGTACACACCTACAAAGAAGAGAATACTTACCTCTACTTCTACCTGTACTGCTGAATTCTGATTGAATACTAAGAAAAATTATCCCACCCCTCCAAATCAATCGGAATACAGATATTCCCAAAAGTGTTGATCTCCTAGGTCCTCTGTAGGTCCCACTTACAGCTGACTTCCAAGTAACATCAGTAAAGACTTGGAGGCCATCAGGAGGAACCAATGAAACCTGTAGGGGACCCAGGAGATCAAAACTCTCAGAAATGTTGTTTTCCCAGCAAACCTATTTCTGAGCTTCAGATTTCAGTTCAGTGTTATGGGTGGCAAAAGAGTAACTATTGTATTTCTTTAGAAGTTATGTGGTAAAGTATTCCTTATGATAAGATATACTTTATCCTAAAATACCTCTAAAGACAAAACTTTGTATTTCTTGTAGTTTTGGATAAAGCACTAAAAGGTTAAAACCCTTACCGAGTTTTATTGCTGTTGGGGTTGCTGTTGTACTCTATTTGTCCTAGAGACCACTGTTATTAGAACTGAATGTGGGGGAAAATCCAAAATTTTGAGTATTCACCAGAACAGGAAAAGAGGTTTAGTAAGGACACTTGTTTAAGTGACAGTATTCTAAGAGGGAATTCCCCTGACTTTAGAGAGATTTCCTTCAATTTTTTGTTGTGTCTTCAAGGCAGAGTAAAAATATCCCCAATGGGATGCAGACAGTAACAAAAACTTAAACCAATCCTACCCTATCTGAAATAAAAAAAAGTTTTGGCTTTAAATATACTTTATTAAAAGTTGGGTTGAAAATATCAAATTAAACTGTTTAGTTTACATTCGCAATGGGATGATTTGGTAAATGTTATATTTTTATGCTTTTAAATAGTCTTTGTGTATATCTGTGATATGTTATCCTGTTGTAATGAGCATTATATGTTTTTCTGTCTTACACCTAAAACATGCTAAGATTTCATGATTCATTTTCCTGCAGCGGAGGCTACTTTTGTGTGACTACAAGAGCTGGTTATGCTACATTTTAAATATTAATCTCAAAGAAATCTTACAAAGGTATAAAAAGAGTAAAAATAGTCTCCTAAATCTATAATTTATCATCTGGCCCTATTTAAAGAAATAGTAAAGGCCAACTAAGACTGCTTCCTACATGGAGACTGAAGTGTGGGCTGGTATAAAAATTGCAGATCCTGACAATTAAATATTGTCTATGCACATGATCAGATCCACCTCCAACTTCTGAAGTCTATCATTGATCCTAGAAGATCATTGCTAAATTATCTGTGGTATTCACACTTATGTTGAGACCACTGGGTTTTTTTTCTATCATGAAAATGCTGAATTTTTTATTTTAAACTGGTTACTTCTTATTTTTCACATTGATATGTCACTACTTTTCTTGGTTGAATTAAGTTGTTATAATAATATTTTTCTAGACAACAGCTAGCTGATTATGTTATGTTCGCAGGAAGCAGGTAGCTACGCTTCAGTATTCCTGGTTATTAAAGAAAAAATGAGACAGCTTACAAGTGAATTTACATTTTTTTCGACTGGCCCCTTTGAATTAGATGTTGGCAATTAATTAGCAACCTATTGACACTGACAACTCTTTTCCTAAAAAATATATGTTGTAAATGAGCTTGTGGACCTCTAGCTAAGCGAGTATGTGCTCAGAATATATTAAAAGGTAAAAATGCAATGTGGACCTTTCCTTAGGTTTTTCTTTTTTTTTGTTCTTTTTCCAATGGCCTTGCTGGGTTATGGAATTTGTCTGTCAGCAAGTAGGAATGCCTTGTGTAAGGCTCTAATCTGTGAAAGAATCCCTGGAGGAAATGGTTTCAAATGGAAACAGAATTAGTTTACTTATGTTTAAAGAAATAACTTTATGGGCTTATTCCAAAGGGGGAGAAAAAAAAAAAGGAAAAGTTAAGTAAAAGTTGGACAAAATTAAATAAAACTTAGAGGTTGTGAGTATTTTGCTTAGGCCTAAAGCCCATAACGAGTTTCCCTTCAAATTATACCTGTCATGTTTCAATCCCCATGTAACAAGAAGTTTAATTAAAAAAAAAATAAATCAAGTCATTTTAGTTATTTTTACGACTTAAAGCTAAATTCCTGGTACAAAACTTTTACTCTTATGTATTCCACAATGGATCATAAGGATATAAATATACAAAATTCCTTCACAAATCCAGTTAGTGCCTTATAGAGTTAGTTGTGATACTATTCTATACATAGCCTGTGTGGAGGGACCAAACACCTACTACAGGCAGCCTACAGAAGGGGGCGGAGACAAGACCAGTCAGAAGGGAGCAGCAGCGACTGGTCTATATTACTGAAAGATCCCAAACAATAGCACAGTTTTAGATCTAAAAGAAATACCCAAACCAAACCAAGCAATCACATGCTTCTTGTATCTAGCTAAATTTTATTAAATTTGAAATGTTTAGCAGTTTCAGGCTTATTGAATAGAAAAAGGTGCAAGTGCAGTGACCTAGTAATCAGAATACCTGCAACTTTTATAGTAATCACTTTTAAGTGATTACTATAGGTTACTGAACTTGAATGTTGTCATTCCTTTGCCTACTACTGTAATTGGTTTGTAAAATCCATCAGCGAGAAAGTGAGGGAATTAATAACACAAAACTGTGCTGTCAATAGATAAACAGTGTCTACATTTATAAAAAATAAGATTTATATACTAATAGTGTTATTAAAGTAATTCTTCAAATCCTAAAACAATTACTTTCAAAACACTTAGAGGCATATTTATAAAGCAGTGAATCTGTCATACAATCGACATTTATTACAGGTGAATCTTCCAGGTGCCTGCATTTTAAATCACAGTCATTGCTAACACCTCCAGTGAATAATAAGTGAAAGTCATATGCCCCTTGACTTTATTGTAAGTCAGGTATAAGACCTCAATGACGTGTTTCCATGTCAGAGTATGAAGCAGTGTTAAAGTTTAATATCAAATATAGTTATTTTTTTATTGTTATGGACAGTACATTCTGTCTTACACATACATGCTAAGGTCACATGTATTAACGTGTATATACTGCTTTACATGCTGTGTAATTGTTATGTTCTTTTTCTGCAATAGTTGCAATAGGGAGCTAAATGTCAACTCAGCAGTGGTGTAATTAGTGCAGCTCGGTTTTTTCCCAAGGATTGTTTTACATGGTTTATATTACAGCCACCACAAATGTTGCTGTTTTGTTTCTTCCCCCCCCCCCCCAAGAACATAAAAATGGAAAGTTTGTGTGGAGATAAAAAAACAGTGAAACAACAAAAAATGTCTTGGTGAAATGGGCTAAAATGGATGGGTGGATAGACATTGGATGGAAGGATAGATAGCATTCTATATCTCTCCGTCTACCTTCTTTCTTTCTTTTGTTCTTTTTGTCTCTCTTTTATGTACTATATATATAAAAATTTTTTTTTCGACAGTTTTTAATGACTAACCAATCTGTCACCGATGGTTTTAGTTTTGCAGTCTATATTTTATTTTCTACATATTACTTCCATCCTGTGCTTGTTTATTATTTTTCCCTTTTCCAGCCTTCCTCCTATTCCTCTGGCCAGTTAATAGTTCCTGTATCAGGCTTTTCTTTGCCTTTTAGTTATGTTTTACGTAATTGGATATCTCGTCGTCTCACTGTCCTGTTCTCATTACTGAGCACTGTGAATTAACCCTCCTCGGAGTGTAGCAAGTGCACAGTGCATTAACGAGGACTGACAGTAAATAGGCATGGATCACTAGGGCGTGAAATTGTTACTTTTTAAGTTATGCCACTTTTTTATACCAGTAGCAAAGAGAATCAGCTTGTTAATTTTATAGCCTTTTATATTTCTGGTGTTTTTATCGTAATGATCTCATGACCATTAACACACTTTTTTTTCTGGACATGGGAAAGTCTGACGAGCAAATGAGCAATGGTGTCATACTTCACCCCTATGGTGCTGAATATCCCTTAATTGGTAGTAAATTTGTAAGAGTACTTATATGGTGATATACAGCAAAGATTTCATTCTGTCATACAATGTGTACAGATAAACCAATCATGCTTTATTACAGGTAATTGGCATTACATTTTCGGCTGCCTTATAGCTGAAATAAAATGTTCACAAATATTGGCTAGTTATCTTCCAAGGTCATTAAAAAAGACTGAAGAAACTCTATATTTAATAAATACATATTTCTGTTGCAGTTGGGCTAAACATCTTTAGTCAAAGCTATATTTCCACCACAAGACAGACAGATTATATATTATAGCTGAAAGAATATTAGTAATAATTGGAGACATTGAATATTAGAATATTAAGGGTAAAATCTGACTTCCCAGCAGTCATGTAAAGATTTTTTCTAAAATAAAATGTCTTTCTCTTTTAGGCAGCTATGTAGCTTGTAAATAGGTATTCAAAAAAGGGGCAATCCCATGTAATGGAAACAAGGTTTCCCATGATGTAAGAACAATTAAAACCCAGAAGAAGAGTAGGTGTCCTCATGTACTTAACACTCGGCTGCTTAACCTCCCCATGAACAAATTCATCTAAGCAAATTCTAGACTAGGAGTATGTATATGGGAACACTTGGTGTGTCACTGGTCACTACTCATGTTTTGTATATTATGACGTCTTTCAGCATGAGGATAAGTAAAATCAGCCATTAAATAGCTAGTACTATTCTGGGAATTTTTCAATTCTTATAACTAAAAAGTCTTTTGCACAAATCCTAGCTAGTGAGTGAGTAACTGGCCAGGAACAAGCACCCAACCAATATATTTAGGAAAGATTGAACTCCTATCCCACAAACTTGTTCATAATCCAAGCACTTTAACACAATCAGGGTTTTGTATGAATTTTTCTCTTTATCCATCATATCCAGATGGCTTTCACAAGACCTATAGCAGGAGTGCAGCCAAATCATTGCACACTATTCAACCTTTGTACTTGAGTACGACATCGGTCTGTGTATATGATTTCATATCTGCGGTGCTTGATGGATTGTCTTCAAATTCTTGGATGAATATTATTGTGTGAATTTTATTTGGCATGCAGCTTCATTTGATTTATTCATACGTTTTTCATAAAGTATCACATTAAGATGTGCATAATTATATTTATGAACACTGTACAATGTATTTTGCATTTTGGGAAATAGTAGAATGTATCAAACAACATGGTGATTACGGACTAAATCTTTTCACGGACTATGAGATATTTCTGATAAGTTAGACTATTGAGAAGATGAAAATGGTAAATCAATCAAAAAAAGATAACAGAAAATATCTTCCAGTTTTAGCCTATGTTAGCCTTGAGCAACCATCACCACCAACTTATCAGAACAGCGGTCTATTTATAAAGCAGTGAATCCAATATTCACTGAAACATTCCCTGGGGGAGAATCACTGACATTGAAACACGTGGCCCTGGAAGATTCTCTACCAGATAATGTTTCAGTGAATATCAGATTCACTGGTTTATTAATAAATTCTTCATAGTTTCAGCATACCCTACTGGGGTAAAGTGGAAGTTACCATCCCATTGATTCAACCAGACATGTATTAGGCTAAACAGGATGTTGTAATTAAACCTTTGCATGTACACATGAAACTGCTACTTCTATTGTGGTATAAAACAAGGAACAGATACTGTATAATAAGGTGAATAATCAGAGTAAAACACGAAAAGCCAGATGTAAACATGGACCATAGCCTCACTATTTATAGCTTTTTTTTAACTACTAGTAGAAGATTACCTTTAGCTTGTAGACCATTTGCTGTTTTAATCTTAATTCTTTAAGAATTTATATAAAGTATGTATATGTTGCTTTGTTACATTTGTAGATATTCATGTTTTTTTTCTTGGCAATATTCTTTAGTTTTCAGATTCACAATTGGCTATGGGGGAAATATTGGCAGCTTTATTCTTTTCAGATTCCTAATAAATTTGGCTGTAACTGGTAATTCATTGTATAAAAAGTGTAACTCCAGCCAAGATTCTTTTTTTGAGTTTTGGAGACAGTGAAAGAGGATAACAGTTTCTGGTCATTTTATAATGAAAAAAAATATAAATATAATATTTGCTGTCATCAATACCAAGTAAAAAACTTGTGAGCCACAGTGATTTTTTTATTTTCTCATCGCTGCCGCAATGAGTAGCCTTATTGGCTATAGTAGTTGTTTCCTTTAGTGATTTTTAGCATCACTGAAAATATTTAATTGCAAAAGAGTTATCCTGAATCAGCATGGTTTTGTACCAGGAATGCTTACATGCCACCCTAATCATTCCAATCATCAAATTAGGATGTTTGTGTCTAATACATGTGCCACAGTGACTATTTCTGTTCACCATGAATGTTTCCATCGATGACACCCTGGAAATGCCTTAAGTAGTTTTTGCAGCATGGTTCCAGGGTAATAGTACTTATGTGCCAGCTGGATTATTCCCATTGTCATCAAATTAAAGTTGCTTGTATGCCACATATTTACTTCAATCACTGCCACAGTGATAAGCCTCATGTAACTTTATGAATGATCATCTAATAATATAGCAGTTAGAAGGCACAGATGTCACAATGATTGTTCAAATTGATGCCACTGCATAAATTGGTAGATCAGGCTGCCACCATAGCCATGGTCTTTTGCTGCAGTAACAATGATTCCCTGATAATTCTCCTCGGTATCAAACTGGGGATGCCTTTAGGCTACTGATGTCATGATGCAGATTTCTAGGAACCTTTTTGTAATCTGTGCAACAGTATGGGATTATATAGGCGGAAGAATAGAGTCAGAAAGCCACGGCTTTAACACGTATTGAGATGATCCATCTCCAGTTCTTTGTTCTATATTGCCACTGTCCTCATACCCCCTCTGAGTGCAACAGGGGCTGTGAAATTTCCAAGTACCTAATAACACAATATGGTCATTCGCTGTCTCCGTAGAAAGGTAATTTTACAGACTTTGCTGTAAGCCCCGATGCCTTTTCTGTACGTGCAAAGAGTGTCATGAATATACCCAGAACCTTGCAGCCCTGATTTCTGAGAAAGGAAAATGCTGCCTAATGATCTCATGATATCATTTGAAAAGAGCTATTTCCGTGACACAAATTCACTACCCCCATTAAAAGCGAGAAGTTATTCCGAGCAGCAAATCATGGCTCCAAGAACGGGGGAGGAGAGTTTCTTCTTTTAAATTAAGTTCAGGATTGATTTAACATCCGAATTGTAACTCATATTTGAATTTAAAAGCGTTGCTATAAAATTCCTGTGCAGGAATGGAATAATTTGTGGTTTTATTACCACAATGGGTATCCCAATGTCCTAACCTTTTTCCTCACAGTTATTTTAGTTCAATAAATAAAACCTCATTAGTCTATCCCTATTTCAAAGAGTTTATTAAATTTTACAGGAGTAATTAGCATAAGCTGTGCTAATTTTTCTAGAAGACTAATGAGTGAGTTTGCTAATTAGGTTTGCAGCGTAACTATCAGAAAAAAAAGATGGCATTGCAGAAAGTAGATCAGTGCAAACCGTGTTTTCCATCATTTCCGCAGACACAAAAAAGCTGATTTTGCTGGACATTAACTTAGGTATAAGCTTTCAGCTGGTAAATAAATGATGAAATAAAGAGAGAGTCAAGCAAAATAAGAAAAGAATGCTTTCAAACAGTATCAAATCACATAAAAAGATACACAATATATCTGAAAGCTTACCAGTCATTAGATTATGCTTGATTTATTAAAGCTCTCCAAGTCTGGGGAGGATACACTTTCATTAGTGATGCTGGGTGATCCAGCAAACCTGGAATGGATTTCTTCATTTGCTATTTGCTAGCAAATGTTTCAATGCTTGACCAGATTAATTCTTGGTTTTCTGGATCACCCAGCTTCACTAATGAAAGTATATCCTCTCCAGCCTTGGAGAGCTTTAATAAATCAGGTCCATTACATCTACATTTCTTGTTTCAGGCTATTTTTGTGATGCTGCCAGTAACACACATCCTGTAACATCCTGCGCATGACAACACTCACTCAACTGTGTTTGTAGAAGCTGTGTTGTCACCCTAGGCTGCCCTTCTGATATACACTACATACACCTCCTCCTTTATTAATCTCTATTACATGTTTAATTAATCAGTGCATCGAAAGTCACGTTTCTGGGAAGATCAGTAGGTATCTTCTCTATTTGCTGAAAATGTTCTAAGCCTTGAAAAAGAAAAACAAATAGAGCCAACAACAGTTTCTAAGCTTATGGGTGTCTCTCCTATGTGTCATAACTTTTTCTCCCTACACAAACCTGGAGACTGTGAGTCTGAAGTATAAAAACTTTAGAAAGAAAATTGTAAAAGTTTCTTAGAAAAAACAGATAGTTTCTTTATTGTACTGCCAAGTTTATGATTAATAAAATGCTTTCAGTAATTTCACCCATTTATTTAGCAGTGACACTTTTGTCCTCACTAAATAGAGAGCATTGAGTTGTTCTCTACACACCAGGAGTAGGAAAGAATTTATAATAGACACCATTGGACCAATTAGGGGGAAGCAAATTACCCTATTACAAAATTTCGGGGAAGAGACTACAGAACTTAATACACATTCCATGCAGACTTCCATTCTATGTGTCTCTGGAGCCAAGACCTGCAATGCAAGACTGCTAACCACTTGGCCACTATGGTTCTTTAAGTGGAATTTCAGGCAAATACACAAGTAAAAAACAAGTAAAGGAATTGTTTCCCTAGCCAAAGAATTTGTTATTCTGTGATCTTGGCATCCCTGACGCAGCAATATCAAGGACCTCAGTTTTATTTGCCGGAGTTAAATGATGCAGACTGGTCAGGGATCCACCTCGCAACCCAATAATTGGACAATGAAGTTGCAGCAAATTGATCAGGTCATCATGTTGCTTTCCAATTACATAAACTACACAGTATTAGCCTGATAGCAGTATGCAAAGCCATAGCACCAATGCTGGTTGAGTGTTGACCCTTCTACTAGTGCTGCTGTTATGATGATGTCAGGAAATTATTATAAAAATCTGTTCAGGTTATGGAATAAAGTTACCTTTTTGCCATTTTCCTGCAGTTCTTTTTTTTATAATGTCACAGCTGGTTTTCTGGTTAAAGTATTAAAGTAACAGCTGACGTTCGTGTTTTATTTTATTGTTTTCCTGATTGGAACCAGACATTTTGTTTGACCATGTTGGCCATGCAATTGTAATTCCTGACTTAATTGAAATCATAACATCATCATTTCCCATGGACAAGCAAATATGGCTGCCAAATCTCAAACCAGTTATAGACAAAGACGTTTCAGCAGCAAAACATGACTACAATACAACGATAATACGGCACAGATGAACTTTTGATAGCTTAAAGGAAAACCACGCCATGTTTTTAATAAGTCTATATTTGGACTAGTTATGGTAACATGTCACTGAAAATATTGCAAGGTGATTATTTGTGCTGATCCATATTCTGATTATTGTATTACAAGTGGATTTGTATAATGGGCAGAGTATAAACAACCCTTCTTAATGTGTATGTAAACCTAGAACAATGATATTCTCTGATTTGCTCCCTTTTGGTCTGTTTAAATATACAACTGAAAAGGTATTTTTTGGTATATTGTTTCAAAAAATACCAGTTGATCCTGTTTTAAGACTAAAAGAGGGACAGTTGGAGAAAGGAAGGACTGTGGAGCGGAATATCTGACGGCCCTTCAAAAAAGAGTTATATTACTGCTACCCTTAAGGACAGCAGCCAATGGCTGAAGTTTTTGGAAAACTGAGCTGTCATTCACTGTTCTGCTTTAGGAAACCCCAGGCAGAGGGCTAATTGACAGCTCAGCTTCCTAAGCGGTTAGCGTATGAGCACAGGTTCCACCAGTCTGTCCTACAGGAAAGCAAGCTAATAGATTGCTGACTATATGTCCCCATATACCTTCTAAGGAGTGTACATCTTCTGTATATTCCTCCTGCTGCCAACCCCTGACTGTGCAAGTCACAAGCTTTTCATTGCCTACTGTAATTTACCAAAAAGAACAATTTACTCTCTGCCTTTCTTATTGGGAACTTTTTTGTATGTGTGTGTCACTGGTACCTATGAACTAAAGAATGTTTGGTTTAATAGCATTCTATGGAGGTAATGGTGCCAGGGCACACATCCCTAATAAGATATTGTCCAGGCTGTTGCCATATGCTTTGGAGGCTGCCTTGTCTCCCTTCTTCCTTTGATTCCCCTCAATAAGATTATTTCAAACACTCTAATCCTGAATCATTGACATGGATACAAAAGCCCAGTGACATCTAATAGATTCCTCTTAGCTTTGCTTTGCCTCTTGTTCCGTTCTTTTTCTTCTCCCTTTTTTTCCCTTGACAAAAAGCTGACAGACACTCGGGTCCCGTCCCTCAGCAGCAGCATGGGGGGCGATGCGTCGAGTATAAAAGAGGAAAAAGAAGCTGACATAGGGCTGATAAGCTACAGAGCCAAAAGCACCATAGATTAAAAGTAAACGCCAGTAAATCCTATCCACTCTCCTGCTCCCCTCCGGCTTCCATTGTTTTCTTTAACCGTTTTTGCGCCGAAGCCCAAATACAATGGTCCGCCACAGCGAGCAAGGTAAAAACCAGGTTTAAAGTTCCCTTTTCAAGGTGGGAGCTTAGTATCCAAGTATCCGGCAAACTTTTTTTTCTTAGATAGCTCCAACTTTAAAAAGGATTCTTTGACTAAACTTAGCAGAAGGTGGTCATTTTTCTGGGCTGAAACTGAAGAGGCAGCCTGTGAAATCACAAGGGGTTATTGACACTGCAGAAGAATGAGGTACTTATTAAAACCATTAGTATCAAATATGAAGCAATAAGTTGACATATTTACTTTGCTTTGTATTACTATTTTTACAGACAGTACGCCTCTGTTTATGCACATGGTATGGCAGGCTCAATATGTATCATCTGTACAAGGCAAGAGCCACTTAACCCTTTGCATATACTCATATAAACTGCAAGGATTCAAAGGGTAAGCATTCATAACTCTTCAGGTCCCGCTGTTTTCAAAATCATTCCCCTTTGATTCTAGTTGGACCAGAATATACTGTAAGGAGCTCATAAATGTAGACTGGAACATAAAAGTCAAGGAGGATGTTTCCATTAGCCTGATGAAGGCCTTTAGAAACTTGGACGGTAGGCTCATACAACAGCTTCTTGGGAATGTCAAGTGATCAAGGTAAAAGAATGGAATGAAAAGATTAAGAAGGATAGAGAATCCAACTGCAAAATCCATATATATATATTCAACTCCTGTGAATTCAATGGGTAGAATCTCTCCCAAGTTTCTAATTTCTCTTCCCACTGCTACAAATTAGAGATATAATCTGCAGCTTTATTTTCAGGCAAGAAACATCATCTTCCAAATAAATCACAAATAAAGAATCTGAGAAGGTGTAGACCAAAGGAGTGCACTCAATGTTAAGCAATTCATTTTTGGGTAGTTTACTGATAAAGTCATCATTTATCCAGGATCACTGCATTCAATGAAATGCAGAGAAGGCCAACTGGGTCAAACAACCCCTGAACTTTCATGAAATTAAAGTAAATGGCAAATTGCTGACCTGTGTTGAACATGTGTTTTAAACTACAAAACAGTGCCTTGTTGTCATGGGTCCTTAGATCTACTGACAACTGTGAAGTTCAAGAGCTTAACTGGTGGTATTCAATATGAATGACTCACATAGTTTTGGTAAATCTAAGTGAGAGAACAATCACATTAAAATGTGTATGACTAGCTTTAGGCTACCACCCTAAGAACTTCTATATATTAGGAGAAATGTATCTCCCTGACTTGTAAAGCAGAATTAAAGTTGTTGGTGGGTGGTGAGCTTTTTACAGTGCCCTTCAGCGATGACAAGTCCAGGACCCTTTCACCACTATATCCAATGAAACTGCTATCTTTGACGCCAACTCTTCTGGGTCCACTGTGATCCATCTCTGGCCACTGATGGTGTAACTCCTGGCATTTAAATCTATTTTCAAAGCTTCCAGAAGGGCAGGGCGCAAATGCCATGCAGTGTGAGCAAATCACAAAACCCATCTTAAGTGTCCATCTGACATAAAAGTGAACTATATATTTACATGAAGAACTATACCATACCTAATATCCCAAAGTATTAATGATTGAAAAATTCAGGAATAGTTCTTTAATCTTCAAACCAGAAAATGTAGCGCCATCCAAATTCCGCCCATCTTGCACCAAACAGAACCCAATGCAAACAGAACACCGGCGCACGGAAAGCTTTATAAGGATTATTTAGGTAAATCTGCTACAAAACAAAGTTTTGTGCATTAACAGAATTACCATTTTAAATTATCCTGCTAAGTGGGACCTTGAAAACAATTTGTTTGCCTGCAACTTCACAAGAGAGAATTGCTTGGAGATCCACATCCAGCGGAGCGATCTTCTTTTCTAAAGATGAAGAGGAAACAAAGATTGAGGACGCATTTGAAGTTTAAGCTCCTCTGATGCATTTTGTCCCTAATCCTTCCTCTGAACGCGCTGCTTATTGATCTTCAATCTTCATGACAAGGGCTCACTTGGGTTTTAAACTCGGTGCTCCAATTTTTTTTCTATAAGTGTGTATTGCTATAGATCGGAAGTATAGGTTTGATGTTTGTGGTTAATCTTTTTTTTTTTTTTGAGGCCTCATATGGCAGGTTTAAGCCCATGTATTTAGCTCATCATGTCATAGCTTTTTATGTTAAAACCAAACCTGAGCTTGATAGGAGGAGAGAGTGAAGAGATAGATGAGCACATACTGCTTTTCTTTTCACTATCCATGGTCAGTGGTTGGGGGAATGGGGAGGACCTGAAAGTGTTACTGCAAAAGAAAACAAAGGTGATCTGCCTCTCCATGCCCAGGTTTTGTAACTCTTAGAACTGTTTGGACAGGTAAAGCAACTCCGATATATATATTTCATCCCATTTATCAATCTTTTTTCCTGGAGTACAACTTTGCCTAATACTCACTTCCCCAAATTTTAACCTCACTTTCTTTATGAATTTTTAATAGTTACATATATTTTAGATCTACATTCTTTTATATAATGCTCCCACTTATGACAATAGCTGACTCTATTGTAACAGGTGCCTTTTAACTGACTGTGATAGTGATATTCACTTTCCAAGCTTCTTCCATCTGTTGCTAATTTCCCCCATTTGCTAAATCTGTCTCCTACCTACTTTCTCTCTTCTCTTATCACTTTTCATTATCTGTTCCTAGTTATCTCCTCTATAACTCCTCTTGTCTGGGCCTAGACACTATGTTCCTGCAAGTGATCTCCGTTTAAACATGTCACAGATGCATCCTGGGAATCTTCCAACTCAAACATATTTACAACTTTTTAACAGAGGACTCTTCTTGTTCAGTGCCCTCACATAACTCTGCAGATTTAAGTTATGCAGATGGCACTGTTGCTGTAACAGTACATACAAGCTGTAAGCAATCCGTCTCTGTTCTTTTCCCTTCTGACTTTATGTATTCCGGTAAATAAAAGCTCTCATCTTTGCCAGATGCATTCAGACAGCACAGGAGGGGAGCAAATAAGATCATTTGCTCACGTCTTAAGTGCTTCTTATTTACAGATTTGTTGCATTACACACACCCCGTCATTATAGCGGCAAAACATTCATGATCCACATTAGTGCGTAACTAAGGCAAAAAATATGCAGCGCATTAAGAGATGATTACACTAATTTTCACAATTCAACAACATTTCACTCTGAATTTAGCAAACTTTTAGCTGCTCTTGATATGTACTTGTAGATTTCTGTCAGTGTTGCAGATTACTTTTGTTCAAGTCTTTTTTTGTTTTTTAATGTTAGTTGCTTTGATTTTATTCATGCAAACTTTATTCAAATTTTTGAGACAGCAGTGTAAAAAGAAAATGTACTTTTTTAAAACCAAGACAGAAAAGATTGTCTAATCTTGCATGGGCATGGAAAATTGGTATTTGATTTTAATCATGTTCAGGCAGCTGTAGGTCACTTGGTATAAACATGTTGCTATGTAGTTGTGATTTGCTGTTGGAAGTTGATTTTTATCATGTGCTTTGATTTAAATAATTGCTATTATTTTTGTCATTAAAAAATAAATAGGGTGATTATAAATGTGGGAATAAGTAAGCAGACCTAATTACCTTTGGGTACTTTATCTGCTCCTCTTGCCACATGTTTAAAACCCACTTACCAATTCTCTCATCTATTGTTGAATGTGCATGGAAGGCCCCAAAAAACTTTACGCAGCCATTATGATTCAATAGGGAACCCATAATTTGCGCTACAGTAACTTTGATCTCCACTTCATTACATCATTGGCCTTAAGAAGAAGAATTCCTTCTTCATCTTCAGTGTGAGTAATTTCACACAGACATAATATGATTGTTACTTTCTAAAAGAACCTTTAATGAATTTAGTAAGATAAGGAAGTTGTTTTTTAAGGCCAAACCAATGCAAGTTTGCATATTGAATATTTCACTTTTGTACCATTACCATTAGCTAATTCCTTCATTTTTTAGACCAGTTACTATAAAATAGGGATTAGGACTGAATTCTTTATTGTAATTGAAGGTTACATCTATGTATTTTGTGACAAAATTTTCCTTTCATGTAAGCAAGGACCATTGTTTCCATATTTATTTACATATACATTCACAAAAATGTATGACTCCCATTTATCTATATATAATGCCCAATCAAAGCTGTGTAAGAAAAATGTCAGCATGCTTTATATCTGTTTATGTTGTTTTACAAAGCCTCATTAAAATCGAGAAAGTTCCCATCCTACAGTCGCTGTAGTTTCCTCTGATTATACAAGAGGGTAAACTTTTTTACAATGATTGTGCTGTTCGCACTTGACATGATTTATTACCAGTGCTGGAGGACTGCTTGGATAGTTTGCAGAGCTAAAGGGGAATTCCAACAAATGACAATTCAATCACTTTAAAAGTACCAAAGCAATAGCTTTGAAAATGTGTTGTTTAAATCAGAAAATACATTCCAGGTACACCAAAAAAGGTACTCATCGAGTGAATTAAATATGTCTCCTAAATGATGGTAACTGTGGCCACCAGTCTGGTCTATAACTCCCCAAGAAAGAATAAAGTTGATGACTGCTCTGCCAATTGTTCATCAAAAACACCTTAAGGTTTGCTGATTGTAGAACTAAATGCCTTAATTTTTTAGGTAATGTATAATATTTTAGATGTTTAATTTATATAAAATAAAATTCCTAAAGTGGAACTAAACCCAAAATAAAAAAACACACTTACCTTTAATCCCGTAGAGGTTTCTTTGTTTGGGTCTCGTGACATCCCGGTATCCGTCTTCACCAACATCTTCTTCTCTCTTCTTCTGGGTTCTTCTTCCTACGTCACTCAATCTCGCACTGCGTAGATGCGAAATCGGGTGATGTTGATGGGGGAAAAGTTTACCGATCCCACTGCACATGCATGAGATCGGCAATTTTTTTTCTTCCATTAAAAGAAGGGCTCCTTATGCGCAGGTTTGAAATCAGGGCATGCGCAGAAGGAGCAGCCAAGAGCCTGATGCATGACGTAGGTTTTTGATTGCAAAAGGGTGTTGCACTTTAAAAAAATACAATTTTTACTTCAAATAAAAGGGTTGTTTTAAGTACAAATTTGGAGTTTAGGTCCGCTTTAATGTAAAAAGCCAAATCAATATGTGCCAATGTTTTAAAATGTTTATTTATGACTAATAAATACAAATGTACATGGGGCAGCCATATTTGCTCAAAAAGTCTTGCTTTGTAGTGCTACACAGTGGGTGTGCTTTTCTATTTTTTCTTGAAAGTCTCAGAAGAGTCAGTAGTACATTGCAACGCATTATATGTGCTGCTTTTGCTATTAATACCACATCAATGTATATTCTTGTCTCCTATATCCTTTAAAGTCAATTCCCTAAGCAGTCAATGAATGTGTAATAATAATTATGCAGGTTGGTGACTCTGCTGCTCCGCATAGTCAGATGCACACCGTCAAATGCATATAAGTCTCCATTCTCATTGAGTAAGTGCAAGTGGCAGCGTGTCTGATTGTGAGTGTCAGGCCAAGACCTTCCTTGCTCCTTCTATCTCTACAAGGAAGGCCGTTTTGTCTTTCTTTCCTGATAAGCTGCCTCCCATAAGCACTAATCAGTTTAATGGAGAGGCCTCCCAAATAGCACTCAGCAGGCTGAGTCCTCCTTCCTGGCAGAGGCAGATAGCTCAAACAGAGAAATTACACACATTATTAACCCTTTGTCAAGGCGCTCTTGACAGAGACACGCCACAGATGAATGGAGCTGTTAATAAGAAGGAGATATCATTACAGCGGTTTAACACAGGGAGCGAATTCATAACATTGTGTCTTCGTGACTGCCTCATTGAGCCAAAAAAGGAGAGTGTCATTTATAAATAGCAAAGCCTATTGTAATAGAGACTTGTGCCTCTAATACGGTCACTAGGAGAACAAAGATTTAGAACCCTTTTACAAATGCCAATAATGTTCTCTTAAAGTGGACCTAAGCCTATAAAATAAATATTTGCTTTGCTATTGGAAACACCCAGAAATCCTAATTGATCCTAAAC
Source organism: Pyxicephalus adspersus (assembly GCF_032062135.1). Lineage (NCBI taxonomy): Eukaryota > Metazoa > Chordata > Amphibia > Anura > Pyxicephalidae > Pyxicephalus > Pyxicephalus adspersus. The sequence continues at coordinate 36,495,079 of NC_092859.1, forward strand.
AGTGCTCTAAAAATGTAACTTTTGCTTGAAAACCTTCTTAAAAATTGCAGAGCACTTTTGTTCCTGGGCACTACTCTACCTTGAAAGATGTTCCCGTACCTTGAGCCATATAGTTGTATATAGGCTTTGTGGGGTAAACTAAATTATTGCTGCCTCTGGCTGCTAGTCTCCCCAGATTTTGATTCAGATTTGATAATGTCATACTTGCCGGAGTGGAAGCTGTATCCACATAGTTTTGCTTTATTTTGTGTATCTGTGTGTTTGCTAACTCTCCTGCTGCGTGATTATTCTTCCCTAAGCAAGGGCTTTCAGCTCTAATTCTAATTTTAACTTTACAATATCTAAAATTCAAATAATGTTAAAAATGGATAAGAGGGATTTACAAGGCTTCTAAAGGACATGTGCACATGGGTGCCTGGTGTTTTAGGCTGTGAGAGGCTCAACATAATGATGACATCATCACACTTTGCCAATGATATCATCTTGAATATGACCCCAGTGGACTTAGTGGTGATCTCCTGAGAACAGTAATGGTATATTGAGTGTGTATCTTTATGGGCAACCTAAGTGCACAATGAGTAATGGATCAATAGGGAGGATTTTTTTCCTGAAGTGGATTGTGCAACACAGAAAAGATAATCTGACTCTAGCTCTGTTCTCGGGCTCTGACAAATCACACTTTAATTTAAGGTGTATCCAGCATATCGGACTGTGCAGCCTCAAATCTTACTTATTCCTCCACTTTATTCACATTCATAAGCAACCTCCCAGATATTAGGGGGTTAATATATTATGCTGCTTTATCTAGGCTGTTTATGTTCTAGAAACCCGTCTGCAAGAAAGACACCTCACAATTTCCCTCCGATTCTCCCTCACTCCTATCCCGCTTGTTATTTGTTATTTAAGCCGTATCAACGGGGGGACATATTTATTTGTTTTCTGTTCTCTCTATGTAGCCCCAGAATATGTAGGAATGAATTCAATTATCTTCTCCATGCCACAAATCCCTGTGAAAAAGCATCTACTCTGGGAGAAGCTAGATTATTTTTTTTTGCACTTGAGGGTATGGAGAAAACGGTCATTTTTAAAATGAGAAGCAGCTGTCTCCTCAGAGCTGTCATATAACACAGGCCAAATTTTTACAATAAGATATGAGAAGCAGATCCCTGTATTCTGGGTCACACACCTCCACAGGAGAAGGCTTGGCCCTGCTGGCTAGAGGCCCTGTCAGACAATAAACTCATAGAGAAAAGGCCTTGGATAGCTCCTGCATTGAGCAAGCCTTGATGTTTTTCTCAGACGTGGAGCTATAACTAAAAGCCAAAGGGCCCCAATGCTTTTTGTAATCTCAGGGCCCCTTTGTAGTTCATAAAAAACTTCCATTGTGCAGTTCAGTTTTGGAGATGTTTGAGTAGATCTTCAAGTTTGCCAAATTACTGTGAATTCATGACCATCCACATTTTCAGTACTTTTTTCCTTATCCTAAGTTGTATTTCAGTGCTGCTGATTTTCTTAGCCTGTTTAATCTACTTTCAAGCTGAGAGACAATTCCTGTACAATTTTTGTCAACCCATCTGCTTGTGACAGGGTGACAATACAGGAACACAATTCAGAAACAGTAGTCACCTGAACAAGCATCTTCATGGCAGGGTCACCAGGTATTCTCTTAATGAAAACTGGAAATAACATCAGCATGTTAAAAGCTATATGAGATTTTATCACTGGTTTTAAATCAACTTTGACTTTATTAGAATATAGTAATATTTTACCTTTCTTCAATCTTTTTAAATGTATATGATTTCATGAGCCTTGTTACTTTCAGGAAGTTGACATAGTCTAAAATGATCAAGAAATGTTAATTCATGCTCTTGATACATTCTGGTAAACAAATAAACAAAAACTGGTCAATGGGTTCATTATTTGCAGAATGTTTAGTAAATATATGTGGAATTCCATTTTAATAGACCAAGAAATGGTCATGTTTCGGTCTAGTTCCACGTGGTTGATTTTTGCGGTATGCCCAAATTAGCAACTGGGGTGTAAAGTAGTCCTGCTGGGATAGGTTTATTTCTGCTGAGTTGTAAAAGAAGTAGCTGACAACAGGACTGTGTATGACCAATCTAGATCACTTGGGCTTCTCTTTCTCGATTTGCCTAGCTGGCACACCACAAACACCTTCATTAATGTCCTTTTCATAATGTGATTTATTTATGGAAGTGACAAAGCTTCACATTGCACCAAAATCCCTTGGCAATATGGTGTCTTGCGGTAGCCCTATCACACAGCCCCACACATAGCATGCATTGCCTTTCTAGCTGTACGTGATGTGCTGAAGTCTTTTTAAAATGAGTGGAGATACAATGTTTCTCTGTCAGATCTGCTTTCCTGTCTGTGTGTGGGCCAATGTTAGGACTTTTCACTGTCCTGATGCCTCTGCAGGAATGCAGCCTACCTTCAAATTGTAGGGAGCTTCATCTTATACAAAAGGGCTTTTGTTCTGCTCTGTGGGCTTTCAGCAATTTGTTGGTGGGCAACCCGATCTAATGATGGCAGGTAAAGAGAAGTATTTACAGCCTCTGCAACTTTCCTAACTGGGATCAGATGTTTCCAGACTCTTGGTTTTCCTAGATAGAGCTAATTGTATTCAGGTTACAATCACTAAAAAGCAAGCCCAGTGCAGTTCTGGTTGTACATGAAGAAATGTAAGAATTGCTAACCAATTATTGGACCATGGATTGGACCAATATGGATAAATGTGTATGTAACTCCAAGGGTGAGGATGCTCAAAGTTATTTTTTGTCTGTTGGATAGTCTGTTGGTCTGTAATAAAACTTTTATCTCTCAAACACCAAATAAACAAATTTTGAGTAGTCATTCTCAGAGAGTGATCCTTATAATGAAATAATGGTAGTTGTTCTTTAAATAGGTATTCAGTTACATATATCTGCAGTTTTTTTTCAAGCCGAGAGTATCAGGGTGCATCCAATTAAATCAATGAATTCAAATGACAAAATTTTTGTCTCTTTTAAGGTGACTTGATTTGGACTGGACACACATTGGCACTTTTTAATATTTATTTGCCCAATGTCTATAAACATTGTAACATAATGTCATAATCTAATCATGTTATTATTTAGTCTGCCCACACATATAGTACTTTAACATAGCCTTTGGTAGCAGATTCAGGTTTTCACAGTGGGAAATATTTTGTGCTGTATATTTGATATACGGATACTTTAAGTAACGCAAAACTCCAGGTAGAAAGCCAGATGCATAGTTAAAATATACACTGCCTGTCCAAAACAAAAAGCCCTCAAGCTTGTCTGGGCAGCGTCATGATCGAGGGTTGTTTCAGTTAATTCGATCAAGGTGCAGCAAAGTTATATGCCCCCCCAAAAAATGGGGACAGCTGACTACCTGAATTTATTGAATGACCAGGTTTTTTCATCACTGGATTTTTTTCTTCGCTGATAGCCCAGGCACATTCCAAGATGGCCAGGATTTAAAAATTTTAAAACAGTGGTTCAAAGAGACATAATTTTCACACATAAACTGGCCACCACGGGGTCCAAACCTTAAACCCATTGAGAATCCTTGTGATGTGCTGGTAAAGACTTTACACAGTGGTTAGGTATACTCTCCTATCATCAATACAAGATCCTGGTGAAAAATTAATGCAGCTGTGGATGGAAATAATAGTTGTGACATTGCATACCATGGCGAATGCAAGTCGTAATCAAAGCTAAAGATGATCAAACTTGATATTAGGCTGTGCATCTTCTATACTTTTCTGTTTTACCTGCTAAATTATTTGTCATTTTATATATCCAGCTTTGTATTCGTACACATTTTCTACATCAGACACATGTAGTTCCTGATCCAGCAATTAGCAATGTCACATTTTCTGCCATCATCTTGGACAGTTAAAAAGCATAAATAACTCTGCATATTTAACTGGGATTAGACAGAGGAAGCAGTACTCATTCACATCATGTCCATGGGCTGTGTGCATGTCCTGTAAAATGACAAGCTGAAATTCATAGCTTCCAATGGGCCCAATTTGAAACAACACATTACATTGGTATGCACTGCAATTAAATGTAGTGCAACATGTTGCAAGGCATCACAATGTGCTCTAACACACATTAAGAAGAATTTATTTTGGCTCTTGTGAACAAAAAATCTGTGCATCAACCCAACACACTAACAAAATAGAGGTCAACCTGTGCCAACTTAAGTCAAATTAACATGCACCAACATGAGCTAAATGCAAAAGGACAGTATTTTTTTTCATTTTTGTTAGAACAATAAAAACCAACATACATTCAGTTACTTTAAATAGATTTTATGGTCTATAAACATCTGCCTGAGATTGAATAACCCTAGTTATCACTAGTAGGGCTCAACATCATTAGCAAAAATAGCATGGTATATGGTCACATAAATAATATTTTTAAAACTAAATCTTGGCATTCACAGGCAGGTATTTGTTTAGTGCATTAAAAATAATTTAAACCGTTCCTTTCTCCTAATGATTACCAAAGACACAAGCTCTGCTTCACTTGCAAACAGTTATCCCTGCAAAATTTCCAGTGTGCTGGAACACAAAGTACTGATAATTATTGCTTAATTGGGCTGACTTTAGCTCATTCAGTAATTCATACTCAACCTAACTATTGCAGCATGTCAAAATCTGTTGTGTAAAATGCAGTGCGTGTTGTCAACCGATGGGAAGAGCATGACCTCCATTGTCTGTTGTACATTTGGGAGCAAAAATCATTATTTTTAAATTGTTTTACAGACATGTTATTTCATCAATTCAAAAGAACATTTCATTTTTAATTATGAAGCCCACTGTATCTTTAACATTTACATTTGGATTTTATCTGTGTAAGGTCCTTTATTCTGGCATGCTCTAACATAAAACAATTAAAAAGTTTTGAAGTATAAAATTACAAATTAGTAAAATCTGCTAAAAGTTTTAACATGGTAATATAACTTAAGGATTGAGTTTCAATGGGTTTGAATCTGTACTTTTTTATATATATAATAATCCCACTGTTCCTCCCATAAAGGTGCATGTTGATCCTGGTATAGGGTGGCAACACTCTATCCCTGTCTCCTAGTTGCGCTCCCATGTTGCCTTTTTTCCTTATAAAAGCTTTTATTTTACAACTTCTCTAAATCCGAAGACATTGTTCAGAGGCTGCCAAACTTTTTAGCTTCCTTTAGCTTCAAATCCCAAATTGCTTTTACCCATAAGTTTTGGCATTTACAATTTTTGTACATGAACAACATCTGGATAGTGTATGTATCTAATTTTCAAAGATGTGGCCATATTTGTAAAAAAATGTCACATGCACATATCTACCGGGATGCTACAGTTAGTTAAAAACTATTCTATTATAAAAAAAAGTGGAGCTAATAGTCCCATCCAAATCTGGACTTTTAGGAGGTATGGATATGTACTTCTCAGATTTTTTACAAAACACTGTGAAGAATATGTGGTAGGCAGGCAATAACAGAGGGGTACATGTAAGGTTGGAGGGACTGAAGGCCTCAATGCTGTAACCAAGCCTTTTTTTATTTTAGAAATTGTAATAGGATCTGACATATGCCTTCCGGTTGCAAACCATGTACTTTTTCTAAATGGTTATGTAACAAAATAGACAACCAGGGTCTCATCTATACATAAACAGTTTTAGCAAAATTGAAGTTATCCTTTAAAATATGCAGCCCTGTTTAATGCAAACATGAAAAATACAAACTAGAAGCCCACCAGACTCCTGTATGTATTATGACATGATAAAATTCTCACTGATATCCAGCATTAAAGGGGAGGTCTGGTCACCTTGATATAATTGCCTCTCAAGAGGTCCCTTGTCAATTTCCCATTACCTAATTTAACCCACAAGAAGACCTTTCCAACTGAATTCATTAACCTCCTCCATGCTAGTAAAAAAGAAAATAATACACACTCTCCTGTATGATTATTACACGGAAATGCTCAGTTCCTAGTAAATGATATAGGCAAGAGTGACACTGCTTGTTTAGGCAGAGAGCCTGGGGGAGATTGCTGTGTGCGATTACAGGGGACCATCTTCTACATTCACTATGCTTAAGAATTTGCATAATGCTCATGAAATAGTGAAGTAAATGAGAAACCTTAAACTTTTATGTTCAGTCTCCGGAGGAAAGAAAAAGTTTGTTGTCTTTACAGGTTTTTGCATTTTTTTTTCTTTTATTTCGGCTAATGCAAAAGCTTTTCTTCGCATTTAAGCCCTGAAGACTTTAATTATTTCATACATGCACGCATACATATGTATTCATGTTTTTTGCATTGTATACCATTTTTATTTTAGTTTAAGGGGATGATAGATAGATACCGGTAAGTAGTAAATAGATAGAGATACATTTTATTGGATGGGTAGATAGCTAAATAGATAGACAATATGTTTATAAATGTATACATTTACATTTTTTAAATAAATAATTAAGTTTAAATATCTAATCATCATTATGCACTTTTTTAAATTAATAAGTCAAACAATATTCAGTAATGTTGCAAATAAAAAAAATTTAAAAAAAAACAGAAAATGTATAATGATAAAAAAGGGGTTTCCTGTAAATCAATTAGTTGACATTGAAAATAACAGTAAAATAAAATAAAAGATTATTTCTTTATTAAAATAATTTGTAGTAGAGACATTGCAAAGGGAAATACAAAGCTAACAAAATATTTATTCATACAAAAATACTGCAAGTATAAGAAAAATATATAATGAATAGAAATATTCTCCATAATTTTTATCATTTTCAGAACTCTGCAGTAATTATTTTAGGGCATTACATTTAATGTAAGACTATTAGCAAAATAGCAGTCTGTAATTAATAGATTGGAAGAAAAGCCTTAGTTGGGTTGAACATCACTGTTAATGAAGGAATATGCTAATAATATTATTATGCATCATTTTGATGCTTTTCTAAGTCACTGCTGAATCTTTTGATTGGCTGCTGAAGTGACACCTACAGGTCACGCCTTTAAAGATCAATATCAATTATTATACAGCATCAAACAATATAATGATGAATACACATTAGCACGCAACTTTATTTAAAAATTACAGTCCATCAATGTTTCATTAAAACAGCATATAAGCAAACATTGCAGTTTATTCAAACATCACAAGCCCAGCAGTTGGTTCCCAGGCTTATTTGCTCAGCGCATTTTTTTTTTCAAGCATTTGTTGGAAGCTGTTTTCTAAATGCGCAGACTATGTGAAAAATTAAAGAAGTGTCCTTTACCCGGGCTGTATAATATCATAATCTGACAGCTCTGTAAACATATGAGGCTGCCCTTTAAAAACTCCCCATTGAAGGTTTTGTATTTTTTTATTTGCAATTTTCTGGCAAATGACAATCATGTTGCCAGTCAGTGAAATTTGGACCAAATTCTACTTCCTGTTTCAAAGGTCAAGGAAAGCTGACCCCAGCAGCCGCGTGAAGGCTTCTGCATTATTCATATCATTGACTTTGTGTCAGCTTCCACATTTGTGCAAAAGGATGTTTTATTCATTCATCTCATTTAGGGTCCTTCTCTGCACCTGTTCTACCATTAAGTACCCTGTAATTTGCATTTGATGCTAATTTAGTTTCATATCAGTCTGCTCCCCCTTGTTAATTTAATTTTCCGAGACCCTTTTCATTACTCCAAAAATGTTTTTGCTCTTTACAGAGCGCAGCTACACAAAGTAATTGTATAAACTGCCTTTTTTTGCAAAGTCTTTCAGAAGATTTCACTGTTTAGTTTCCTAATGCTTGCAATTAGTGAGGGTTTGATTGTTGCTTCAAAGGGTTAAATGAAAATAAAGATAATCAGATTGTTATGAGGGGTTTAAATCCTTCATTCCCAGATGCATGCAGTACTGATTATGACTATGTATCAGTTCCTTTTATTCATCTTTTATTTCTTTAATTTTCTTTCTTTCTTTCTTTCTTTCTTTCTTTCTTTCTTTCTTTCTTTCTCTCTCTCTCTCTCTCTCTCTCTCTCTCTCTTTCTTTCTTTCTCTCTCTTTCTTTCAATTATTCCTTTTTCTTTCTTTCTTTCTCTTCTCTCTCTCTCTTTCTTTCCATTATTCCTTTTTCTTTCTGTCTCTTTATGTATCTATTCCTTTTTCTTTCTTTCTTTCTCTTCTCTCTCTCTCTTTCTTTCCATTATTCCTTTTTCTTTCTGTCTCTTTATGTATCAGTTCCTTTTATTCATCTTTTATTTCTTTAATTTTCTTTCTTTCTTTCTTTCTTTCTTTCTTTCTTTCTTTCTTTCTTTCTTTCTTTCTTTCTTTCTTTCTTTCTTTCTCTCTCTCTCTCTTTCTTTCTTTCTTTCTTTTCTTGTTTCTCTCTTTTTTTGTTTCTCTTTTTCCCCTCCTTTAGAGGTTTTAAAGGATAAAGGATATGGAGATCTTACTGGCAATGAATACTCAGGGAGGAAGATAACATTACCAATACTTACCTAATGCCTCGATTATCTAGACTCAATTTGTAGCTATAAAACATAAGTAATGCTTTATTCCTCTTAACAGGAGGCACCTTTTTGGGTTTAACAGTCTTATCCGCCCCATCTATTTGGTAAATATGTGTCAGCAATCTGAAGTTGAGGTCTCCATATTGAACTGTAAACTCTTTCTTGTGGTAATCACACATTACACAGACGCTCAGAAACAATTAAAATTCCCATCTGAACGTCAGTCTTTCTTAGAAGTCATAAAGTTGTTGTCGAATCAGACAGTTTTAGTTATTCCTATTAATGGCTTTACCGGAAGTCAAACAAGCGAATGAGGAAAAAAAAAAAACATTTAAGAAGCTCTGTTTAAAACTGAGGAATGTATAAATGCAGCCTCTCATTCAATAAGGAGGGGCCTGGCAACAAAGAAGGTTTTCTGCTGGCACGGAAGGGGTTAAAGGTTACATTTCTAAATTTGTTTGTTTGTTTTAATCAAGCAGGGATGGCCCTGGCGCCTTAAATACCATTTCCAGCAATCCCTAGCATTGGACGCAAGACTCTGAGCAATCCTGACCCGTGCCATGGGTCACTATGGAATAATATGACTGTGTAATTTTTAGGTTTCTCATATTTCATCTCTCTGAGCCCCCTTCTGAGCTTGTAATTTGGAAGGCCAGGCCAGAAGAACTGGACAAATTCATTTCAAATTTCAGAATTCTCTCCTGCGGCTATGGCACAGTTGGAAATAAGTGAGGATCCGACTGGAATGGATGTCAGGGATTGTTTGTATAAGTGCAGACTGAGTTGTGTCATTTAGAAACTTTGTTATTCGCAATTGCAAAAGTTTGCAGTAAGTGTATATATAACCCATTACCTAAAACCTCATATGCTCTTTATTTAAAATGTTAATGCAATATTAAAATCCTTTTCAATGTGCAGATTTTATTAAAATATAATATGGATCCTACTATAAGGGTTCTTATAAGGTGACAACGATCTTTCCATGTCTCAGCTGTGTTCCTGTGTTGTCTCCTAATATGTAATAGGTTGTGGTGAAAAGGCAATGCAGTTGTATTGTTTTCTATTGGCTATATTAAAAAAAAAGCTACCAATCACATTTATTCCCCTATTATTTCAGTGCATTCCTATCAAGGAATGACTATTGATTCCTCTGGGCTGCCGCACATCAATAGAACGTGCAACTAAAAAAAAAAGAAGAGCACTGTAAAAAGATGCACATAGCTTAAGGTTATTTTGTAGACAGCCTGTTGCGTGGAACATGGCATTCCCAACAGTGTCCCCATTTTTGTTCCGGTAAAAGTTTTATGCTTGGTAAAATATTACAATACTGGAGGCAATCATGTAAAAGCAGATGACCTCCACCCACAACACTGATTTTAAAAGATTTCTGTATTTACCTATTTACAATGTCGATATTTACAGATCAGAAGGAAGTAAGGTTTTATTAAAATTTTTTCCCAATGTATACCATTGACCTTCAAAATAATAATTTCCTAAACAAAACTGAAATGTTACTAGGATAACTATAAAATGGCTTAGCGTTTGCCCATCACTTCTTGCCAGCTGTCAATCTGTGACCCAGCAGCGGTAAAAGGGTTAATGCACTGCTGACGCCCATGTTACAAAGCCCAGTATCTCTATTTGTGTCTCCATAGTGACAAGGAACGATGAGACCTCTTTATCTGCTGAAATGTGCACCAAATCAATGGCCCATCTCTTTATTGGAGAAGCCACTAAGGGTTATACTCTCTGCCTTTTTAATGAACCCAAGCAAACTGTCCAATCCGCTTTTGCCATGGCAGCCCCCACTCATCAGCAGCTCAGAATCTTTGTAATTAAATGTTCACAACAATGCTGACAGATTCAGCTGTGGTGCTCACTCTGCTCTTAGTGAGGGCTGTGCTTTTATTTGTTCCTACAGGGTGATATTGGCTCGCATTTGTCTTAATGTCCAGTTCTGCAGGAAGAGTACTTAGTTTTGTCCCTCCAGTACATTGGAAATGGCCATTGTGCTCTAGGTCCAAAACTGGAGTCATTAAGGAGCAGCCTCAAACATCTACTAAGACACTTAAAAACTATCCAATGGAAATGTCCCCTTTTTGGATGATGCACAACATACTAGTTCAACAATTTCAAGTTGCAGTCCAGCAACGAAGTAGGAAAGACTTTGAATCGTTTTTTTAATTATTGTGTGGTTCCCCATGGGAGAATTCCTTCTCTTTCACAAATGAAAGACTCTATGGAGCTGACTTTGTGCTAAGGAGTACAACGGCGATGGGACAAAAAATGGGCCAAACTGTTAGTATGAGGTTAGAAGAACATCCTTGACTTGAATAACGTGGGTATGCTGTTTTATTAACTATGCCCTTCACTGGAAACGCCTTCATTGAATTTATTTAGGCCATATAGTGTATGAGAATAAGGAAATAGAGACAAACAGGGAATATCACCTTTGTTTTAGAGGTCAAACATGGGGGATTACTAAAGGAGGGACTGATCACCTAGAAACATGCATGTTCGCTTATATTAGTAAATATAGGGAAATAGTATTAACTTCATTTAATCAAGAAGAACATGTTTTTTTTATTTCTCCTTGTATATGATTCAGTTTTTTTAAGTAAAACATTCACAGTCTATTATTTTTAGTAATTCAGTCAAATAGTATTCCTAATGATCCATCCATTTATCTAAGACTTTGTACACACTATAAATAATTGTCAGTCTCTAATATTCATTCTGTACCAGTCTTTAGGCTCTGCAGTAGGTGTTCTCGAAACCCCAAGTTGTCCAATGCCAGAAAATGTTACATGTGCTTTGAATATGCTTGGTATGCCTAATACACTCATACCAGGAAATATAAAAAATAAATATAAATATATATATATATATATATATCCTTGTAGGTAGGCTGATTCCAGGTTACTGCTATGTGTATGGTCTAACTTTCAGGCCTAACCTCAAGTCATCCTAAGGAGACTCTCAAAAGCCATCCTAACCACACAGAATCCATGTTAGACAAAACTTGTATGTAGAGAGGAGCCAGCCACTAACCAAGTTAATGTACCTTGAGGTTTGGCAGAGCCAGAGCATATGAAGTATTCAAAGAAATGGTTTTATATACAGCTCTTCGGAGTGCCATTAAACACATTCCTTCTAGCAGCAATCTGTACTGTCCACTTAGGAATACATATCTATCATTCTTTCAAGCTACTGTACTCAGGTCCTGGTTTTTGATAAACACAGACTCACCCAGTGCTTAAGTTGGTTTAGGTGCACGATTACATATTTAGAAAACAAAATAATAAAATGCCTGCTCTATCAACTGAAAACATTAAAACTATAGTTCTGGTCATAAAAGGTCACAAAAAGGCCTTTGTACAGGCCCATTTATTGAGCCTGTTCTCATTTCCCCCCTTCCTCATGCAACTGCTGCCCATGTAAAACACAATTTCACTGTGTAATGATTTGCAGCTAGTTAAAAGAACCCAAATCTATGTAACACTGGGAGGGTTCTCAGCACATATTGTATAAATGGGCTGCCCAATTCCCAGAAAACTCTTATGCAACGACACACTACATCCAAAGAGAGCTTCTCTATCTAAGGTAACATATCAACATTCATCATGGATCACTTAAGTGATGGCTGTGTGATAGGAAATCATCCAACAATAAGAATTCATAGAGTGAGAATAAATACAAACCCAAAGAGTGCATGGACACTAATAAAATGTTTATAATAAAATTTTAACTGTTTCTACAGAATCCAAAGAAGGGAATTCCCAAGTGGATTATTCATACACATGACTTATGTACTTTGATATTTACCAGCATGTCTGATCAAGAAATGAGCAAAAAATATCAGTTGCTTATATTTGGTCTGCTGTTTAGATTCGCTTAAGTTTCCCAGACAGTTTGATCAAGTTATCAGATAGGTGATTGGATCAGAAGTGTAAATCGGCACGCGTGTACTAGCTTTTATTATGACTGCCAATCCCCTACAGAGCTCTGGAAAAACTTGTGGCTCCAGTGTAAATTCACTATATTTTGGTTAATTTGGTCCTGGATCCTTAAAAGGTCAAGACATGGGCTTAAAAATAACAACCGGGTGCCACATTTCTAATGGTCCAAGTTTGAACAAAGCTTCTTGTCTCCATAAACAGACACAATCTGGGTCTAAAAAGGGAATTTCTATTTCAACAGATGGGACTTTTCTTGCAGGAGATGGACATTTGAGAAGAATGCCTGAACTGATAGGAGCAGTAAAGAGGTCGGTGAGGTGTAGAGTTGAGGCAGCAAGAAAACTCAGGGGAGAGCTGATGCATCAGTGATTGACAGCTCTCCTGTTTATGCAGCCAAGCCAGGCTAAGGTTCCCCACAGACCTGCAACTGATTAAATCAGTAGCAGGTCCTGATCAATACTATTAGAGATCGCTGTCGTTAACTCTCCAGGAGTCAGAGCACGTATCAGCTGCCTCAGTTGTTGCTGATTAGTCAGTACATGGCTTTACGCATTGGAAGGAATGAGAAAGGGGTAATGGCTGCTTAATTTAACCTCCTCACTGCCTATTAAGACTGTGATTTACTCTGCTAATGGTAATCCATACGATGCTGTAACTTTGTTACATAATATTGCAGTGTGTATTTCTCACTAATAAATAGGATTCTGAGTGTGGTGTTTGGAATTTTTTTATCAACAGGTAAATGTAAAGCATACAACCGATCAATGAGGTGTAAAAAGGGCAACTTATTTTGAGAAGGGTAATATACCATAACTCTAGTGCAATTTCAGAAAATGTGAAAAGCACTTACTTTTCTTAGGTCCTTCATACTTTTACCAGTCTTAAGTGACGTATAAACAGAAATTAAAATCTGAGTGTGGCCTATTTCTTTAACATGTCATTGAGCATGTACACACATAGCGTGACTCCCAAAGGCTCTTAGTAAGGTCTAATAATTGCAAATAAGTTATGCATAAGGGTTGTGCAGAACTAAGCCTAAAATTTAAAAACTCCTTTATAGAGATAGGCAATGTCTCTTCTGCAATACAATAAACTTGCCTGCATTTTTGCAATTATTTTACTACACTCACCTCTCCTTGCACCTTTGACATCTTTAACCGGTACTTTTCAATTTTATTTTGATTGGCCAGCCCGAAATGAAATAACTCCTGGGAACATTGAAGTTCATTTATTACCAGGCATGCTGGGATTGCACACTGAATTGTATTGAACTGGAAGCATAGCATGTCCCTTCTGCAATACAGAACCTGCCAGCTCACAATTTTTTAATTTTTAGATTAAGTTTGCTTCAAATCTTTCAAAAAAAAAAAAAAAAACTACCATTATAAAGCCAAGACTACAGAATCAATTATGAAGAGAGTTGGCCTTGAAAATTAGACACTCATAATTCTGTAGGTCACAATCTCATTGCCATCACGCATAGCACACTTTCTACAGGAAGATAAAAGGGAAAAAAGATCAGAAATTGCTATTTAATTTTCCATTAAAATATTTCATATACTTTTATTTGTTAAGACTAACCACTAAATGCTCCTTTATTTAAAAAATTAATAAAGTCTGGTTTATATGACCTTGGGGCCCAAGGCATTATTTTTTTTCTTTTAATAATGGGATACCTTTAATGAAGTATGTGGGACTAATTGCAGATTATTATCGGGACCCCCTGTTTATTGTACCTGTTCCAAATGGGATTATGTTTAATCAGGGGAAGGAGCGAATGCTTTTATTTAATAGCTATTTCTATTTTATTTAATGATGTGATTCCAGGCCTGCCACTTATTCCTCCAGTTTTACAGACCAGTCCCCCAGGAGCCAAGCAGGGTTGGAGGTAGGTCTAAAGTTTATGAGCAGTAAATTGAGGGCAATTAGTTTGTGCATTGATGCTACAGAAGGCTGGAAATTTGTTCAACGACTCCATTAGGGGCTTTTAATGTGTCTTTTGGCTCTCAAGGGGTTAAAGGGGAACAATGTTTTTTTTTTTCACAATGCATATTTGAAAAAGGTCAAGGTTTAATCTGGACTCCAGGCTCATAAAAAGAAACATAAATTTATCCATATATGCATTAATACATTCCTCAATGTATATTTTTAAATGCAAATATGTAAATATCTGAACTTGACTTGGTATTATACAATTGCAGCCCACTGTACAGCAAATCTAAGACTGAGTAGAAAGAAGCAGCACAGGGAACTTCCCATATGAGTGAAATCTGAATGAGAGATGAGATCATTAGTTTACTGCTTCTATTTCAATGTCCAGTCTACAGAAGGGATAAAACCTGTAAGTGGTACTAGAGCAAGACAGCAAAACAAAAAAATCAGGTTTCTTGCCCTGCTGAACAGGACTGTTCTGTGTGCCACTGCTGTGTAAATCTGGGGATGGGACACAGGGAAACACAAATGCTTTGGCAGTTTAAACAGTTTCCTTATATATAAGTATTTTATCTCTCTGCTTAGTAGTGGTAGACAATGGCATTGATCTTTTTATGGTATTGTCAATCTTCCCAACAGGTTCTGTCTTATTAAAAGTAATGGATTGTCTGCAGTGTCTAATGACAAAATGGTCCTGGTAACCAGAGACCATGTAATCTTTGCCTAAGCTTTAAGTCATCTAAAATTTATTCATAGCAATTTTTTTAAATTCATAATAATGTGACTTGATATTGCTGCCACTTGCCCTATTGGTTCATGCTATGTTTATGTTAAATCCAGAGGCGGATCAGGCCACAATGTTTGTTGCAGTTTTATTAAAAGATTGCAAAATTCACCAATCTTTTAATTTCAAAGGGTCATTTTGATCAATGTCAGTTTGTGTTAATGACCAGCGATTGGCGCCCAACCACTTTAATTGCATGAGTGATTCAGCATATTTAACTACATTTTTCACCAAATTGATTAAATCTGATAAATGTAATCAACATTGAATGAAAATCAATTAACTGTGTATGTTGCTGATCAAACTTCAAACTGATCAGTCTCTTGACCCATTTTCTTATATTCTCCCACCTGCCTTCCTCTATTAATCATTACTAATTAGCCATCTTTCATTTTTTACCTACCTATTGTATTCTATACTCTCCTCAAGGATTGTGAGCTCAGCTGGTCAGGGTCCTGTGTCATTGTTTGTATTTCTTATGTATGCCGGGTTGTCATCTGCAACCCCTATTTATTGTACAACACTGCATAATATGTTGACGCTTTATAAAAAAACAAAAAAACATGTTTGTCCTTAAAAAGTCACAAAAAATAAAAAGTAGACAAAAGACAGAGCAGAAAGAATGTCATGAAAAATATGTGTTTTAATAATATTGGTAACTCCCGGATTGCGAGCAAAAAGAAAAAACAAACAAAAAAAGAAGTGATTATAAGAGAGGGAAGTGGCATATTTTGTTTTGATTTATGACAGAGTTAATTGAGGAAAACTGTATGTGTTGTGAATTTAATGGAGTGTGCAGAAGCAGCGATTGTGCTGAGCTGTAAATCACGGCTTCGAACACAAGCAGTTGAACACTGGGCCTGCAGTTTTGTCTCTCAGTAGTTCCATTGTAGGTAGGCATGAATTAGCCCTTGAGAGGAACAGATTCCATGCTATAAATCCCAGGCTAGAGCCCGGCGTACACACTGCGGGGAACACAGTATAGAGAGAGGGAGAGCCAGAGAGAGGGGCAGCCACTGTTTGTGTTGTTGTTAGCTGCTCAGAGATGACTTGGGCTGAACGGAAAGACTCTGGCTCCACATTGTCGCTAGCGGAAAAAAAAAAAACAGAAACATAAGTCGCACATGTGGTGAGGGAAGGGGGAAAACCCTTCGCTTGCCTCCTCAAAACCTGAAGTCGTGGTGGAGAGTACGAATTTGAAATTGACCCTTTTTTAGTTTGATGTGGCTTAGGCCAGCTCTATTGATTTTAAATTTAATCATTTATTTATTTATTTTTTTTACTTTCGATTAGAGCGGGAAATGTGTACAGGAAAAGTGCACTTATCATTTCTACCCTTACACTAACCTGATCCACCTCTCCACATATACTTACTAAAGCTAGGTACACACTTATGAAAACGAACAATAATGACGGATCAACGATTATGCACGATTATACTTGAACAATCGTATTGTGCACAATTCTGTACATGCTGTAACAACACGATCGTTCAAATATAATCCACCAATAATGTACACACGCTAGATACATTCATTTGAACGATGCAGGGAGTGACATGTAAAGGAGAAAGTGTATTGCAGAAACATGCACGTACACTGAACGACTGTACACACGATAGATAGTGAATGATCGTCAGCCAATCAGATCCGCCATGCCGGTCGTTCATTTCCAGCGACAATCCTTGTTCGTCAGCTTCGATGGTCACTTTTGTTTTAGAACGATTTTTGGCCAATCGGACGTTCGTCAGTTGTTCGTTTCCAATGATAATTATTGGACGTGTGTACCCAGCCTATGACTCAAAGGCCACAGTCTGTGTTCGTTTCCTCAAGTCTTTATCTGCTCCCTTCGCTGACACAGCACGACTCCTTGCATGAAACTATCTGCATGGAGTTTGCAGGTTCTCCCCATGTCTGCGTGGGTTTCCTCCGGGTGCTCTGTGTTTCCTCCCGCGGTCCAAAAACATGCAGTGAGGTTAATTGGCTTTCTCCCAAAAAATTGACCTTAGACTGTATAAATGACATATGACCATGGTTGTCAGATTGTGAGCCCTTTTGAGGGACAGTTAGTGACATGACTATGAACTTTGTACAGCGCTGCGTAATATGATGGTGCTATATAAATACTGTGTAATAAAAAAAAATATTAATAATAACCTCATTATTAACTTATATAGGCTGTTTCTTGACTTGGGTCGATGATCCACAGAGAAGTCACTGGGATTGTCCTATGCAGGCAGCAGAGAAGGTCTAGCAGGGAAGGGATGCAAGGAAACATGAACCACAGCCCTTTAGATCTGGGTAATTTGTGTTGATCAAATGCATTATGCAAGAGTTGGCTAAGGTTCCTGGTTTGTCAGAAAGGGAAGAAGAGTTGTTCCACTGGTTTTGGAAGTCACCCTTTTATGCTTACCCCCAAGACATCACCCAGTATTGAAAAGAATTTGTGAGAGACTCCCTGGAACCATCTTACTGTTGGGTTGCTTTAGCTATCTATGTATGTACACCTTTAAGTAGTCCATACTGTGGATCAAAGATCTAGCAATATAAGTGGTCCCAGGGTAGATTTTGGACCCCTCACCTCTTATTGGATCCCATTTACTGGTCTACAGTGGGAGCACTTAGAGTATTTCAGAGAATGTCAAGCCAAGAAAGGCTCATATGCATGTCTCTACTTTTTCAGTAAATAAAGGGAGCATCAACTGAACTGTACAACATCTGCAACTTCTGCAACCCCAGGTCCATTGCTAATGCACCAAACTCCGTAATATAGTCCCATAGCATTAAGAAGTACCCATAGGAAGAGTTCCCAAACCATCCATTTTTCTATAATTACCAAAACCTCTTTTGAATGAATTAAGATCAAGTATAGACAAATATCATATTATATTATACATACATATTTTGCATGCAAGGAACTAAGAGCAAAGTAAGAGAAAGATGAGTGGATTGTCTGGTAAGATGGTGCTGTGTGGCAAAGCTGTATATATCAGAACTGTACTGTCAGAAAGATTAAAATAATGGCAGCTAACACCTCGTTTATGTGTTCTTCACCTGTGTATTTAGCTGTTTGCCTAGAGTACACCCATAATATTGTTTTATTACACAGTGATTCAATCCCACACTCTTCAGAATAGTGAAGTACAGCTTACAATTAGTTATTTTATTGAATCCTTAGGGTAATTTAACTTCAGCAAACTGCACATTTTATAAATTGTGTACTTGGGTTCTTTTACCTATAAAAATAGATTGCAAATAATTCACACCAGCACTTGTTTTGTGGTAACATTCTGTCAAAGCTGTTATCAGCGAAATGAGAAACACATTTACTTTGATGAATTAGTCAGCTTGGGCCTAGCTTCACATAGACGCCAGCCACAAGTAAAATTATGAATGATTTCAGCAAGTGGCACCAAGTAGAAGTGTAGAAATTAATGGGTTTGGTGAGAGATGGGTATTATCATTAGTGTTACTGAAATGTCTTCAGTATTCACCTCACTATGGTTTAAAAAAAAAAATCAGATTATTGAAATTGGTTGGATGAGAATTCTTCAAATTAGCTGACCAATTAGGATCATGTTCCAGCAAATAACATTATTGAAAGTGATCTCCTCTTTTTTTTTAGAAAAAGAATCAGAAAAAAGCAGTTATAGTAATACATCTCGATGCGAATCGAGGAAGGGGATTTAACACAACCTCCCCCACTTTGGTTCCCAGCATTAATATCATTATTACAGACACACTGAAACCCTTTAGGCTTAAAATTCAGTGGAGTAAAGTTTCATTTCTACAGCAAAAAAATAAAAAATAAATAAAATTGGACTTCACATAAGAAAATTGGCTTACACTTAGATGTCACAAGCTCTAAAACCAAGAATTGAATTATTCTGAATTTAAAACACAATAAGACTTTTTTTGGATAAACTGCAAGTTTCTTTTTTTTATTATTGTGGGAACCGTCAAGTTAGAGATGATTTCGTGAAAGGAAATAGCTGGATGGTTTCATGGTTTATCTATTAATAATCTTTTTTTAAGGCTTTAATGAACTGGGAATCCTTCCCGAGAGTGGACAATCTAGATAGTTGTAATCTTTTGCTTCTTGTGGTAGTGACTCAAATGTATTTTTTTTCTTTTGCTTTTCCATTGTGTTTAAATTGTATTAAAACACAGAAAATACATTTTGGATTTAGATACACTACAATTGAACTTGTATAAAATGTGTTTGTTCATAAATATACAGATGTCTCCCTGAGAACCTTATGTTTTACTCCTATCTACAGTACTGGTACCTGTTGTTTTTTGAAGATTTATACATTTTCTGAATGTTTAATACTTCATCCTCTCTTTTGAGAATAGAATAATATCCTTAAGGGAATGCAGAGTCCAACATTAACCACAACAATTTTCTTTTAAATGTGGTAAGTCCCTGTCAGGTTTTATCACTGCCTGTAACGGTTATATTTTCTTTTCTTCTTGTTGGTTTATCAGGACAGAAAATTAGGGATATCTCTCCAATAGGTATTAAAAACACATTTTTCTGGTTAAAACCTCTGTGTTAGAGGTTTGACACAAAAGCCAAAAGTGGGAAATCTCTATTAGAATTTCATTGCTGTCCATGTCATCATTGATGTCAGCATGTCATGTATCATTGATCATCTTGATCCTTACCGATGAATACCATACCAGTTTGATAACATATATAGTGGTGATCAGTCAAAATTGTGAAAATGCTGCAATTGCACAAGGGACACAAATGAAAGGGAAACCTAATGGAGGTCCTAAATCTTCCAGTTCCAGAAAACATATGTGGCTAAAATGAGCCTCAGTAAGACTGATACACCCTGAGTTATGACAATAAAGACCTACATAACTGCATATCTAAAGTGGTATGGTCCATCAATGGCTCTGGGCATTAAACACAAATGAATTTTGAGGTTTGGAAGTCCTGACTACCAAGCTTATGGCAGAAAATACATCAGCACTTAATTTGAAATGATCAATTATGAAGGCTTTTCCATTTTCTGCTCATCTGACATTCCATCATATCTCTATTTTACAAGATATGCATTCATCAGATTGTTTGGATGACATGATCCCGCTTTCCCTCCCATCATTTACAATTTTGTGTTTCTAGCAGTTGAAGGCTTATTCCATATAAAATTATTATGTTGGGGAGATATACAAATTCAAATAAATATAAATAATATAATTATCTCTCCAATGGGAGGTGTTTTCTACCTCCCTTCTCTTCCAGCACAGAAGCCTCCAATTTAGGATTTAGGAATGATGTAGGGGGTTTTTTGGAAAGAGCTATGGCATGTGGTTGGGCGACATGAACATCCAACACTTATGTTAAACACTAAAAACAGAGGTGAGGTAAAAGACATAGGGCATTGCTGAAATGAGTATACTACCTCTGCCTTTCAATGGGAGTATTAATGTGGCTTTAGTTGGTAGTAGGTAGCTTAGCACTGTATGAGGCAGGCTTGATTTCATACCTTCCAAATCTTTTCTTACATACATCCAGTTTTTTAAGTATTTCATTACTAAATTTGTGGTTTCGCTCTACTATGGCTTTACAATTTTGTTTGTCAGTTTGATGCGAGTTATGTCTATCTGGACTAAAGCAGGAGAATAAAACTCTTCCTATAGTGAAAATTCGTTTTTACAGGTAAATTGGATTCCAAATGATATGATGACCGATTCATGTTACAAAATGAATTGTTTATCTAATGAAATAAGCAAGGCTCCAATCTTCTGATGATAATATGGCAGACACACACCACATCTCTCTGTTAACCTATTTATTTCAAGCTTCTGACAGCTGTGACTATTAAAATGATTAGAACAAAGAAAAATGGGGACTTGCAGGAGCACAAAACGACACCAGACAAAAGGGACCCTTTGCTTCTTCTCAGATCACCGTGCTCATAAACAAACGGAATAGGAAATCAGATTGCAGTTGAAGTGACAGCAATCAGGGAGATCTGGTACCCTAAACATGTCACATGCTGCAGTTTTTTTTGTTCAGATAAAAGGTTAACCCTCTGGCTTTTGTTAAACAAATTATTTCCGAATTCAGGTGTAAATTGTGCTATGGCCCCATAGAAAAATTTAGATAGCATGGGATAAAGGTTCACTTAGATTTCCTCTCAGCTATAGCATATCCTTTCACTTACTTGCTCCTGCACTGCACAAACTAGCCATGGCCCACAGAAAATGACTCTAAAACTTACCCTCTTCCCTGTGATAGGGCTAGGTGCTTCCTGATTGGCCCCTGTGATGTCACATAGGACCAGGGAAAATGTGCAGAGCCTTGTGTACATTCTAACAAGTTGGTATGGAGCTTATGCATGGTATTCTATGCAAGGTTTCCCATGACTAATAGGTGAGGAGAGGATCAAGAAAGAAGATTAGCTTCTGATTAGCTGTATCAGCTTCTAAGAAGGAAATACAACTAACGGTGGTATCTTCTTAGACAACATGGCCGTGTTTTTCTTTTGACAGGTTTACTTTAAAATTTAAAGTGATTTGATTGCCACATATAAAGTTAAGTTTTTCTTCACCTAGTACATGAATACATAAAAGCCAGCCTGCTATAAAGAAGTTTTTGAGTCCACAGGGGACAACAATATCACAGACCGTTTTATCAGATTCAAAACTGGTCATACTTGCAAACAACAAATGAAACAAATGCTAAGAAGTGTTTTTTTTCCTTCAATGTACTTCTGAAACTCACTATACAACAATAGATAACATAGCTTTTCTGTTTACATTTGTCATCTGTTGAATGATGGATTAAACAAAAAAGTACACCAATACTGAAATAATAATTGTCTCAGACTAGTAGACATAGCGCAGGGTACAGAGATGTCCCAAGTGATTTTGTCTAATGAAGTATTTGTTGTGGTTTTTTTTAGACCCTATTTTGAAGTGAGGCTTCCAGTGTGCTAATGACTTTCTAATATTTGGATGTTGTGTACTTCTCCTTACAACATCATCTTTTCATGAAAGTATTGTCTTCCATCTGACAGTGGAATATTGTGTGATTCTGCGCTTGCAAGCCTATACATAAAATGCTTTGTATTAGAAGATTACTTTTTTATTCCTTTTGATGCCAGAGGGCTCCATAAAACATTACACTGTGAACAGTCTCCAACCTCTAAAACAATAATAGATTAACCTGCTGAATGAAGAAGATGCTTGTTAGACATGGATGTACCTGAGAGGCTTCAGTGTAAGAACCCTTTATTTTGTTAATATCCCGTGTACATGGTATAATTACTATAGAAGTCATCTGGTAATTTCATGTTAATAAAAATTAGTTTTCCATTTCAGTCTGTGGCCAATCTAAGAAGTTTCATTTTTGGTTAGATGCTTTCAAAGACAGCAGTTCATCTAAAGAAATACCAGCGGGGGATTTTGTCATTTTCTTACAATTACAATTCCCGGACTGATCATATATCATTATAATCTTGGGGTGAAAAATATTATTCTTTAGAAGCACTACATTGTAAGGTCCATATGATACTGTGTTTAATAAACTATGTAAATGTTATAGGGTCCTCTGTGTTGATTAGAATGAATGTGGAATTTTGAGCAATCAGGCTTTAAAAAAAAAAAAAACACTTAGCAAAAGTGAATGAATAAATAGGAAGACACTCTAATATCTTTGTTCATATAAGATATTAAAATGAAGATCTTCTAGGCCCTAACACGTTTCAGAGATCTGTATCCTCTTTTTCAGGGCTTATGGGTATGTGTAAACAGAGAGCAGGCAGTATATATATATATATATTTTATAGGAGAGATCTCAAAAGTAAAAATGTAGATCAGGAACTGAATTATTATCCCTAATATTCTGTGACTCACCAGACAAATGACAAAATTGTAGACCCTTACTGTCAATCTATGATCCGCCATCTGGCAGGCATATGGTTAACTAAATGCTCCAACTGACTCCAGTCTTTCATTCCTGTAATTCAACACTTTCACTCTGTTTGTCCTGCAGATAAGGGAGATTTCCATAAATGAAGACTTAAAAGATTTCCTTTGGAAATCCCTTATCGTGTTATACTTGTCCCACCATTTCCACATTCCTCCTCATCCTGGGATCAGCCACACTTAGCCTGTGCACAGAAACTTTTACTTCAAAACTTTTACCACATTACCAGTCTATGTGTAGTGTTTTATTTACGTTCTTGTTTGGGGTTTATACTGATTTATTTGTACCAAGTTTCACACCCAGATAATGAAATGGAAAACACGGTTGTTTTGTGTTCTGTTGCTGTTTTATTGTACCATCTAATAACATTAGTTCTTACAATACTTTTTTTCAAATAGAATAAATTCTTTAAGGAGGGGTTTTGTTTGATATTGTAAAAAGTTTCCACAGCCTACCACTGCGCAGAACAAAACAAAAAAATATATTGTTAAAAAGATATGAATGTATGTTACTTGACCTAGTGAAGGTCCTATTACTTGCCCAGGCAGCCCCTAAAAGCACCCCCAGACTGTACCAACCACCTATTTAATTACTATAGGCTCAATATACACATATGGATGAGTTATTTTACAAAATTCAGTATTTTTGTTTAAAACACTTTTTCCCTAAAAATGTTTAATTCACAAACTTAATTATGCATGCATTTAATATTACAAGCCTTGTTATCCTTTTTATTTCATATAGCAGTATTTTATCACTTTTTTTGCTTTTACTTAGTCACTTCACCACGTTTAGCACAAAGTAACAGGTTTATTAGTTGAATATTCCCTAAACAAGAAATAAATTAAACTACCTGGTACTACGGGGAACTCACTACCACCCTTACCACATGACAGTTCTTTAAGGAACAATTGCTCACAATAAGAATTGCATTCAAAATCTTATCCACAACAGAGCACATTGCCACCATGTAAACAATGTAAGGCTTGACATTTCCCCAAATGTACTTATAGAAGAATTCATTTAAGGTCACATCGAAAAGAGCCTAATGACTGTATTGGAGACTTTATGTACTAAACTGCTAAGGAAAGATTTCTTTTATTGTTAGAAGAAGCTGTACAGGATACAAGGATAGACTGATAAACATTGCATCCATATAGCTATATATTGAATTGCATCCATTGTAAAGAAAATTCCCAGGACCCTGTGCGCCCATGTCCTGCGTGTCCTTTAGCTTTGATGTCACCAAAACATGTTAGTAACATTTCTACTGAAAACAAATACGGTAACAAAACCATTTCCCTAATTAGAAGACTGTCTGGAAATAGGAAGATTTACATATACACATTTGCCAGATGAAGCTTAATTCAGCTAATACAGTACTTAGCACACAGCTTCTAATAACCCTGCTGAGATCCAGATCAGCCTATTAGAGACACAAGGAGAAATGCCTGAAGGACCTTGGCTACAACTTTGCTGAGTTTGACTTTGTTGGTACAGTTTATAACAAATATGCCAGTAATTATTACAGAGTACATAATAGGGTGCTGACTTTTTAAAGCTTAACTCTAGGCAAGTGACTGAATATGCAAATGGAATACATATATGAGAGCTGTTAACCTGCCAAAGTATTTACATTTCTGTCCATCAAGGTCTAAGATGTACACAGCTCTACCACACAGAACAGCCCTGTTGGCTATGGCAAGAGACCTTATCTTTCTTTTGTGTGAAGAACTAAGAGAAATTCCCTTTTTTGCTTTTTAAATAATATATCTTGTTTTCTGTTTTGTTTGTTCCCATTCAAGCTAGACAGCCAGAAATTTTGTATTGTCACTGCCCACAATGATAATTTTATTTGATATCTAAAGTTTCTTTTAACCATAATTTTCCATTGCCCTATCAGCCCGTTTTATTGTACTGACTGCATATGGTGGAAAATTACATTTATGCCATCCTTGGAAATATGAATAGCATTCTCCTCCATTATTCAGTCTTTTGTAGAATATGTTTCCTTTTCAGTGATCATCATTTGATAAATGCTATAGCTAGTGATCTTAGTAATTATGCTCTGATTTCATCCCAATCCTGGAAGACCTTCCGCTTTTATGATATCTGTTTCTGTAGCCACATTATTTGATGCAGCGTTGCTGTTATGTAATTAATGTATTCATTTATTTTATTAGGAGTGATCCTTACATGGTCTCAGACATATTATTAAACTGGAGTCACACAATGGCAGGTGGCACAGGGCTTTAATTGAAAGCGCTGAATTGAAAGAGCAACATTCTGATTGTATCCCAACAAAGCCTTTGTGTTGTATAGACACTTTAAAGAAGAACTTGCCAGTAATGAGAAAAAGAAAAGAATATTGTTTTATAAAAAGGACACAGGGAAATCATTAGTTATAATAGGTTGTACTATAGACTAGTCATTTTCAACCAGCGTTCCATGGTACCCTAAGCTTCTTCCAGGTGGAATATTGACCTCCCATTTCATGATGCCTGCACTAGTTCTGAGCCAAAACTACTGCAGAGTCAGCAGAGTGACAATTTAGGTTTCTTTGATGGTAACATTTGGAACACCATTGTAAAAGGAACTTTCTTCCAACTGATCACTAAGGTAAGGGGCATTCTCCTACTGACACCTAAAAAATTGGTGTTGGCAGGGGTTCACAAAAAGTGTAAGGGTTTTTCTGGGGTAAAAAAGCTGCTATAGCCACTGTGAGATAAAGTGAAGGAAAAGTGAAAAAGTACATAAAAGTGGCAACACTGCTATGAATTGAGGAGCAGTTAAGCATTGTTGCCACACCATCACAGAAAGCTGCATTAGGTGGACATTACTGACCACCTAATACAATGTACTACAATTTAGATACAATTTACTACAAAATATTTTGCCTTCACTCCAGCCAATTAATGTGTTAGTTAGAGAGGAGTGTGAATGTAGTATATGCACCTGGGGGTTTGCTTTTAATTGATACAGGTTCACTTTAAAATGCTACATTTACCACCAAATCTCTTTTGTATGTTTTTGGTAATTTTCTAACATTTTAAGCTGTTTGTGAGTTTATTATAGATGTACCCCCAACCTTGTCAACCCCCCCCCCCCCCTTTTCCCAGGTGTACTTGTTCTACTGCTTGAAGAACTTTGAATCTACATATTATCAACCATTTGTTTTCACAATAAATTTGAGGATTCTTGTGTGATAAACTGTTTATTGCTGAATTACCTTGGCAACAGGATTTATGGCTTTTAGCTATGGTTCCTGTAAAAGATATAATATCATCCCGGAACAAAATACATTTCAAATCCATATCACTGCCTCTTTCATCTCACAAATAATTTTTCTTGTTATTAAAAGGTAATATATAACATTTTTGTGGTTATATATTTATTTTATTTATTTTCAAGCAGAAAAATACAATATAACGTATTACTTTTTTTCATGTAAACATGAAACAATATGAATTTATTTTATTAATACTCATTTGATGCCAGCAGGTGGCATGCTTCAGGATATTTTCCACCATTGCACAGCAATTTACTGGTATGCTGTGAATAGCCTGTGTATTGTGATCTTCTGCTTATAGGTGAATGCACACCACGACACCAACCAAGTTAGAGAATGGACACACCAGCAAGGATATTTGGTCTTATTTATTGTTGTAAAATAAGGTTCTGTTGAAGTAACTAGAAATAATTATCTTTGCTAATAATATTTTGATTCAGTAATTCTACAGTAAGACAGGGAAATGTTGTATTGTTCTTAATTATCTGGATTATTTACCAATTGTTCCATAAGGACCACAATCTTTCTTTGTTGTCCAGTCAGCAGAATTGGCATGGGTTGGTGACCAAGTGGCATTACTTGCAGTGGATAATTGTGAGGTCACTGGCCTGGCAGTGCTGTGTGGCAGAGGTGTCTGGATCATAAGTCTGGCTAAACAGAATCATCAAAACAAAGAGCTTTTATCATGGAAATCAGCGTGTTGTTTTCCAGAGGTTATCCTCTACACCTTGTTTACTGATAGTTGTCCTTGTTAAAAATAGGCGCCCCCCTCTTGGCTCGAATCATTCTGAAAACTGCACAAACCTGATGGAAATTGGGTTGCACGTTGACCTCATCTGTCTCTGTACACTCATCTTACATTGCTTTCTTTGTTTGCTGCACAATTTAGAATTCCATAGAGATTTGGTCCATTCAAGTGCTGCTAAATTTGCTACAGATCGGGATTCAAGATTTCAGGCAAAAGTTAAGTGAGGTAGCCAAACCTTTTTGTGTATGGTTGGTACACGAGATCTTCTGCCTTTTACAGAAGAGTGTGAGGAACAAAGAAATTCTTTCCAAGAACAATAGGAATTCGTGTCCCTTCTGTATCTTGCTGTGAAAAGTACCAGGCAGGCAGGACAGAGTTAATTCAATAAAATAAATATAAACTAGTCTCTGAGCTGTCAGACAGAGCTGGAAAGGGCAAGGGTCACTGAGCAGCAGCAGAGGAAGCATAATCGATTATCTGTCAAGGTGGTGCCTTTATGCGGGGAGGAGAAGTGTGCGCTGCCTGGGTCCAATTTCCATAATTGCTCACTGCCTTTCGTCTACAACCTTTCATGAAACACAAAAAAATATATCGCTGAACCGTATTGATCAGTTATTGGGCTGAATAATTCACTTAGTATTTATTTGTTGACCCCAAAAGGTTAAAAAATGCACTAACATGATGTGCAAAATATATAATTCATCTGTCCAACCCCCTCTGGCTTTATTGTAGCACTCTGGCATTAATGGCGCTAAGGAGAAGCAAAGTTATCATTTATTTATGGAGTTCAACAAACTTTGCATTGAAAAAATAGTAGATACGGCTTACAGGTACAGGATGTGAATGCCCAGCTACCATACATTTAATAAAAAAGAAAAGCTCATGTTTATGCAAACAGCTAAATACCTAGGTAAAATACATATGTGTATCTGCCCTTTTTGTTCTTTCCTATACCTCTACCAGAAATAAAACCGGGGGATCTGCCTCCCCACCCCCAGTTTGCTGATTGGGTAATGAAGAGGGAGCAACACTCTAATAAGCCATCAACTCAGATCATTCTGCTTTACCTGCCAATCAGCATGTTCACTGTCAGCACATGTGCATATATCTTATTGGTTCCCAGTACTGCCACTCTCTTCTTTCAATTTGGTATGCAGGTAATGGCTACATTTGGCTACTTTTGCTAGTCATTCAACTAACTTGTTAAGTCTTTATATCTTGTTACAATATAGAATATTGGGTATTTATTATTGTCTTCTCATTAGAAAGATTCACCCTTTCAATTTGCCCTGTTAATCACTGTCAAAAACAACTTAAACTTTTTCATTTGTTAACAGAACAGGAATAGAGAGGCCATTTTCCAGTGGTAACACCAGTTCCTGTAGCATTTGTTTTAAAAGGGGATTTCCCTTCCTTTTTCAAAGTTACATATACAGGTCAGAGAGTAATGGGAAATCTCCCCAATTGATTGTAAAAAACCTAACAAGAGTTTTAGGCATATACTACTCTTTTCAAAATTAAATAGAAGTGTAGCTGTAGTTATATATTAGGATTGAGCCATAGAGTGGACTTTTGAAACAAATTTTTCATTGCGCCATATGGGGAAGATTTAGTAATATCTAGGTTAAGATTTCAAAATAAACACAATATCGCTTTCAGTGACTTTACAACTTGGCTGCTTTGCGTGGCTATTTTCTGCTTCCCAAAGAACCAGAACTGTGTTCTTTTATAGACCAAAGACACCCTTTGTTAGCACAGGTATCTATACATAAAGTTTTCAGTGCTGCCCTCAAACCATTGTCAGTCTTTTTGCCTTCCCCACTGCTTTGTAATTCCTTTATTTTTTTCTTCTTTCCCTGCTCCTGAAGCTGTACCTATCATATTAAACACAACGGCAATGCTAATAGGAAAAAAAAAACGTTCAGCTCCTGTGGAAACATAAAAGCCTAAACTTAAAGACTGTCAGCCACTCTGTGGAACTGTACAGAGTCTGAGAAATATCCCCCTTTGTATCTCCTAGGATTGCTTGGTGTGTGAGGAGAGGGGGCTTTTTGTGCATTTGTAAACATTAAAGATGGGATCAAATACGCAATGGGATTTTATTTTTTTTACATGTGTTCCCTTCTGCATTATTATGCCGTTGTTTGCAAAGCCTTTCTCATTTTTATGAAAAAAATCAGTTTTATGTTTATCCTTTCTAATTATGAGAAAAGCAAAGTAAAGGTATCTTCATGATCTATCCAACAATACCTCTAAGAAACAGACAAAGAGATGGAAGATACATCGACACTTTTAATGACTAAATAAAACTATTTATAACAAGTATACTGCAAGGATATCTATTTATTTGTGCTGGAAGAAAAGGCTATGACCTACCACAGATCTAATTGCCTCTTTGTGACACCTGTTTAGCTATGTGAAACTCGTGCACATTGTGGTCAATATCATTCAAGCCAAAAGGGTCAATTAAAAAAGCTATACTGTTACAAATTGATTTTAACCTTCATTGCAGGTATATCTGATCTTAATATAGCGAAAAAGAAAAGTACAATAAAATTAGTATTAACTTAACAAAATGTTCCTATTCTGCACAAATGATTTTCTGCCTTGCTCAAATTCTAGGAGGTAAAAAAAAGAGGTTTAGGACCTTTTCTTCTAAGCCTACTATGGTTTTATTCAAGGGTACTATTTTAGGTAATTTAAAACTGTACTCAAATTTGCTATAAAATAATTTGGATTTTTTTGTGAAGTACATTACTATTCCTGCTTTCTAGTCTTATTACAAGCAAAGTGTATGTCACCTCAAATCAATATTTATGTATGTTTGTCATCATGTCTCACTATATACAGATTTCTTAAGCAAATCACATCTATTGATTCACAAGAAAAAATATTCCCTCTAGAAAACTGCAAAGAGTGAGACATGATGAAAACCAAATAGATTTTGGATTTAAAAGGTCAGTCCACTTATATGCTGTTAGTAATGTTTTTGCTTGAGTTTCTGAGTCCACCACATCTATGAGGGCTTCCTACTTTTCAGCTGGGAAAATTAAAAAAGTAAAATGGAAACATCCCCAGCTGGGTGTGAATACCTAAAACACCAATAAGAGAAGGAACAGAACCCAAAATTTATAGCATTAATCACATCGCCAGGGTCTCCAAAGGATACAAACAGCAAGTGGGGGATTCTGCTTAGCAAACTTTACTTATAAGTGAAACACACTTTTGGGTAAACTGACCCTTTAATAAACTATGTTTCATACTACATCTTAGCTCTAAAGCTTTGAATCTGAATAGTATTATCCCAAGATATCTCCAAGTAATTAGAGACTTATGGAGTGTCATGTCAGTTGTGGATCATTAATGATAAAAAAGGAATGTTAATAAGAGAAAAAGAGCAAATGTTATCAAAGGCTAAAATTAGGAAGACATCAAAAGATCTAAACGTCAGAACTTGATATAATGAAAAGACTAATCATACACTCAGACAGTGGCTCGGGGGATGGCAAATTGGGAAAAAGTGTGATAGCGTTGGGTTTATCATTATACTTTATATTCGAAGATACACATGTATGAATGTTGTAAGAGGAAGCTCATGGCAATTTAAATCTAAAAACCTTGGAATTGTCTCATTAAAGTGTTAGGCAGCATTAGTTCCTACATGCCTTTCTACTAAATTCAGTGCATTATGAAAAATATCTGTTTCTGATACATGGGGAAAGAAGTAGCTTTTTTGGCAACTGCTGTTTATTCTGTAACCTAATAGGACCCGCATATTAATGCAGCAGCAGTTAACTGTTCTCCCTCTGTCATGGAACAAAGGGGGGCGTAATGATTGCCTTCCAAACCTGAGCACTGCCATATGGGAGAAAACCTCCAAAGTACAACATGGAGGAAGCATGGAGGGAGAGCATTAGAAATCCTGCCATTGGTAATTTCTGGTGCTAGGGTGGGTTTAGTAGAAAATAAGGAATCAATGGATAGGTTGTGAGTCAATGCACTTGGCACTTTGCTCCTCAAATTTTATGTGAATACCATTATCTCAGATTAAGGTGGATATTTATGAAACAGCCAATGACTAATTTGGCACTGACCACCCATTGTATTGCATTTTATATTGGGCTTTAAAAGCCCATTTGCTGGATAGACTCGTCCACATGTACTCCAATTGAGTCTCTTTGTCCCCTGTTTACTCAAATTATGGATTTCCTCATTTTCAATGGGAAATCCATGTCTTTGAGTGCACCATGCATAAAATATGTCCTTTGCTACTTTTGAGCATTTATCCATTATAAAAAACAAAACTTTGATTTTGTCAGTAATTCATCATCAACTTTTGTAGAAATACATGCATGCATACTACTTCCACCTAGAATCTTCTTTTCATTTGTCAGCATTTGACCAGTGTAAGAAGATGTTATAGTTCTCCCCACCTTAACATTACTCAGTCAAACAAGCATAAATGAATGCAAATGTATCTTAAAGGATGTCCATTATAAAATGTAAGATAATGGCATGCTTACTCTAAAATTGGCACACCTTTTATAACTTTAGCACTTCTGTGTCTGTCATCCCCAACCAAACAAGAAAACAGGTTTCCTAATTTTGTACAGACTTCTTCCTGACCTTCCTGACTGCATCCTCCAAAAATCTTATAGCATTGTTTGCTTTTACAATTTTTTTTTCAAGTCAGATGGAAATAGTGTTCGTGCAAGAATAGGAAGACTCAGCAGCATTGACTAAGAAGGAAGGAGAACGATGATGTCAACATTGTCTTGTGTTTGTAGATGACTGAGCCTCCTCATATCCAGGATCTGGGGTTAGAGGTGATCTAGACATGGCAAGGGCTGCCGGTTTGGTGTGGTGTGTTCGAACAGCCTGTGTTTCCTTTATTGTTAAATGGAAAAAGAAAAATATCTGTCATGAAACAGTAAATGCGCTTGAAGTGTTGCTTTCAAGTTTGTAAAAGGTGAAAGGTCCCGTCTTAGTGAGATAAAGATAAATGGCCATACGCAATATGTTTTACAATATAATCTGCGGAAACCAGTGGTTGGGAGCTCTTTTTTAATGCTTCAGTCCTGTATTGTTCCCTTGCAGTGTCCTGGCCTAATAAGTAAATCTTTTCTTTATAAACTGTTAAAAGGAAGCTGCCAACACAATTCTAAAGAGCAAAAAGGATTATATTTATTGCTGGTTCTGCACGTGCCATTTTTAAACTACCAAATTATAGAAGCCAGTCTGAATAATCCAAGCACTACATGTTGTTTGGATAGTGAGATAAACAACAATAATGATTATTTAGATTTAGCATCCATGATGCTGTAACCATAAACTAACATTGGTCAACTTTTTAGATAGGGGGCCTCAAACACTGATTTTTAGATACTGGGCATTATGGCTGCAGAGTAATCACCATGCAGTCCTCAGATTGGGTACCGGGGCTATAAACAAACGAATGCACACAAGCAACGCTCCAAGTTTTTTTCTCAGTTGTAGTTATTGGCTAGTTGTGACCCTCCAGATCATCCCATAGAAACGTTTCTAACCTCTTACAAAATATCCCTGTGAGGCCATGCCTTTTATCTGTCTTGGATCACATAAAAAAAAAAAAAAAATATATATATATATATATATATATATATATATATATATATATATATATAAATAAAAAAAGTGTGTGCCATGGCATTGCTCCCTATCAACTCACTAGAACAAGCAGCAAATTTTGTAACCAATAAGTCAGGCTAAAAATCACTAGCAAGCAAAATATTTGGTTACATGCACTTGGTTTTTAGAAAAGAAAAATATATCGGAGCACAAAGTTTCTTTATAGAATTATTGCTGGTTAACCAGAGCTCACTAGAGAGAGGTAATTTTAAATTGTAATTGCGGTTCTTTCCCACATCATACACTCCAGCCGCGCCATAGAAGTCCTTTTCTTTGGTCTCTATGGATGTCTGATGTGGATATCTTATGTAGCATTTTTGTAAACTGTGGTATACTAAACCGGCCAGTCAAACATGCAGATCTTGTCCCTATTAAACTCTTGTTGACATATTAAGACATCGGTGGTAGCAGAATAATGAGGACCATAATGAATGAAGACAATAATGGTGAAAAGTGGATTCCACATTTCTGAATCTGTTGCAAATTGCTTTATTCAGATGAATTGAATTTTAGGTAAAATTGAAAGATGGGGCTTTACTGCTCTACAGAATGTCAATGTCTAATATGTTTTGCAGGGTAGTTTTTGAAAAAAGGTTTGTTTTCCCTACATCATAGATAGATGCAATTACTTTATGTGGTCCAAGGAAAAAGCTAATGTAGTTTCTAAATTAATTTTCTATATTTTGAACACTTAATAACACTTGCCATTAAAAGGTGCTCACTCAACACAAGACAGCACAGTGTCATAGAAAGCTCTATGACAGTGTTGTCACTCTGTCATAGAGCTTTCAATGGAGACTTAGGTCAACACATGTAGATATGGTTCACTGTTGTTATCACTGGGGATCCTGTGCTGAGAAAAGCAATGCAGCCATCACTGGATTGCATGTACATGTAAGAGAGGTGTGAGAAATGAAGTTTTGCCCCTAATAAAAGTTGGTAGTTAAACATCTCACCCCATAAAATAAAATCTGCCCCACCTTAGACCCTTCATTGTGGCCCTAATCCCACCTCAACCCTTCTCATCATTTCTAGTAAAATTTCCTTCAAATAAGACTAATTTCAGAATCTGATCCAAAAAAAGTGATCTAAAAATAAAAATGTATTTGCAGTGTGTATGTGTGTTTGTGTGTGTTTTAAATTGTATTAAAGAAAAGAGTTCCATGTTGAAATCCACCAAGATTTTCCAGCAGATCTATTTATACAAATTCAAAGGTTTCGCACAGGGTCAGAGCTAGGCTGTGTGTGGGAAAATCTTTATACTGCCAGCTCGAGAGAAGGATCACTGTGCGGCTGTGGTTTGTGTGCACTCACGTTCCAATCATCTCAGCATTGCTGGGAGAGGAAGAGGACAGAGAGGAAAGCCAGATTGCAGAGCAGAGGAAAAGTGAGAATTACAATCACAAACACAGAAACGTAGGGGGCAAAAAAAATATATTTAGGATGTATATAGACCCTAACAAAAAATGTTTGGTCTGTTAAAGACTGCACTTGTTCTATTTGTTCGATAAGTGCAAAATAATAAAAAGAAAAACATTCAAGCAGCCTTATCAGCCCTCCCAGTTTGCTTCTGTAAAGTGCAGAACAGATTTTCTCCATAATATAAGAAAAGAAAAAAGGGAATATATTCTGTAATTCTAATATACCTCCTGTTCCAGATTGACAACCCTGCTCCTCCATATACTCTACAGTGAGGGTTGTCACTCTAAGACAGGGAATGTGTCATCAGTGTCTAAAGAATAGGCCAACAGGTGTTTACAGGTTCTTCCCATACAAACAAAACAACCTGTAAGGAATTAATACTGACCACCATGTATCTGGTGCTACCATACTTCTATTAGATCCGATACCCTCAGACTGGGAAATTACTGTCAATGGGAATTCTTACAGCCTATGCCAACACATCCTGGAGTGACTGCTTTTGTGGATGGCATCTGTCATCTTTAATACATTTTCCAGGAGGTTTGTCATTGTTCATTAAGTTAGGACTGTCATCAGAGGAATCTATTCACTGTATAAACATGCATGCTCTGGTTAAATATCTGCACATGTTTACGTCACAATTATTTTGCAGAGCGACTATTCAATGGCCATATCTTCAAAGAGGTTGTGACTGTCAAAACTGCCTCCTGAGTCATGTCTTCAGTCCCCATGGCAGTATTACAGGGCAGAACAAAAAGAATGTGAAAATATCGGGCATTGCACAGGTTATTAATTGCTTTCCCATCACAAGGAAAGTAGGTGTAAACTGGTTACTTTTATTGTTTAACAGCTGTATCTGGAGACTGTATCCTGGTATTTTTTTTCTTTTACTCCACCAGAACTCTTTAAACATTTTGTTTCACACTTTCTCAGATGAGTCTACAAATTGTTGAATTTTTAAAATCCTAATATCTAAATAATCACAGCGCAAACTTATTTGGCTCTATTGCTGCTGAAGAAATGTTAAGGGCCCAGTGAATTTGTCATCTCGCTGCTTCGTTCAGAGATCCATAGTTATTTTTACAGTTACTGTAATATATTTAGGCTTTGGAAAAAAAAAAAGAAAATCGCTAGCAGGCACACTGATTATTCTGGAATACAGTAATTAGTCACCATGTGGTTTTAATTCTTGCTTGTTGTATTTTTTTTTTTTTTTACTTGTGTTACTGAGAGGGTGGTGAGGGCTCACACAAGTATTCCGTTCCTTACGTAATGGATTACAATAATATTTATCTTGGTGGTGAGAATAAATTGAGATATGAGAGAACAAGAGAGCGGAAAAGAGTTCCTGGAGGAATGGCTTGGTCAGGAAATGGGTCCCTTTAAGGGTATATGTACCCAGGACTGACTTTACAATGGTAGATAGATGAAATCAGGTTATGGGTAAGGATGAATGAAAAAGGACATTTTCCTTGCTAAAATTTCAACAAAAATCAGAACATTTTGCAAAGGATTTCTGTCTCTTGCTAGCTGCAACAACGCAGGGTAATAGATTACATTTTCAATTACTGCAATTCCACTTTTCACCCAGCACTAAGCCCTGATAAAGGTGTTTTCTGACCCCTGAAACACGTTGGCTCTGTTTATTATTAACCTTATATGGAATAAAGCTGCTTCAGGCTTGGATTCCATGGCTGGTGCATTCATTTCAGGATTGGGTGAAAAAAACCTTTGGAGGTGCTGTCGCAGAATTAAAGTGGTAAGGAATTAAAGCAGAATTAAACATCACATTAAAAAATCCTCTTCAACAGCCAAAATCTTATCAGAATTAAATGAAAATACTTATAATCGAGTGCCTATAACCCACAGTTTTTAAATAATTTTATTAATGTCTCTGTCCCCGCTAGAAAAATTAATCCCTCTATATTTGTCCTGCTGATCACAGAAAGTAATGAGAAACTCCAACTTTGCACCAGAACAAAGTTGGGTAAACAGTGTGGCAGATACCACCAATGAGGCTGAATAGGAATGGACAAGTGTCTGTAATACATGGATAGTTTTTTTTTGTCAATTTCAATCTCCGTTGAAGTCTTCTCTCAATATAAATGTTAGCTGATGTCTTAACCAATAAAATGGAGCTGGGATGGATAAACTAGAATGACTTATAGCACTCTGACCAATAATTGAACACATTGATCCACTCATTGTTGGTGACCACCTAATTGTATCATCTTTAATAAAAATGCTTTGCTTTATGGGCCTTGACTTGGCTACACCATAAAATGTTTAACCATAAAAAAAAAAACCATTTATTATTGTTGAACAAATTTTTTTCCCCAAGCTATCCGACCATGTGGAGCGCCCATCTCTACAATGTGGATTTAAACTTGGAACAAGAGAGGCAGGCAGATCTGGGACCCAGGAGAGAAAAATAGGCAGCTGGGCGTAAACTCACGGGTGCCGTGTAAAAGGCCAGCTATTAGTTCCATGTCAGTTGGCCTGTTAATCCCAGTAGAGTAATGGAGGATGTTAACTTGACAGAAACCTGCCAGGGGTAATAAGGTTAAGGGGAGGCCGGCAGTTAAAAAGAAAACCAGTCCCATTCACTAGATAAATTAAACTCTTCTGAGTGCACACTTTTCAGACGGCTATGCAGATCGTCAGACAAGGTGTAACTGACAATTCTCTCTGGCTAAACATATACAGGCAGATGTTTCCTTTGCCCGTCTTGTGGTCTCAGACCTCCAAAAATACACAGTGGTCTGTTCCAGCCATCTTGTGTTTCTGACATGCAGATTAGGGTAAAAACCTTAAAAATGATTTATTTCTTTAAAACATTCATTTGACTGACAGTTGTAAGTGTAGGGGGTCTGTGTAAGAATATGTTAATTTCACTGGAATAACATTGAATACCACTGAAATTGTACAAAAATGTAAAAAGGTATTTTTGTCTTTTTTTTATGTAATATGTATAATTTCATCTTTTTTTTTTTTTTTATTTCACATTAAAATTGTATTGATGTTTTGTGGGTAAGGTTTTGTTAAAGACAGAATGTCCAAAAAAATACCAAAGGTGTATGAAAATTTGTGGGTGGGTGTTATAAATCTAAAACCTCTAAGAATACTTTTTTTTGTTACATGTATAACTCATGTTTGTCTATATACTCATATTTGCTCGTCCTACCACATTTTTTCTAGTTTTTGAAAAGTAAAAGAAAGACTTATTACCTAGTGAAGTGTAGTGTAAGCACTGTTGGAATTTTTTGGGTAGGCAGCATTTTAAAGTTTAGAAGCCATGGTTCGGCCATTAAGGAACTAGGTACAGCTATCCTATTTCCTATGCGAGAACTCCTTTATCTGGCTTCATTTTTTTTAATACTAGGTGTAAATATTGAAATTTCAGTCAAAGTTATGTTTAAGTCTCAAGTCGTTGTTTGTGTCCCCATTTGGAGGTATTTCCTGTATTTTTTTACATTATCTGAATAAGGAAAATTTATGGACAGTAGGTTGGTTTTTGAGTCCCCACTGGAAAAATATCTCTGTACTATTCTCATGAAAATTGCAAAGCTTTAATACCACCTCACTTTTCCACTTTCCTCGTCTCTGAATTTCTGTAGTTCAAAGGGAGCTGTGTAGGGCTAAAAAGACTGTTTGGGATAACATTGCAGGGTGCATAGAACATCCCTGGATTTCAGCTACATTCATCAGTATTTTGCACCAAACAGATATACCAAAATTATTTTGGTATATCAAAAGCAAAAGATAAATTATTTGTTATGGTTTTCATACACGTTAGAAATTACCTCATTGTACTGTTTAAAAAAGTAAAAACCTTTAATAAAAATTTGAATTGAAATTACCTCATTGATGGAATTAGTTGACCTGCTTCAAATACAAAAAATTGACCAAAAAATTTAACAAAGGCAAGTGCCTACTGTGTAGTCTGCCACCCAACCATTTATTATACCAGCAATCACATAAGATTATCTGTGCATTGACATAATGTATGCTTGCTGTTAACCTTTAAAAACCTCCCTTGTGTACATCTCCGAAAGACCTGAGACTTCTGCTGGGTATCATCTAGGTCCAAAATAATGTATGTAATGATAATAGAAAGGCTTTATTTAAAAATATCATTTTAGATCAATAAAGAGACAAAAGAGAAGCTATGGAATGCAGAATATAGATTAAACCTCAGCATTAAATACTAGATTTTTCTGTGCACTGGCACTTTTTGAAGCTGGTGACTGAATGTAATAACAATATACCTCTTCCAACAATGGACCCCATTCTTTTGCAGATGCCTAGCGTGCGTTAGAAAGCCTGGGTGTGAGTGGAGGTTTTTATGGATTGGTGTCGGACAAGCTGTGTTTGATAGCCTGGTGTGTCCGTCAGCTGC
Source organism: Pyxicephalus adspersus (assembly GCF_032062135.1). Taxonomy (NCBI): domain Eukaryota; kingdom Metazoa; phylum Chordata; class Amphibia; order Anura; family Pyxicephalidae; genus Pyxicephalus; species Pyxicephalus adspersus. The sequence continues at coordinate 36,533,744 of NC_092859.1, forward strand.
AGAGAGAAGACCGCTGCTTGTAATTGGCTTCCTGCTGGAGCTTGCCTAGGCCCGCAGGCCTGTTCTCCCACCATACGTCTGATGTCAAAAACGTGACACCAGCTGGTCAGTCACAGTCTGTGCCATCAGGACAAAAAAAGACACCACCACCATCCCTCGATAACATTGCATTCAGGATGTATAATCTTATAATTACAATGTATGGCATAGCTTTCATGATCAATCACATCACAAATTAACCTCTTTAAAACAGACAAATAAGTACTAATTTGTGCTAAAAAAAGACAATTCAAGCTTCAATTATTGGACCATCTTAAACTGCAGGTTCTAATTGGATCTGATTGCCAGTGATATTTTCACCTATTAAAGATTTATACTCTGTATAAGGATTTAGTCACGTCTCAGTCACTTGTATAGTTGTCAACATCTTAAGGAACATCTGATTGCTATAAAATTCTGTTTTTTATAATAAGGAGTAATTAACCGTGGAAATACTTTTTCACATAGTGAGGAAAACCTGTTAAGTTCATGTCATATAAATATATATATATATATATATATATTCCATGTCAAGCAACTTATATATTGGAAACCTGGAAACCTACTCAGTATCTGTTGGAATAGATTGGGAAATACAGTATAGCAGTTAATATTGAAAAATGATCTTATCTTGTTATCCTGTTTCTGTAAATCTAAAGATATAGCAAGATGAGGGAAATCCGGGCTACTGATTACCCTGCCTTCATCCCAATCATAATTAAAAAAAGAATAAAAAATATTTTTATAATCCAGTTATATACTTAGTGGGAAAATATTAAATACAGCTAGTGTAGGTATCAGAATCACAAGTGCACATTGCAAATATGCCTAGCCCTGTTAGTCAGCCAAAGGCACCAAATAAAAACTGCTTTTAACATTTCAATAAAAACAGAGGTTTCTCTTGTGCATATCTATATCTGGAATCCACATGCCATTTAAAGGTCTCTCCCATAAGTCTGGTATTACATTGACAAGGGAAGTACTGTATGTAGGTTATTCGATAATCATTAAAATATCATTAGGTGCATTTTTTTTTTTTACTACAAGCAGTTTAAATGCCTGAATTTGACTTGGTATCAGTCTCTTGCATTATACCATACAGGCTGTGCAGCAGAGTCCAGCGAGGGGGTTGGAAAGCAGCACAACAGGCCAGTGAGGTGTATAGCAGTAAAAAGAGCATGCTGATAGAACACTATTAATTACTATTAATTATTATTATTAATTATTATTAACTACTCTGGGAGCCCCTAGAGTTGTGAAAAGGATTGGAAAGACAGTAAAAAAATGCTTTGAGCGAAAAACCAGCTTCTGTGTATCCAATGAAAAAAAAATGTGCACTCATAGTAGAAACAAAAATGTGTCTTGACGTATCTGCATACCCCGTTACAAAATGTAATAGATAATACATTCAGAATTATGGTTATCGAGATCCATCAAGATTCCCCTGCCAAACTTTTCACCACACAAAATCACTACTCTGGGCTTTCAGGCCTTCCTCTTCCACAACTTCTTGGCAGACTTGGCTCGGGACTATTCAACCACAACATTATGCTTTTGTCACGGTCAAACATTTTTCACTTGTTAAGAAAAAAAAATAATTGAAAATGAGTTTACAAAGCACAGCTTACTATACTATAACATAAAAAATGATAATTTAGCATGTTTCATGGTTGCTATAGAAACCCTTTAGCTCTCCCTTGCGCTAATTAGCTGGATTTTACACGTTTTATATTTAGAAATGCAAATCAGGTTTCATGAATTATTACTTATTTTTCATTTATATTTACAGTACTCCTACCTCGGCCCGTGCTGAGAAAGGCTGGGATATTAATTAATGAGCGGCGCTCACCATTGTGGCATTTTATGTTCCCAGGATGCTGAGGAGAGGGACTATTTAATGAATGCTGCAGCCAGCAGCTCGGGATAGAAAAATGGGGCCAGGTATCACCAGTACTCCCAGTTGTAATTGCCGGGTATTTTTGGTGACGTTTAACAGCTGCTAACTATGGCAGTCCTACACTCTGTACCTTGACCCAGATACTTGATAATAAAACTTAAAAAAAACATTTTCTAAAAAAAGAAGTGCAAATACCTGTGATGCGATTACAGCAGAGCTCTACAGAACTTATGAAAATCAAATATGTTGTGTAGCATTTTTTTTTATATATGACACCAAGCTGACTTACAAGGTTATATTTGGATCATGCCAGCCAAGTTATTTGATAGGTGACAACAGTATCCTACCACTGCTTAATTCTGGGCAGTGTAGTCACCCCAACAGTGGCTGTGTCTACAAAAGCAGCCCAAAATGGAGGTGTGACTGTTACCATTGTCACCATAGCTTGTCTCTCAAAGGCTGCAGCGGGCAACCTAACCCACTGACGTCAGTCCATAATGGAAGTATCACTTTGGGATGTGCTTACCCTTCAAATAGAACACTGCAGTCCAACGCATGATTTTCTCTTCCTGCATTATGGATAAACAGCACATCTCCTACTGGGATGTCTGCATTTTGCTTCTGTCTGCAGATATAAACATGCTAATAATTATTGTAAACACAATAACAGGCTTGTTAGCATCCCTGTGTCAGCTTTTAAATAAATCATGCCCAGAACATTTTTTAAAGCAGTTTCCCCACTTGATCCCCTTTATAATATTCCAGTTGAGTCTTCAAAGAAGTTTGTAATATTCGCTTCAAGTAGTTTCTGCTGTATTATTCATATAGACGGCAGCCTTGTAGTCATGAAAACATCAAAGTTTATGCAAAAAAGGGATTAGGACTAATTAACAGCGCTGGGATAATTGCAGTAGCATTTGTGTTCTTTCGTGCTGGCTCGGGTCGCTGGGGCGGAGGGCAGTAAATGAAAATGTTTCGTAATTATTATTGTTATTGGTGTTATTATTTACAGTGGCATTTGCAGATGTTAAAAAGAGCCTGACGCTTCAAATATTTTACCCAAAGCTATGGCATAATAATTAGTGATTTCTTCTGTAGAACAATTAGAGTAGAAGCCTTTCTTGTGCCAGTTTGAATATTTAAAGGAAAATCCCACTATATGAATTCTAGGTGGATATAAAGAAAGCAGTTTATATAGGTTGCTAAACTTTTTTGCTTCTTTATGCATTGTAAGTAGATTGTGGTGGGAAGGGCTGGCAGGGTCCTGGGCCCTGATGCAAACCGTGTAATGCCTGTTAGGAAGAGTTATGTAATTATCACAATAGATTGATGCCAGTCTGGAAGAGTGGCCATAGCTAAGCATTGTGAATTTGCTTGCAAACTGCCCTGGGTTATGCTCATGTGTGATACTGGGCCTCCATGCATGAAAGAACTGAAATCAAATCGATACAAGAGAATAGCCAGAGACAGCAATGCTGTGGAAGAAAGGACTGGATGATGCTGGAGCCATCCAACCAGAAAAAATTGAAGACAGGTTGACTTGCTGCAAATTCTCATGCACATTTGGACTAGCTCACAGTGTGCAATAAGATCAGTGTAAGCAATTTCAGTACAGGAGAAAGGCCTGTACAACTGCGTAAGACAAAGTGAGGCTGGGGATTAGTAAAAAATAAAGTTGTAAATCTGCCTTAAAATCAACTTTCTGTAACATTCTGTAAATCAGCACTTGCATCAGAGTATTGACAGAGTACATACTAACAGTAGCAGAGGTAATGACTTATGATCAGTATTTTGCTGCTCCTTTACTGTCCAATCAGCAGCTTGTCAGGGTGGTCACACCAATTATTGCTCTAGATTGGTTTTATGATGGTGACAACAGTGGACCCTGCCTATACAATATGTGTTAACCAGGCCACTCGTAGACTTCACCAGGGCACATGTGACAGGGTGGCAATGCAGGAGCATTGGTAGACAATTGTCACTTCATAACAGGAAGTTCCTGAACCAGCATGGGTGAATCATGAGAAAGCTGCACATAGAAAAAATTTATATTTTTATATAAATCATTGGCTTTAACCAATTTGATACAAGCAGGAATACAGTTCTCTATGGAACCTTTTGTGTATTCCAGAGATTTTAAAAATTGATCCTACTGCCCTGGAAGAACAACAGGCCCTTGTTAGAGGAAAACAGCCAGGGTACCATCAGAGGGGCCCCCCTGTCCACCTCCAAAACTAACAAATCAGACCCAGGAACAAGTCTTCCCAGATTAATAGAACTAATGGAGCATCGGCGAGTTTCTGGGCAGCCAGCTAAGAAAAATATTCTCGGAGAGGATGCAGCCTACAGAGAAGGGAGCCTGTCACAGCAGTGAGTCTCAACCCCAGGCTTCCGTTCTACTGGATCGTCTCTACATCTGCTGCATCGTTTAAATGAGTCCAGAGACGTGAGAATCTCTGGAACTCTAGGATGACATGGACTAACCCTTTAGGTGCCAGGCTGGGAATACATTGCCTTCTGCAAACAATAAACAAGAAGTGAACTCCAGCTCTACGTAACTTCCTCTCCATCTTCATGTACATTCAGAAAATATTTAAAGAGTATCTAAATCCCAAACTTTTTTATTTGTTTAGAATGGCCAGGGGTTAGAATACCTGTAAAGTATTTTTGTCATCGGTATTCCCACTAGAGAGACTTACTTTTTGTTTATCCTGGGGGTTTCCACAGGGACAGCTAAAGAAGCTGTAAAATACTGAGTCATCAATATAACAAAAATAAAGGGGAAATCAGTTATTTGTAATCAATTAAGATATGAGGGATTGCCAAGTAATCTATCATTGATATAAGTTGCAACACGCAAGGTATACACAAAATATAATCGGGTGTAATGTAAAGTATCAATTAAATTGATTACTTAATTGATCTGAAGAATGATTATTACTGGTATACAAATGCAGATAATTCTTAGATCATTTTGGCAAAGTCAAAAATGGAATCATAACCCACTAGATCAATGGAATGGCGGGTCTTGTGTTTTCATTTTATTTCCATCAGTTTGGTCACACTGAACGTCATTGTACGATCAATTGTTTGATCATATTGATGGAGGCAATTGCCATCAATTTGTTGTGTTTAAAGGTAAGGACAAGCTTCCCTCTACTGCCCAGATGCAAAGAAAAAAACAAACAAAAAAGTCTGAACCATTCCTTACTCAATCCAAAAAGCAAAATTGTCAGTAAATAAGTGTGGTTATATTTACAGGCCAAATATGGAGATTATAATTGTTAACACTAATACAATTTAATGAGTACAAGCCTGCATTCAGAATATGAGAAGTAAGCCTGCACACTGCTTGGATTAAATACATCTTTCCGATGCAGTTAACCTATCCGTTTTGATTGGCTACCTAACACGGTTTGTCTGTGTTTGACGGAGAATCTGCCCTGTCTTCCACCCGCTGGCTTGCACAGGGGTCAGCTAATCTTTTCTCCTAAGTGGGATAGATGCAAATCCAGCTCCCTGCGCGCTTCCTCACTAATTTAATTCTCTTTGGGGCTTTCATGTTTAAACCTTGTAATGGATCAAGCCAAGCAGGAGGTTGAGAGGTTGTTTTTTCAGGAAAATGAACATGGACATTACATACTGATGGACAAGATGAGCGCCATGTACCTAATGTCCTTACCTGATGTCTCTGTGCCTCATTGTGAAACTGCTTGTTAATTGACGCGCTGTGCCACTTGCAATTTTCAGGGCATCATAATTCAATGAGCTATGTTGCAAGAATTTATTTTTAGCTCATTATATAAACTGGCATTATGGTCATTTTGCTATTATTGTTATAGTTTATTTATATAACACTGCCATCCAAGCTGTGTAATTATCTCCACCCTTGGTACAACTGGTAAGACACTATTGCATTATCTTTAGTGCCTTGTAACTGCCATGAAAGAGGGAAATAAATCTGTTCTTCTTTTACTTTTTTTAATGGTAAGTGCTGCAGCAATGGTTAACAAATCCTATCTTTGTAGCCTAAAGGCTGGTCGGACAACAGCTTTGACACACAATGCAGCTCTCAAACATTCAAGCATGCCCTCCCATTTCTGCTCTAATCAATAGTGCTGCTCAGGTAGCAAGAACGCTGTTAATTACAGCAGTATTTTTGGGAAAATGGGGTGTATCCTATGTGTTGCCAGCATAGGAATTCCCTCCTGGTTCCACTGATTTTACCAGTTCCTCCATCTTGCTGCTTTGTACTGTGCTAAGGTATGAATTCCCATTTTTCCTTTATAGATAAATATTTTAACTTTCCCCTTGGGTTATTCCTGCTGAGTTATGCATTTTGTTGGGATTTTTCTTTTAAATCCCACATAATATACCCCATGTTGTTTATTAGCAATAAAATGCCTTTGGTCCCCATGAAAATGTTTGTGCATGCTTGTAAGGCTAGAAAAGACCTTTTATTTTCCACGTAAATGTTTAATTCCTCCCCCGTCGTTGGGTTGGAAAGCATCTTGTCAGCAGTAACGGTGGGAATAAAAACTCTCCACAGCAAGCGTACAAAGCTAGAAGATGCTAGCGCAGCACTGTTTGAATTAGAGATGGCGTGTTTAATACCTTTGCTTTGTGCTTAATTGTAGTAGGGGCTATTACTATCCCGCTTTGTGCATCTTATCACTCAACCCTGTCTACACCAGTGATCCACAACTTTCCTTCAGCACAGGCAATCATTGGGATTTACCCACATTTCACTGTGGTATTGTATACAAGTGTTCTGTAGACTGATACCTCAAGAATATGAAGGTTCTCCATTGCCCCACTTCCCTTCTGTTATGTAGTTCATTGTATATCCTATGGACCTAACGCCTAATTGAATCTTTTATAGTTAAAGATATTTCACTGCATCCAAATAAAAGGTGTAGAGTGGAAAAAGCTGTCCCCCATGCTGTAAAAAAGACTCTTGACGTCTGTGTGGAAGTAGTGGTCTCTCTGCAGAGGTTTGACACACCCCCTGCTAATTCAGAGCTAAAGATAATTAATTGTTTAATTATCTCTGCTGATTGGAGTCCACTGCTTACCCTGCAGAGATCAATTCTCCTTTTCTGCAGTAATGTAGCAGGGTACAGGCTTTTCTATTATGGTTTTGTTAAGAAAACTAACTAAAGGATTGAGAAAAATATTTAACTGATATAACCTGAAGGATCGATAGGACCTTCCAATGCACTTGGTCCTATGTTCATTATGATCCTCACACCAAAACAATGTCGTCAGACAAATGGATGTGCTGAGCTGGAATCTTTAGGTTGCTTTCTAAGTAGAGGGATGTGCTCACAGGTGTGTTTCTGTTCTTTCATTGAGCAGCCACCAGGGTCAGGTATTTTCTAATCTTTATCAAACTACACTGCAACTATAGAAAATGTTAAGGATCTGGTTTGTAAGGTGGAGTACTGGATCACAAGGCTGGCTGTACAAGTCTACGTGCCTAGAGTTTACTTATTTGAAGCAATTATTGAGCAATTACACGCAATACATATTTCCTGTACTTTAAATAATATTTTGTTGTTATACAGCAATATCATTGTACTGTTTTCAGCATAAACATATGGGTTTGTGCTACAACATCCTGGATAGCATTGGATTTGAATGCAAAGGAAACATGCAGAAACAATCAACAGCAACAAACAGAGAGATGTAAAAAGACAAAGAAACGGTTTAATAAGTTTAATGTGAACACACAGATATTACTTAGAAGCAAGATCAGTTACACTGACCAAAGTTTCATCCTTTTGTAGTTACAGATTTTAATATTATTATTTTTATTATTAAACAGGATTTATATAGTGCCAACATATTATGCAGCTCTGTACATTAAATTTGACAAATACACTTTAACAAATAACAGTGATCTTAAATTGATGGTAATGATTGTGATGAGAAAGCAATAGATGGGGCCTAAAGGAAATGAATATGACTTTGTTAAACCTTGGCATAGTCATAAAGACATATGCAAAATTTAGATTTAAGTTTTTTTTTTTTTTCTTCAGTCTAATATATTGAGAGTCATGTATAGAATTGGTCCTTGTCACCACATAGAAGCTGGTGTTTAAGTAGACAGAAGTGTTAGGCACCTGGCTGACAGACTGCCTAGCTGGCTAGCAGTTCTACCTCTGCCCGAGCTGTCATTTTAATAGGAAAACATCCATCATCTTCCCACTAGTCCTCAATAATCACCTCCTATTACAGGCAGATTGAATCTTCAACCTGTGGCATGGAGCCAGTTCTCCCTGCCGTTCCCGGCTTCCTGCTCTGTGTGCTGGTATTCAAAACATTTCACAGTCCAACTCTATAAAATGGGATATCAAACTTAGTCTCATGTCCCTTCGTGTCCCTGGGCCTGTTAAGCTTTTTTCCACAGTAATCATTAGCAATCTTGTCCTTTATAGGACTGTGTCAGATCATTTTATATTAAACTGGCCACACTTACTTTAGTTTTCCTAATTGTACTCTGTATTTAATGTTTATTTAACGGCAAAACATTTCATTTAGTTTTGGGTAGAACTTGCGAGAAATAAATCCATGCTGGGTTATTTTTGCTCACATGCAAGAGATTTCCCTTAATTTCCTGTCTTAGAAATACAACAGGAAATGAAAGAAAATCACTTCAAAGTGAAGGAAATTCCCATCTCAGACAGCTGTGACCAGAATAGGTATTCCTATTGCCTGATTTGGCCTTATTGCTTGTTCTAAAGACAACTCCAGCATTCTGAAATCGGTCTGGGTGACAATGGTTATGAGTACAGATGCTGGAGTGTATCTTCCCAATAGAGACTTAAGACAAAAAAATAAGACTGCATTTAACCCTTTACCACTCTAACCAAGACTAAAAATATTGTCTATATATACACTTTAATAATTAAATCCAGGCTGCACATTGCCTTCTGGTGTTTATTCTTACCATACTCAATAAACTGACAAATGCAGAACCTCAGTGAACAGCAGAGGTCCAGGCGTTAACTGCTTAATGACTAGAGTGGAATAAAATACCATAAAGGGTATGATTCTTGACAAGGCCACAAATACAGCCAATCCTATAATCCAAGGGGCTCCACAACAACACAGGGTTAAATCTGAAGAGTAACACAGTTGCTTGTAGATCCATCAGTGCTGGTATTACCCTTGATTTGTTTTAGTTTCTTTGTTTTAGTTTCTTTGTTCACATCACAAGATTTGATTTTCAACTTTGTGTTACAAAACAACTGAAGAACATAGGAGAAGTGCTTCAAGTGTGTGTCCAGGACCATGGAGAGTCAGTCTCAATTTATGGGATGATGGGCAAACATGTCTCAGTCTGTCAATAATATTAGGATAGCTGCCAGTGTTTGCTCCCACTTTCTGTTCCTTATCCTCCAAACAGATTCAGTCCCAGAAATTGATTAACAGTTGTGGGGTAAAAAAAGTTCTTGAAAGATGCATTCTAGGAGTTGCATTTGAATTTAGTCTAATTTAAAGAGCTACTTCGACTGTATTGATGGATCTTTGTCTTCTGGAAGTCTAGATGTTTGTGTAACATGTAGCTAAAATCAAGAATTATATTTTCTGTCTTGCTGGCTGTAATATAGAACTGCCATTAATAACAGCCAGGAGATAGTGGTAGGTGACCCCAAATTTAGTGCTGTAATCAGTGACCTGATTTCAGTGTTCCCTTGGGAAACACAAGCAAGTCAGCCAGATGAGAAATATAGTTTCTCTTTTGACATTATTTGTACAGCAAACAATTAGCCATCATTATTCACGCTCTGTCTATCTGCCATTGCTTCCCAGAGATTTATGGTCCAGTGTGGTCTATGAAATGAAGTTCCTATATCTTTCACATGTGCAACCTAATTTCCAATCAGTTTTTTATCCGACTGTGTATGATAAACCCGGGAGGTGCAATCACTAATTCCACTTTTCATCGGGTGATGTCTGTCTTCATGGCTACCTGTGATAGTAATGTATTCATTTCCAGGATCCATCTATTTATTTTTCACCTTTATAAATCTGTCTCTCTCCTGTTGTTCCCCTCTCTCTTTCTCTGGACGCTTTGCCTTCTTTGCACTGGCTGTCTTTCTTTGTGAGGAAGTCATTCATTTTCCTGATAAGAAAATCTTCTTACAGCCACTATAGTTCCTCTCTAGGAAAGTAATTCCTCCTCAATGTAACACTGGTGCCTGCTCCTACATCTCATCTGAGCTCTTCTGTTTCCAAAAATGGTAGACATGATGGGATTACAGGGGCTCTAGGCAAAACCCAAAATTTAGATACATTTATAAAAATAGTGTTTTACCTTTTAATAAATATACTTTTAGAGGAAAATGTATTTATTTACATCAGATTGTGGCCAAGAATAAACTCAGATTCTTCCCGTGTCTGGTCTCATTGGCTTCTCCATGAGCAGTGGACATACCCCAAAACAACTGATTGCAACAACTTAGAATTATTGTTTGACAATCACAACGCATAAAAAATGCTGTTCTCAACCAAATTCTCTATTTGCTTGTACAACATGTTGGAAACCCTGGCTCCTAGGATGGCATGTTATATTAAAAGCACTATAAGAGGTCATACTTGTGAACTTCAGGTGTAAGTGTTAAATTACTCTTGCAAGTATATTGGTCTATTTGTTGGCGCCATTACTAGGAATAGGTATGTATCCCACAGTATGACCATGTGGGAACCAAGAAGAGCTTAGTCACCCTATAACAAAGAACACCTTGGCTGGATCATCAGGTATTATTTAAATAAAAGCTAAAAATGAAAAAATATTTTCAAAATACAATTTCCATGTATATGAATTTTTAGTAATTGGACTTACATCTACATTAACACCGGCTATAAATGGGAGGTACTATTGTTAGATAGTTACATATTTAATCAGATTGAAAATAACCAGAAGCATCATACTAGATTGTAAGCTCTTCGGGGCAGGGTCCTCTCCTCCTGTATCACTGTCTGTATTAGTCTGTCATTTGCAATCCCTATTTAATGTACAGCGCTGCGTAATATGTTGGCGCTATATAAATCCTGTTTAATAATAATATTAATAATAATAATAAAATATCCATAAGCTGTTGGTTGACATGACCTGTCTTTTCCTTCTCCAAGGCCTAAAGCTACGTACACACTTCCAATTATTATCGTCGGAAAACGAACGACGAACGTTCCTGCACGATATATATGAACGATCGTATAGCACCGATACTGCACATAGAGGTAACGACACGATCGTTCGTAGATATTGTACACACAATAGATACGATCGTTTAAGCGATAGAGGAACTATGTGCACGACAGGAAAGTGAACGGATGTTCGTTCATCACGCATGCTCTGAACATGGACGATCAACGAACGACCGTACACACGAACGATGTTCAACGATCGTCGTCCAATCCTATCCGCCGGTCCGGTCGTTCGTTTCCAGCGACTTTCCTCGTTCGTCGGCGTCGTTGGTTACTTTTTTACGAACGATTTTTTGCCCAATCGATCGTTCGTCGTTCGATTGGAACGATAAAAATTGGAAGTGTGTACGCACCTTTAGTTTGCTGCAGATAAGAAATTAATAATGTACCAAGCACAGATTAGAGGAGGTTGTTTTCTGACCATACTAGTATTCCATTCAGTAAAACACACTTTAAAAAGTCTGAACATCTTTACCACAATCTTCAGGGAGAAGTTTTGGTGCCAGAAACTGCTATGGTATGTTTTGCTGCAATTTGTAGCTGACAGTGACAAAAGACAAAAAAATTATAGTCATTAGGAGAACATTTACTTTGTTGCAAATTGTTTAGTCTAACAACTTAGCTCAAGGTAAATAATTGTCTCAGCATTTTAAGGAAATTTATGGCAAAAAGAACATTTCCCTTTTATACTTTGTGTACAGGAAAACATCGTGGGTTGAGGAGCTACAGAAAAGAAACAATAATGCGTATGGTATATATATAGTAGTATAGTATAAAATAGTATAGTATAGTACAGTATTTTTAGGCTGACCATAGAAGGTCTAGTCTGGCAGTAATTTTGTTAAATCTAGAGTCAAGTCAATATTGGAAGTGATACTTTAAAATGTATATAAGGATTACAAGGCAATTTAGAAGTGGAGCCTGGGAACCCAACACCAGCCTGTGATTGGACAATGAAAGAACAACAGTACATACAGATGACATTGTCCACCCCCGCTACTATGAGTTATTCTTTTTTATTATATAAGTAAAATGTTTATTTTGGAAATACAATTGAATGCATGACAAATGATTTCCAAAACAGTAAGGGTTATCTATAGAAACAGTACAGCAGTAGCTTTAAAGGTTTCTTTTTGCTAAAACTTCAGTTGTCAAACGGAGTAAGAAGTTGCTGCAATGAGTTCTACATACTTTTTTTTCTTGATGCACAGAATAAAACAGGCTCCTATTATTTACATGTAAAACACTGTAGACTGTTAATCAATGAAGTATACAATTACTTATAGGAGTTAAGAAGAAATTTTTTTTTGTTGCTTTGGGTTCAGGATTCCAGCAAAGCAAGTTTATATTCATGTTTGTCCTTTGGTTGGATCCAGTCTGAATATACCAGGATTATTTTTGCAACAGGTGGTATAACATTTGTATACCATGTGTAAATACGTTAAAATCTCTACAAAGAATACCTCTCTACAAATAATAATGTATATTGTAAATAATAATGTAAATGTATAAAAAAGAAAATAATTTATATACACACACAGACATATATATATGTTATAAACAACACAGTTCCTTTAAAGTGCTCATGTATTCATCAAAAAGTTGACTAGGAGTGAGCTTGTACTCTATGCCTAATTCACCCTCCCTTCTCCTTTGGTGAACTGGCTGTTTTGTATCTGCAAATGTCCCATGTGGACAGTTGGTAAGCCTGCCTCTAAAGGACCGGCCAGACCCCGACACATACTAAGAAATAAATTCATTTTGCTAAAGGCGTATGATACGATAGAGCAGGTTCATTGTCCCCTCCACCTGCTCCCTTTACATAAACCCCCATGTATTTAGGAAATCTAATTCCCTGCCTTTAAGAAGCAAAGGACATGATTTTCTGCTTGACAAGAAGTTTCGCCCCTGGCAGCTGCTTGGAGCAGAGGTGGGGGGATAGGAAATAATACACTGAGGCCTGAAAGGGTGGGGTCTTTCTTTGTTACTTTTTATATTTATTCAGGAAAAGCTGACAATCGGCCCATATTAATGAACAACACCATCAATCAGGGACTGACAATGAGCGGAAAACAGAGGTATATGTCAGGCGGATGGCAGATTGATTTTTTTTTTTTCAAGCTGGCTGTTTATAGAATGTTCAGTTGGCAAAACACTAACACCCGAGCCACAAATAGCAAGCAGGGATTAGAGCTAGAAGAACCAATGCCATTTTACTGATGTGAAAGGAGAGCACTTGGCTATGTAACACCTTTCTTTTTTTCCTCATCTGTGTTTCATTACATTTCTTGTGACAAAAAGGGAAAGGCAAAAATGCCACTGCTCAGTTGCCCTCAGTTAACTGAGGACAGTATTAGCTCAGAAGGATCGGTTATAGTTGTTTGTAGGATTCTAGGTACCCCAGGTTTTTAGAATTTTATCATTAAAAAGGTGACACACTTCCAGTAGTAAATTAAGGTGTCACGTCTAATTGGTGTTTGTTGGCATGAAAGTGGCAGATTTCCTTAAAAGCTTGTACACCCACATGCTGATACACACCTTTGACATTTCCCCACCAATCATGGCTCTATGTAGGCTTCACATTTGGACAGTGTTGGCATGGTCAGGTTAATGTTTTGTCCTCCCTTCACCCATATGACAATGTTGGGCCCTGGCAATTGGCGGCTTAGGCTTAAGAACTGCATCCTGTGAAGAAGAGAAGATCGTCAGATGCTCCCTTAAACTGGCAAACATTGGGCATTTCCCAGCACCCAAAGCCTCTAATGGAGTCACCAGAGAGCCCCTCAGATTACTCATTTTCTGAGCCAGTGTTGCTTTGCACAGTTCTGTTGGTCTAATTCTAGGAACATGCTTTTAGAAGTGGGGGTGCAAGGATAATAAAAATGTATATATTATATAAACTGATATATTGAAATCTTCTTTAGGAATTGCTTTTTTATTAGATAAACCATATGTTTAATTTATAAAGGACAACTGTGTAGGAAAAAATGAAATCTGAATCCATCGGAAGGGCATTTAGGACTTGTACTGCAATATTTACATTAAGTGGGCTGGTCCTTTAATACAGTAATTTTACATACCAAGCTAGCAGTAAAAATCTATTCATTTGCTTTTATTGTATAGAAATAAAAAGCCCCCACTGATTCCAGTATCTACAACTTTGCCTGTGTTACATTTTTCTTCCTCTGCTTGTACATCAGCATAAAAACAGGAACATTGTGATCCAGAAACGGGAAAGCCGTAAATAAAATATAATTGCTCTGACAATACCCATTTTCCTGGCAATGCCTACCATTCTTGTTTTGTAATTATTTCTTTCTGGGCAGACATGTGGTTTCCATTACACAGGCCTTTGTGAACGAATTGGAAAAAAAAGTGCTAATAGTAAAAAACATAAATAAGCATTTATGTCTTTTAGAATAATCCTTTTGCTCTCACTAACCTACTTCCTAATGCCCTGCCCTACAACCCAATGCTATAAATTGAACACATGAAAAATTAAAAAAAAAAAAAAAAATATATATATATATATATATATATATATACACTATATGCAAAAAGTGTGGCTTGACCTGAACCAAGGTGTGGTTGAAACCTGGTGGAATCTGGATAGACAACAGTGAGGCTTAAAGCTCTAAATTTAAAAAACACACAAGTTGTACAAAACTTACCAAACATTAGACCCCACTTTTCTTCGGGGAATTTGCCATATTTGAGATGCAGGACCCACACCTACTATTTAATACTGTGCCAATATAGGCACAGGTACTAACTGATCACAGTATATTAGAAACAGGTGATAACACATGGAGCTTTGTTGGTTAGCTTTATAGTTTCCTGTGGATCTTTCTTGATCCCTGCCCCATACTCTTTTCTTCCTCAGTGAGGATGCCCACTTCACTTTGTAGGTGGAGAGGAGAGGAAAAAATCATAATCATCAAATATCAAAATATGGAGAAATCTACCAGCACAATCATGTCACTAGCGGCTTTCACTAGTGGTTAAATGTATGTCCTTTTTCAACCTAACTTTGTAACTTGATTTGTATGTGTTAAAGACAATGGATTTCATTTGCTCAGTTGTCTTCCGAAAGGTTGATGGGCCAGTTTAAATGCTGATTTCAATGTTCAATTTAGGTAAAAAGTCAGCAGGGTATAATTTCTGTAGGACATTCTGTAATTATAAATAAAGAGTTGGAATAAAAAACCTCACTGTACCTCTGTATCACCTTCAGCGGGCTCAGGACCCATACTGTGTGCACAATGAATCATTAGAGCTGCCAACACAATAGACTCTATTCAGGGTAAAGGACTTGGTGGTGTTAGGAGAGGAATCAGCTTTATTTAAATGAATGGGAGTACAGTTTTAGGCTGTGTGGAGCAACACTGTTCCAGCACATGGGACAAGGGCCATTATTCACGAAGACACACAGAAAAAATCACACTCAGATGTGTTGAAAATCATTAAAAAAATGTCCAATGCCTATAGATGATGGATGGGGGTTAGATGGTGGATAGGTATGAGTTTTTTTTAGGTCTTATCATTGTTAGAAGGAACACTGCACTTAAGACCTAAAGAAAACCTGTGCTGGGCACATATACCTACCTTTTTTTGCTATCTCACCTGTCTGTTTAGGTGCCAGGTGAAAGTACTTTTAGGTTTGGAAGAGCATGCACTTCAACTACTTATAATTTTCTTATTGTTTTTTTAGTGTCCAATCTTTTTGTTAAATGTTTTATTTATTTTGTAAAGAATGAAAGAAATGGTTCTGAAAGGTGTAAAATCCAAACTCCCAGGTTGACAGGACCATATTTGGAATTATTAAGGGAAATCTCACTGTTGTAATATGCAAAACTAATTAGATGCCAGGGGCTAACTCTGCCAACTAGGACCCACCATTTATAATAATATATATAATATTCACATTTTGGTAAACAGAAAGAAACACTGCAGCCTATAAATAAATAAAGTACTTCTCAGTGACTAAGGTCTATGCAGATAACCTGCCTGGGGTCACAATGCTAAAACATGGTGACAACTACAATTACGCGCTTCAGCGCCAATCACAGAGCTAAAGAAAGAGCTGTAGTTCTGTTCTCGTATCAAGCTCTCCTCTAAATGTGGAAACACAGTTGGAGCACTCCCGGGGCTAGATCTAGAAGACCTCAGTCACTGTACATTGTTAGTAAATGTTTTCAATTAAACTGAAAAAATTCTGTCCACTTGTGAATGTTGTTTTTGGCTCGAGAGGCATTACAGTGCAGTAATAAAAACAGAGATATTACTTCCACCAAAACGTTAAACAGCGAAGGTTTTCATTTCATTAGAAGACAACAACAAGTCATGTTCTCTGGCTTGTTGTATAAGCTGACTCTACGCCCAGCGCTCACAATAAACTAATCACTCTGCCATAATCACAGGGAGGGGAATTAAAAACGTTACAGAGTTTATTTTCTGCTCTTCCATGAATTTTTGTAAAATGACAAATTCTGCACAGCTGCCAGATGTTATCATCCATAAAGTTTTTATGCAAGACGTATTTTCTTCTATTTTCTTGACAAGCGGTGCAGGATGGCTGAGAGTTCTCATATGCTTTGCTGTTGGGAGGGTGCAGCTTTGGATCCACCTGGACACCATAGATGTCATTGTCAGGCTTACTAGGACAGTAATTGTACTTTAGTGTATTGTTTGAGAACATCTAAAATAACAAGTATTTCCCTGAAATACGCCTTGTGTTTCTACAGTCCATCAGTCAGAAAGAATAAATGCACTTTAGACGTGCCATAGCTCCTTCATAGGCAGGCAATACAAAAAAAATTGTAACCTTTATCTTGTTGAACTCATTGGGAACTCTACTGAAGTAAAACACTTGTAGTGGCTTTAATAAATTGTTGTTTAATGCTTCACTATTGTCATTGTTTAAAAAGTGGGTTTGCAAAGTCACTTAGCATATACTAGTCTATACGTGTCTTTAGGTGAACCTTCTTTTTAGATGGGCTAGAGGGAGACCTCACTGTTGGGATGCTAGGGATCTGTAACCACCACATAGTAACACCACTGTGCCCCATTCAAGCTAAAACAGAATGTCATCCTCTAATGTTTGTAGGTTGAATCAGTTGAAGTTCTACGACTTTTTCCCCCAGTTGAAGTTTAGCAAACTGTTTCGTCATTATCACAAAGAACAAACGTAGACGACCTAAAACACTGCACAATTCACTGTTCTCAAGTTCTGTGAGAATTTCATTCTTTTCTACCAAGCTGAACTTTTCTTGACTCAATCGTAATTTATTCTGAAAGCTCCCCCAATGGAATTAACCTTCTCTTCCTGAGAAACCTGTGTCAAGTTGATCAGAAATGGGAAACACTTTGATGATAGAACTCAATGTTAAATAATTTATTAGCTACATGGTATCACACTGGTATTCCTTCTCATATATATTCTCCTTAACCCCTTCACTGTCATTTTGACAGCCTGTCATTTATTTGTTATCATCTGTTCACTGCTAAATAGATTGCTCATTGGTTATGATTGAAGGACAATATTATGCAAAAGCAAGGCTTTTATTGCTAACTTAGTTAGCAAATCTTCTACATGGGCTGTTGAACACCTTTGGGATGGCCCCAGTTATATTGAATTTATGGTGTAAGCAGACTACATAAATACTACTAGTACTTGTTCCTACGTCTAATGTATATGTTTCAGATCTGACGTGTATGTCTGGAAAAATATTGCATCTCTAGAATCTATGCACTTCCCCAGTGTTTTTTTTTCCAAAATAATTGTGTATCAAACCCAGTGACAGCTCCTAATGTCTTGCATTGATCTGACAACACTGCCTCCGCAGCAGTGAAATATACTTTAAGGGGTCTATTTATAAAGCTGTGAATCCAACATTTCTCAGGAACAATTTCTAATGGAGAAACAATTACTTGCATTACAACACATGGACCTGGAAGATTCTCCACCAAGGAATGTTTTAGTAAATATGAAATTCACCGCTCTATAAATAGAACCCAATTGCTTAACATCACTTAACATATCGATGTTATGAACATGAAGAAATACAGAAAATCTATATTAAAAATGTATGATTTTCTATGTTTCAATAGGAACACCCCAAAACTAGTTAAAACATTTCTGAGCTGCAACAACATAATAAAGGCAATTCATATGCACATATAATAATGCTGAAATAGCACATATCAAGGTGTTAAAAACAGCATTAATTCAAGCTTATTGTATTGGCTTAGCATGTGCCTCTTCCCCAAGAGTGTGAGCACATCATTATACATATATATTGGATGTTATAGAGCAGTGGATGTAATTTACATGTGCTGAATGTATTAATCGATGCAAGATATATAACCCACCCTCTGTGCACAATGTGTTAAAGTGCCCAAGATGTGATGCTGCCATGGCCTGCTGCAGGGGAAGGCACAGGATTCCTGGCAACTGGTTGGCACTTTCTCAGTTTGTTGCTTATTTGTATTAACACTTTTCAATTCACTGCACTGCTCAGTAAACAGCTTGTGGCAGTTTGATGTTTGTTAATGAACTGTCAATAAAACACATGGGAAAAAAGGAGGGGTGGTGGAATTATCAGGGCTGTGTTCTGTTGTATTCCCTCGCTTTCACTTCTGTTGTAATGCTGTTCTGTGATTGGCTAGGGTTGCATTGGGTCAAGTGGTGGCAAGTTCATAGCTCTATGAGACATAAAGGGTGTGACAAGGTAGGTCCCACTAAAATACAGGGAAGGTAAGGCCTGGCTTTATAATACAGAAAATAATGATGATATTTAGCTTTTCCCTTAGGAAAGTGTTAATTACATGTCACCAGATCATGGCTAGTTCTCTTTTTAGCCCTTGGCCCTCTCAGCAATTTCTAAACTTTATTCCTAGAGAGAGCACAGTCAGTTCAGTAATTCATTTTTTCTTCCAGCCATTTCTGTAGTTCATTGTTCCCTCTGCTTCCATTAATCTGTACTCTGGAGATCTGAGAACCACTGCTTGTGATGTAGGAATTATATTCCCAAACACGCCCACCTTCCATGCTGTCTCCTGCTTATAGAAAGCCCAATGTTCAACACATGCTATTACAACACAATCTTCTATAGTCGCCTATATATTTTCAACCATGCTTTGTAAGTTTAAATGTCATTGGTGATACAAGAAACAGATAAAATGTAAACAGCATAGGTTTTAGTAAGGACAATCATGGGGACCCTATGAGACCCTCTAGCATACAGAAAATGCAGATGATGAGTAATTTAGCAAACATTTCTTCTTCAGCACAGTTGCAATGATTACAAATAAGTTTTTGTAGCTCACTTTGTTTGTTGCATTACATACTTCCATATCAGAGCTCTATAAATACAAATGTAAAAAAAGCACCTGTAACAAGGATATAGCTTCCATTTACAGCCTAATAGGACCACAAAGGAGGAGTACAAACACGGCTTGGGGCCCAGAAATTACCACATTGACATATAGTTTACTTCTTGACACATGACAAAGAAACACTGGTGGAGTTGTTTACAGGAGAGAGTGACAACACTCATTAACAGGCACTTGTAAATGGTTTCAAAGGCAATTGTTAACAATCTCGAACAAAAGACAAGCACTCAATTCTCAGGACACAAAGTCACACAGGGCCCTGCTGAGAGGCCGCTGCTGAATATCCATTTCTCTAAGATCCTAAAGACGTGTACTCCAGTCCGTGTGTGTATGTGTGTTTGCGTGTGTGTGAGATCGCCTGGAGAGGCACAAATAATGACTGCCTTTGGCACGGGTAATTGCTTCCACTATCTTAAGGCTGCGTCTTTTTTCATCTAGAGGCCCTTGTGCTTTGCTGAAGTGGTTAATGAGCCACCAAGCGCTGAAGAGGCAATAATATCTTGTATTTATAAACCAATTCACTTCAATTATCCTACAGGCTCCTTTATGAAGCCTATTCTGGGGTGAAAAAACATCTCAGGAAGACCAGTGAAGGCAAGGTTCAGAGGACATACAACACACTGGATTCTGGGTCTTTTTGCTGACCATAAGCTTTGTTAAATTAGGGCCTTTTATATCAGTCCAAGCCCCACTTAGGGTACCATTCATTATAACTTTATCCAGGCTTTTGAAAATGAATAGTTTGATCAGAAATGTAACCCATATAGACCAATCAGAATGTGCTTTGCAAGTTCAGGAGCTGCACATGATGGCATATCTATTGGTTGGCAAAATGCAATGTTCTACATACTATACTATATACTGTACATAGCGATACACTGATGCTTTACATTTAGAATTTACAGAGAATAATATATATAAATATCTTAGGCTTTAAAGGATTCACTGCGTTGAATTAAGAATTGTACAATGCCAGTGTTTTCTTGGAAGAGCTCCTCTCTCAACGTGACTCCCCTGATGCTATAAGCAACCATGGCCCTAACATTACAAATGTTTTAGCTATATAATCCTGCACTACTCTGCCCAGAGGCCGCTGATAGCTCTTCAGATTAATTTGCTTCCCCACACCTTGGTTTTTGTGAGGCACTTGACAGAGGTCATAATCGCTTGCCCAATAATTGCCTTGGTATTAATGAACTTTTAGTAAATCACCCCAAGTAGGTTGTTCTTGCATTTTGACATGAGATTGTAAATTACATTAAGGTTTTTACAAAACTATATATTTATTTTCTCTTTGAATTCCTACAGACTATGTTGGCACTATATAAAAGATGATTTCAAGTCAGCAGAAAGGTGGAGTGGTGTACAATGCCAGGGAAATGAGAAAACATGAATGCCCCCTTTTCTTTTCTTTTTTTTGAAAATGACATATGGAAGTAGAATTGCTTTTGAGCCACTGGCTGGGACTAGCATAGGATGACAAAGGGAACCTTCCCTGTTTTGCAATCTGTTTATACAATTCCTATTAATGGTTCTCAGTATGTCGTGTGTGTGTGTGTCTTGAACAAGGGAGTCTGGGCTCCTTCAGCTCATGTATATTTGATACCAGTCTCCTGCTTAATCTGATAAAGTGCTCTTTGCCTGTGGTGTCTTACAATAAGCCGACTGCATTAGTGCCGGGAAAAATCAATATCGATTTATAATTTACCATCGCAAAAACCTATCACTTTTTATGACCCTGCATCCAGACTCATTAATATTACATTAAATGCTGCCTCTACCCACAGTGCAACTGGGCATCTGGAGAACAATAAAACAAGAGGATTTGGTGTCCCAGGTGTGGTGAAACCTATGTATTAGAAGAGGGTTTCACTCTATTGGAAAATGGGCAGACAAGATATGGGTGACTGCACTCTGGCCTGTTGTCTGCTCTACAGTTCCCCCAGTCTGAGTATGTATTATAAACCTTGTTTTAGCTAAAGTTGGATCTGTTTTTTTTTAGCCTACAGATGCTAAGGGCCTATTGCATGTATAAAGCTGGTCCTATTCTTTAGGCTAATCATGTGTTCTCATACTACTCCAACCATTTAAACATTTTTTGGGTCATGGTGAGAGGGAGAGCATCTGAGACGGTGTATTCTAAATGCACATGAATTAAACACTGCTATCCAATTTTTGACCAACACAGTAACTTCTGTAAGGCTACTATACACAGTGTTCAGAATTATTTACTTTACACAATTGTTTATAATAAAAGGAAAAATATATGACACATTTCGGGGGTTAAGGGCGGTCCCCGTTCATGTGGGTTTATTTAAGAAAGTTGGATGCACTCAGTGGGGGATTACCTTAATGATCTCTTACGGTGCAGTGGCCAGCAAGAAAGTTCAATATTGGATGTATCCCAGTTTAAGTAAACACAGCTAAATAACTTTTTGATACAATTGTATATATTTATGTTTTTAGGTGAGTGTTAAAAGAAAGTTATATATAAAAATATAATATATATTCCAGAATAATGTTTTGCTTGTTAGAAGCACAGTATTATAGCACACCAGCCTATACACATGCATACACACCACTTTAATCTGATTTTAAACTCTTTCCAGAAAAAAATGTAGTATGAAAATAATAGCAATATTTATCTTGGCATGTCGACAAGACTTTTTATGTGTATTATTATTATTTTTCACTTCGTACCTCCTCGTAATAGTTTCCAGGAAATGTTTCTCCGAATATGTAGAAGCAGAGGAGAGGGATAGAGAGGAGAGAGGGCATTGCATGACGGGAGAAAGCAATAAGTCCAATACAGAGATGATATATTACGTTAAAAATTTACAAGATCATTAGTTCAAATATGTTGGCCCCGTGCAAGGAGCACCTCTGGTGTCTGCCAGACCCATATGTATTCTATACTAAACACATAGTAGTAAAGATTCTTTTAGGCAAAATCATCGGGGCTGTTTAATAAAGCCAAGTGATGATGTGTAAAAAGCACAGCAATAATTTTGAATAGTAAGAGCTGTATAAAGTTTATTACAAGACCAATCTGGAAATGTAGCTAGTAAGGAGGTCAACCCATCCAGACAACAGGGTCAGATAGCAGATTTTGTTATGCAGGTCATAAATGTAATATATATG
Source organism: Pyxicephalus adspersus (assembly GCF_032062135.1). Taxonomy (NCBI): domain Eukaryota; kingdom Metazoa; phylum Chordata; class Amphibia; order Anura; family Pyxicephalidae; genus Pyxicephalus; species Pyxicephalus adspersus. Next base: position 36,556,431 of record NC_092859.1, read on the forward strand.
ATCACCGTGGTAAATAGACTTCTTTCAGAGATTGATTTTTCCAGTATAAACAATTATTTAAAAAAGTACAACCATTCTCAATAATAACTACAGAACCAATATTGATTGATACAGCATACTGTGCTTATCAAGCAAAAGAAAATTAAAAATATTTGCAATACCAAATTGTGCAATGAAGAAAAAAAAACATGAACATTTCAGATTATCATGACTTAATATGATTAAAAGAAAAGAGGTAGCAGGAAATTTGGGCTTGTTTTTTGTTGTCCGCAGACAAGGCTGGCATCATTAATGGTTAAGTGTACTTGTGTTTTCTACGGATATTTATTGACATTACTCAGGGCTGAGTAAAAAGAATAAAGCAATCCGGCAATATTAAGCCGAAGGAAGGCTCCTGGAATTGGAAGGAGCTGTGTGTTATGTAGTGAGAGGATGTTCTGTGTGCATTCAGCATCCTCCGTGATTGGGGTTTTAAAAGATGCTCCAGTTCCTTGCCTGACTGACAGGCCCTATTGATTTTTTAGGCTCCTGCCGTCATCAGTCTTCAGCCTAGCAGTGCCCATATGCTGAGGTCAGGGCGAGCTGGAAAGGGGAGGGGGAGCGTAGAAGGCTGCCCCCCCCTCCTCCTCCACACATCCAAAAGTGAAGGGCCGCTGAAAGAAAATCAATCATGTCATAAGTGGGAAGCATCAAAAATGTTCCCCCTGTATGTGGAAGGCCCATCAGGCTGTCTCCACTCTGGAGCTGAGGTTAGGCACCTGTCAAATCAAGCTAGGTGAAAAGTATTAGATATGCCATTTAACCCCTGGGAGGGCTGGCAGAGCATAGGACGGTGTTTTTGCGCTGGCTATGACAAGCCTAGTATCCGCACTTCATTTCTGAGACAAGCCATTGCTTCGCTTCCCTGCTTCCTTCAGCCAGTCTCAAGAAGACACTGTACCGTGGCTGGGAACTCATTATGGAGCAGAACTGAACACTTACCAGTCTGAGGAATGCTAACTTATGTTTGCCTTTATGCCCGTGCCCAAAAACACTGTCAAGACTTTTCATCAGCCTCTCCGATAAGCTGCAATCTGGTCATCAATTGTCGTTTACATTTAAAAGCTGGCCTCTTACTTAGAGGCCCCTTGTAGTAAAGCGTCATATATTTATTTTGGGCTTTAGATAAAAGTTTTAAGATAAAACTTTATTATGACATTATTTACAAGGTTGATCTTTCCTATGTTATTTCAAGACACATCATAGTGATTTAAGGTTCCCAGACTACTTTTCCTGACTGAGGCAATCATCAAAGGCTGATTGCATATACATGTTAGCATGTACACTTATTCACATTACCCAAATACTAAATACATATCTTTGTGTGTGTCTGTGTCATTATGGATCCATGTGTGTTAAGCTGTTCGCTGTAAAGCATATAGTTTATCACAAGTAAAAGTAAACAAAATAAAAAAATGACCCTTCCTCACAAAGTGTCATGCTAATGTATACATTCATGGGTTTAATGTACTGAGAGCTGGTAGGTTTGGTTTTTATTTTTGCCTTAGATTTTGTGGTATTTACTGGAATTTCAGTAAGCTTCAAGTCAGATGACCCTTTTCCAGTTAGAGAGACCTGTGCATTGTCACATAGCTTGCCATTCTGACCTCTTTCCTCCCCTTAATTGCTTCATTATATCACCAGGAGCCAAGAAAACTGAAGACTTTAAACTAGTCGTGCCAACAAAATTGGAGCAGAAAACACATTGTTCATGTACCACTATGTAGTGTATTTTTCAAACATTTAGTAACTTTACACATGCAGAACAGGTAGTTTTAATAGTGAAAATGATTGAAATAAATGTAAAGCCACAGTCCACAATACACTGCAAGCACCTCAATGACCTTTCAAGGAAACAAGTCAATATTTGCATATTTTGTACACCCAAGTATTGTAGGCTGCTACACAGGCTTGTGCTATGACTAGGAAAGGGTATGTGACAGATCTTTGTCATGCTTCATAGGTATGGTTTTCACAGCAAATTTCAAAGATGTGAATCAAAAATGAAAAGTACACTCATATGATATCGGACTTTTAGGCTAGGTACACATGTGCAATAATTGTCGTTAGAAAACGAACGACTAATGACAGATCAATGATTATGCACAATTATTTTGAACGATCGTATTGTGCACAATCCTGTACATGCTGTTATGATACGATCATTCAAATTTATTCCACCAATAATGTACACACGCTTCATACAGTCATTTGAATGATGCAGGAAATGACATGTAAAGGAGAAAGTGTACTGCAGAACAATCCACTATCACTGAACCACCAAACACACAATAGATTGCGAACGATCATTGCCCAATCAGATCTGCCGGGACGGTCGTTCGTTTCCAGCGACAATCCTCGTTCAATTCTTGAGTTTTTGTTTAGCCCATATGTTTATTTTTTATCACTCAATAAGTCCTTCAAGCTAGTATTTGTGGTTTAGCAATAGTGTGGCTTTTTTTGTAGCATAACAACCTTATATAAAGCACATGCTGTGCATAGCTGCTGAACCCGGTAAAACAAAATTGTTGATGGCAACCACTGTTGCAGCAGCCTATGTGCAAAAAAAAGACAAAAGGCTGAGTTACGTATCAGGTTTTTCAACCAATGGTAGATTAAAAAATAAGGACCCTGGTTCCTACACAAACCTTTTTCATCCTACAGATTTTTTGCACACCAGGCCTAGTATACTGAAATAGGTAAAAATGCTATATAGGAAAAACAATTATAGAAAACTTAGGTGGTGCTTGAGTATTGCCTCTGCATTTTTTAGATGGCATTATACTGTGGAATAACACAAAACAGAGTCTCAGAGCACCCCATTTGTCAAAATACAACCAAGGCAGGCTAGCATAAATGTGCAATCAGCAGGTGTGAGTTCAATGATGTGAGATTCTCCTCAGAACTACAGGCAACTTTTGTGGAAACCAGGCGCTTATTTTAAAATAGATCTTGTATGAAAATGTATGAAAGGTATTGACCTAGATTTTGTCACACGGGTGAAAACTTTTCCTCAGCCAAAAATGAAAAGACTTCCGAAATCCAAACTTAAATTTGGAATACATTGGTGAACACCAAAACGTAACTAGGCCTGGCCCAGATTCATTCTGCTACTGACAGCCATCTTGGGTTTCATATATACATATATATAATATATATTATATATATTTATATATGTATAAACATACATAAAGAGAGATAGGGAAGAAGAGAAAGAAGGAGAGAGATAGTCACTTGGCTTTCTTATAAAGAAGGAAGGCTTCCAAGAGGGGAATATGTCCCCTTGGGCCATTACTATCAAAATATATAGGGTTGGAGGCCCTGAGTGTAAATACTTCACCATTCAGCACTTTGCTTGTAAAAACAGTTGAAAACAGTTCCAGTTTTTACCATTCTTTACATTCTATTCTCATAGACTCATCTGTGTATTTGGAAGGAGGAGTCCTAGTTCTGGCTTCTTCTAAAAGGTAGGTAGGTAAATTTAGGTTTTGTGGTTTCCGGTTTACAAGACGGTAGGATTGTGCATGTGTGATAGAAGTACTCCATATTGGATAGTTGAAGCGTTCAATATAGTGCTTTTTAAATTCTGATTTTTAACAGATAAAATTAATTAAATGAATTCAAATAAATCACCCAGATTAAATTAAAATGTATTTGTTTTATGCATTTGTTTTTTCAGGGAATGTATTTATATACTTGGCAGGACCATTGAGAATTGTCCATACTAGTATAGTAATTAGCTTTATGTATAGCAATGCTTGAGATAGTGAATAGTAAAGCCTTTTTTGCTTTCCAGATTACTAAAAGTCTCACCTATTTCTCCTGTCTGCAGTCAGCATTTGGTGCCCATTAATGATCAGCTTGAGGGATTGAAAGGACTTCTGCCTTGTACAAATGACCATTAGGAGCCAGGAAGTGTCCGTTCTGACACAGGAACTAAGCTATTAACTCCAGTCTGTCTGAGACATTCCCTTTCCCAGCTCCTCTTACAAAATGGAGAGATATAGGAGCTAAGGGGACAGGAGCCACAGAGCCTCAGGGCTAAGAGGGAGAAACAATGATTTATTATACACTATATAGGGATGACAGAAAGATTGTGAAGCTAACCAAAGGAGCTCACAATCAGATCCTCATCAAGCTAGCTTTTTATGTCTTTAAAAATAGTATATAATGGAAATTATAATCAATGTGATACTTTTTCAATTGAATTATTTACAGAGTTATCTATCTATCCAGATTTATGTTTACTGTAAGACACTTGTAATTCCAACAGCAGAACTGAAAGTTATATTGTTAGGACTCTAGCTCATCTAATACACCTCCTTCTTCACTTTCTTAGGGTTGATTACAATGGTATCACACTACATTGCAATCTAGGTGGATGCTGGAAATGACCCCTTCTCTGCGCACATTGCACCAATTGAAGAACCCCCTAATTATATTTATATCAAAGATTTGGCTCTGTAGGTGTTCCCTACAGGGTGATAACAAGAGATTTGGACTGTTGCAAAAACCTAATATTTAACTGGAAGTTTATCTTGTTTCTCCATAAAAAGTGAACTAGTCTGTCATCCAATGTTACAGGATTCTAATATATGAGTTGAAGAAGACATCAAAGCAGTTTTCAGCAGTGCAACAATGAAAATAAGGGAAGAAAGCTGTTTCAACCAAAATTTGTTCCCAGTGAAACACCAAGTACGCCTAAAGGTGCCTATAGACAATAGATGACATCTATGCAGTTAGGCACAACCCGGTCACTTTAGCTCTTGAGAACATTGTGTTAATATGAAAGATTCCTTTCGGTGTACTTGCATGGTCATGTGTATGAAAAGGAGAGCTGTGGGTACCAGACAATTATATAAGATACAACAGCAGTCAGTTAAAAAATCTTTTAGCACAAACATTTCCCTGTCCAGCCAGCCATGGTAGTCAAGTGGATCTGGCCAACTCCTGTAGAGTCTGTAGACACTTTTAAACTTTAGGAAAAGATGTAATTTATTACAGTTTACTAGTCTTTAGATAATTCTGCAGCTTCTCTAGGATGACCCTTACCCACAATGCAATATCTTTGGAGCATTGTCATCACAGGACAAGTATCAAAAGCAGATATTTGTGGCAAAAGCACTGAACAGATCTGATATACTGGGGAAGAACTGGGGAAGTTGCTCTGAACAACCATACAGGTTTCAATTTCAATAGAAATGAAGGTATATGATTGGTTACCTCCGGCAATTCGTTCACTTTTGCCCTGGTTATGTTTGCAATCTTTGTATATCACCCATATAATCAGTACAGGCATTTACTGTACATGCGTGCATATTTCTCTGCAATGTATACATCACCCAGACAGCTCCATTCCAGGCAGCTGTTATGCATTACAGATATTGTGAAAATGATGCAGCTTTTTAGCATAAACACTCATTTCACATAATTTCCCTAGGTGACTATAGACTTCTTGCCAATTTCCGACTTTAATAAAGGAAACCTAATTAGTGAGGAACTGTTGATTGGTTTGCTGGTGTAATTAACACAGGTGATGCTAATGACTTGCAACGAAACCCAGTGCGTTATGGGAGAAATAAACAGCGGAGAGCAATGGTGTTCTCACACGTCTGGAAGACATTGCACACTTCATGGCCAGGTCCCACTGAGGGTAACAGATCACCCCTGGGGGAGGAGAAAAGGTTCATTAGCAGGTTAATAATGACTTGAAAGCTTTTTTGGGAACTGCCAAACTGAATGGCAGTTTAACGTGTAGGGGTTAATGACAGATTTAAAAGTCAATGCCACCCAAAACTTATATTTCATATATAAGTAGGCACTGATAGGTTGATTCACCTACTGAATTATTATGTCTTTGTGTGGCAGTAGAGTAAAAATATTCCCCCAGGAGTGTGTTTTGTATTACGAATTTTGAAGGCCTTATGACCGCATATGATGCTTTGTAAATCCTGAGTTTCAGTCTACATTAGCTGTATGGCATTGCTCAGGACAACTTTCTAGGAAGTGATAACATGCTTGTGTAAAAGTTTAATTAAATGGTCAAGCACTGCAGGCCATGTGACAATGCAAAGACAGAATCAGAGAGTTGTCACTCTGTACCATGAAGTGCCTGAATGATGTTCTTCCTAGAAGGATTGTTAAGTGTTATTCCAATGAAATTCGTCAATTTAAAGATGTTGAAAATGAAATTTAAAGTAGCATTATTCAAATATAAATGATGGAGCCTGAATGAAAACCAAACAGTAGGTTAAGTTCTCTTAATCAGTCTAAATTCAAACCTAGAGTGCACCTTCAGGGCCTTGGTAAAACCAATTCTTTAAAGTCTAAAGAATAATCCAGGAGCTATTGTCACTGTGCAGGATAGGCGTGACAGCCCTGCCAATGTATCATCGATGTCCCCCTTCTCCAGCTGACATTTTAACGTTATCTTGTTTTACCGCGTGAGCTGAGTGCTGCCGCTGCTGGCAAATTAAACTGTGAACTCACAAAGTGGGCAGCAATAAATACAGATTATGGTAGTGCGAGCACAGATCCAGTGGCAGGCTGAGATCCGAGAGCCAAGTGACAAAGAGCGGATGTAAACAATGCAGAACGCCTTTAATGCGCTTCGTCTGCCTCACAAAAAAACCTCCATATTATATTATCTTACAAACGTGAGATCAATTGCATTGTGGTGGTGGAATAAAGATTAGCGAATCTTATTTAGTTATGCACAGCTTGGCAGATTTATTTATTCCTGGTGTAGACTGACATATCAGATATTTGGTACAATCAAGTCTGTTCCTGCTGTAAGGAGATATGAGAATCTTGTCTAAGGTAACGAAGGGGACGTAGAAACAATGGGTTCAATTGTGAAATCTTTTAAATTCAGGTAAGACTTAAAGCTGCACTCTAGGCAAAAAGCTAAGTACTATAAAGATACAATGGATAAAAGAAAGATGGTTTATCAGCCTGTCTACATTCTAAATTTCCAGCTAGGCTGGAATTCTTACACTGACCAGCCAGGCTGCTGACCTGACATTTCTCTGCTGCTGTTTAGCAAAACAGTTAGGTCAGCTCCCTGCCCACAGCCTGTGAATAAGGGATAAAAGAGCAGCAGAAATCTGAGGAGAGCCACTATTTTTCTTTCTTCAGCACACAAGTATACAAGCATACTAGTAAATTCCATTGAACAAGTCATTGGGCTTGTTTGGATTTTTTTGGACCTTCATTGTTGGCAATGGTCTTTGTGGACAGTGGCTATTGCTTGAGGGCTGTGTGTGTTCATAGACTTTGTTAAAATTATGATTATACATATCAGGGAACATTACATATTTGCAATCTGCTAGACTGACTTTGATTGCAGGTATCAAATGAGTAGTGCCAGTCTTAGAATACATAAAGCGAGCATTGCCATCCTAGTCAGAAGTGTGTCGTTGACAGCATCACTGAGTAAAAAAAAGGAAGGTGATGTAGCCACCACATCTAGGGATATGTAATATATTATGCAATATGTTACATATTTTTTCCTATATTATATTATATATTAATATTTTATTTATTATATTATTTTTCTTATATTATATTTATTCTTAGAAATATATCAGTTTTAAAATTATTTTAAACGAACCCCTTTAAGTTGTTGACTATTCTTATAACTGTGTTTTTAGGGATGAGGGGACTTTTCAGGTCTCCTTCCTTAACAAGAGAGAGGGTGCAGAAGTATATGGGAAGCTCTTTGGGGAGCCAGGGACTTGTCTGTCCAGCTCTATAATAATCAGACTTGAGTTATGATGCTGTTAGAGGCCTCGGTGTCTGCAAACTGCCTCCTTGGAGCATCTACCTTATCACTCACAAATCTGTGAACACTTTGTCACCAAAGGAGAAAGAAGCGGAGACTAAAGCAGACTCATTTCCGACTTTCTCCTCTCCTCGGCTTTGCAGAGCCATTAGAACAGAGATTATCATATTTAAAACCTGTGATGACACCATGGTCCCCATCGTGATGATTAATCTCCTCATTAAAAGACGCCGATGGGCTAGTCTAATTAGAACATGGATCTTCCTAAAGGACATTGCAGGGTCGGGAATATGAAGTATTTCTCATAACATAAAGTAGGGATTAATTATGCTACTAAATACTACCTTGTGAGATTTACATATGGGTCTGATCAGAAACACGAGGTGATAGCCAAAGTGCAAGTGCTTAATAGCTTTATTGAGAAAAAAAAGGAGCAAAGTCCATTGCAGCCATGTGCCAGCAAATCAAAATAGTTGTTTGCCCTTTACTGCCATTTAGTGCAGAAATTCTGATGAGTCTAGTTAGGAGTGAGAGGGTCTAGCAGGACCACTTCAGTTATAATCTCCTGCCTTCATTTAGGGCTTTATGGTTCGTGGTAATTTTGCTCAGAAATATTTTGTTCTCCAGGATCTTTATGTAAAACTGTCCAACTAGGGGATTATTAGGATTGTGTTCAGAGTTTGCTAATGAAAGTTAAACCCAGTTTACAGCTGTGTTCCACTTTAATTTAACAGTGCTTGGTCTTGTGTCTCAGCATTTTTTTATACGTTGTATTTTGGACTGAGTTTTACTATTCGTCCTCAGTCCTGTCTCTATTAATTTTGCATTTAGAGTTTAATGTTGTAAATCTACCGTGCTAAACAGCCTAACAGGGTTAAAAAAGTTCACAGAAAGTAAAGTGGAGAGGAAAAGATTGGACCACAGGTGGTTGGGCTTGTGGCTGTATGTAAAGTGAATAGGACATTAGCAATAATATACCTGTTAAGGGGTGTCAGCTATCTCCCATTTCTGGCCCTGTATTGTCATCCTGTCACACACTCCCCTGGTAAAGATGACAAATAGCCACACCACACATTGTGCAAGAATGGCTGTCTTTTTTATTATTCGGAATATGGTTAAGCAACGTTGTGCAATTTATCCTGGGGCTTATGCATATAGACAAAAGACAGCAGTACCAAGATGAATACAAAGCTTAAATAAAGGTAAAGATTTGATTTTATGGATATTGTTTATGATACAAAAGTGCTTTATCAAATACCATTCAGTTAGGGTTTACCTCTGCCTATTACATATACACATTACATTATCCTACAGATCCTATTTCTGCTAGACGTATATTTTATTTTCAGAAATTGTTTTAGCCGGGCTTTCAGAAGTCCTCTGGGTGGGAATTTCCACTCTTTCTACATTTTTCTATCTGATAAATATATTTCTCTGTATTATATAATTTATACAGATTGCCTATGGTTGAGTAGATGTGTGAGTTACACCTTTCTATAGGTATAATTAATCTGCAGAAATATGCAAATGGGTGGAGTTGAGAAGCCCAGGCCTGTAGGTTCAGAAGCTCAGGATTAAGCATCTCTAGAACATCAGTGGACAGGCAAAAAGATTTTTTTCACAGCTAAACAACCTGGTGTATTCAGACAATCCCAGGATCTGAGATAACGAGGGTCATGAACAGGTAGGCTGCTAAAGATGTTTAAGATTGACTAAAGTGCAGAAAACCCTGCCAAGGACTGTTTGATTTTAGAAAGGCAACATAACATCAAAGCCTTTTTTTTATTTTCAAATAAAAAAATGTTAATAACATACATAAAGGTCTCAATGGTATGAACAGTCAGATGCACATAAGGCATTTCATTTTTTTAGTTCAATAATCCTAAACTGCTGTGTGTGTTTGATACATTGTAATACTGGCATTTCCTAAAATAGCATGTTCAGCACTTCTTTAGACAAGATTTGAGCTAAGATCTGTAAATCTTTTAAGTAACATAGTGTTTGCTTTCTGAAAGTGAACCTATGATGTGTAAAGACTTGTATCTATAGATTCTACAAACTAGGCTCTATATTTCTATATTTCCTATGACTGACCAGTCTCTTCATAATGCTCCTAGAGGCCCATAGGTTTATGCAATAGTCCACTTTCTAAAAGTTTTTATTCATAGGCACTAGGCCAACTCTCCACTTCCCACATGGGATGCAGACTGAAAAGGTGCCAGCATTGCTATGTAGGATATACATAATGTGTCTATTAGTCGTATTTCAGTATGATATGACCAAAAGTTTCATCCTATCTATTGAGCTTATTGGACATTTCAAAACCAAACAATTTAGTTTTGGTGTTCATGGGGAAAGGTATTGTTAATCCTTCAGCCTTTGCAAATAAGTTCTACCTATTGTGACAATAGTTTATAGAAGGCCCTTTTATGTTCCATCATGACTATTTCATTGTGTACTAAGGTATGGTTAAATGAGTATGGGGAAGAGGTACCCAAGTGAATTTTATGAAGTCTTGACCTTAACCCTGGTAAGCACCTTTGGATGAACTAAAACAAACATTGAGCTGAGGTCTTTTTTTTTAGCTTTAGTACCTGACACCTAAAATGCTTTTTTTTCTATTTGCTAAATGGGCACAGATTTTCAAAGAATCACTTTAGGGGCTTTGATAACCAGAAATAGAGGGGAGGGGGGTTAAAATTTATTCAAACATGTTTGGTTATGTTCATGTAGGTGTCAGGATCAGGTGTCCATAAACTTTTGGCCTTACCTTGGAGTATATTTACTGGAGGCTTTGGGGGCTTCAGGAGCCCAATGGAGCTCACAGGAAGTCCTTAGAAAGGTTTGTCTTGACATTGTACGAGAAAAATAACTGGGGATACTACATCTGAAGAAAACAGAAAACATTGACTGACATTAAGAAATCTGAAAACTGCAAACCTGCAATTGTTAATTCTCCCTAACTAAGATCTAAAATGAACATGATATTATTCAGAAACCTCGACAGTTAATTAATTCTTGCCAATATACAGACTGTCATTTAGCGCTGAGTATTCTCTTCGATCTTTCCCGCCACTGACATAGGAATGATTTAAAGGGAATCCCCGGTCTTCAGATATGACATATACTCCAATCAGGTAAATTCATGAATAACAAGTCTAAATGGAATGTTTCCTGCACCTTCATACATCTTCTCAATGGACGAACATTTTCTCCTGACAAGCAGCATAATTCGTTCCAAGTATCTGACATCGCGGTGAATAATAGTACGAACTGGCGTCTTGTCGTTAGATGGGGTGAAAGAGATGTGTTTCTATCCAAAACATAACAAGCTGACATCGGATTCCCTATCGCTGGAAATTGATGTCCTCATTTGCCACATTGGGTATAATGGTTTGAATCATATTCCTTTCTGTTCACGGTTAGTTCTGTTTATTTATAAGCAGAAGGTTGTTGTAATGCAATTTGCTAGACTGCCACAAACATGCAAAGGCAGATAAGTCGCATACATCATATAAGCTGTGTGTGAAACCAAGAGAGGAATTCACCTGTACAGCTAGGCATTGTCGTATTTGAAGAAAACATGTAGAGGGGTTGCCTTCAAGTTCACTGACTGTAATTCTAATCTTCAATCCTTTCCAGGAAACCAAAATAAATGTTGATTATTATTTTTTATATTATTGTCATGTATTTATAAAGCACTGACATATTACCTAGCCACCTTTGCCTTAGGTTAGGGTGTCTCCTTTATTTTACCATTTTTCTAAATTTTAGATCATTTGATCAAATATTGTTTTGGATAGGGATTGTGATTTTAAAGAGGAATTCTGATGAGATGAAACTTATAAGAAACACTCAATAGTAATTTATATTAAAGTTAGTATGTATGGAAAAGTGTAGCCAAGAAAACACTGTGGCTTAAATGATGCATGCCTTGAAAATAAGCCCCTTCCTCATTTAAAACTACAGTAGTTCTCCAGAAACTAAGATTCGCCCAAGGTAGTTGTGTTTGCACACAATCTAACAAAGTAAACTAGCTCAATAGGACAGCCACACACATTGGTATAGAAGCATAGAGGAACACAAGGAGCCATAATGCTGTTGCATGTGGTAAATGGAAGAGTTCTAGGTCCCGAACTGCACTTGGTAGGGCATCTGTAACATCAGATCACATGACCTTGTGTAGAGAACAAGCTCTGGTGTATAGTCTACGAAAGGGAGGAATGAAGGTCTTACACCAGCAGCTATTCAACTGCCTAGGCAATTGGTATTTATAGTCATTTTGGTCTCCATATTTTTCCCAACAAATTCAGAATAGCATTATGATTTTGTAAAGACACGGTGTACATCTTTATTAACCATAACAGAATCAGAGTTTAAAATTAATTTATTATCCCATGGGACATGTACGCTATTTAAAATAAAGTTATACTCATGTGCATATATGTCAGCCCACCTGTGACAAACAGCTTTTTGCCTAAATTTTTTTTTAATATGTCACTTAACTTTTGTCCCCGGGTCAACAAACCATGCAGCATCTCAACGAGTGTTGTTAATAATGAAATATTTCCTTTAGTGCAAACGTGGCGTAGCAGCTCGAGTTGTCACATTTGCGTTCCGGTATTGGATTGTGCGGGGTCCTATTGTGTTTTCGCGCATTGACGGGCCGAGTATCTGACAGTGTTGTTTATCTCCTCTCGCTGTCTCCGCCCCGCAAGCTGCTGCTGACTTTATCAAATTACTTCTATCAAGTCCCAGGGCACCATCAACATTACTTCAAATCTGTCACAACTGGCATTCTGCGGGCTTGCTTGAAAGGATGGTTAACAGGTCTGATCGCTGGCACAGATGTGCGACACAAACAAACAAATCCCTTCCCCGGGCTTTGTTAATTCTTCTTTTGCTTGTAGAAAGATGGGAGAGGAGGAGATGAGGCTGGGAGAGAAATTAGCAGGATACTGATACTTACTAACATCCCAGCCTGGTCTGCAGCCAGCTGGGTAGGCTGTTGTGCTGGCGGTTTCTTTGACAAACAAAAAGGTCATCTGGAAGGGTAATCTCAGAAAACTGAGACCAGGACAGAATGACTGGAAAGGGCCAATAAACTGTAAATAAGTTTCCTTTTGCATAGACAAGTAGGTTTATTGGTATGTCTTGCCAATTGGAAAAAAAATCCACTCACACAGAATTTAAAAAATATAGTAACAATTAATTATAAACGTACACATGCCTCCAACAAGTAATTATGTTATAAATGTCCTAGTCTCTCAACATACATACTATTGCCTGATATAAAACCACTGCACCCCATTTCAAGGTAGTAATAATACAAAGTACAGATAGATAAGGAAACATTATTTTTTTTGGCCACATGAGCAGTTCTTTGGCACTGGCCATGCGGTCCCTTCCAGAGTGGAAGATAATTGTTTGTATGATGATTGGTTATCCTTGCCTGAGCAGGACTCCTTCATGCACTTTTGGAAGGGAATATGTGACCAAGGCCACAACATTGGTCTTGTGAACAACATCAATTTCAAATGTCTAGGATTACAAGATAAAGTTGTTCTTATCTATGTCAAATATATATAAAATATTCAATATGGTTGGAAATTTTCACTTTAAGATATATGCTTTGCTCTCTTTACTGAACTTTTATAGTTCAGATCGACTACTTGCCCCTTTAGAAGAGATCACATAACTAAATCCTTATGCCTATGTGACCTGCATTGAAGCCTACTGAGTATGGTATAGTATTGACTAGAAACAGTAAATAATCCAGCCCTCCTATTTTTCATTATTTAGCCATCCCAGAATGACTAATATCTACCTCTGGGTAAACTATGGGTAACCATTTTTGGTTTGGACTTCCAGGAAGAATTTGGGCAGCCAGTAGCAGTTAGCCCAGACCAACTGATCTGATATTATCCCCCTGCCCATATATAATACTAATAATGTAATTCTTGACCATACTATCTGCCATGGCTAGACTTTTTATTGTGCAAAGGGGATTATAACCAACACTTTCTTTGCCGCAGATTAAACTCTTCTAATCCCGCCACTGAAACTCAACCGCCCAGGCTCAGCCGGCTGCCATCAAGCCTCTCGCAACCCCAGAGAGAATGATGTGTAATCAGGTGGAAAATTCTGCTATTTGCATCTGTGCAACAGAGAAGTCAACTTTCACTTCTCTTACAAGGCGAGCCCACAGCTCATAGAGGGGTTCATTAACTCCTTTCCTGCCACCATGTCAGGTGTGTCGGGTCATTTATTGTTGGATGCATAGGACCCATTGGTAGTTTTGTTTATGACTTTTGCCATCTTAAAAGGGAAAGGGTTAAATTATTTAAGCAATACTATTTACAAAAAGCATTTGGTAACTGTAACGGTGACAGTGGGTTCAGTCAGCTGAATGAAATGTGTTAAAACAATTTGCATGATTCAGGGCTCATCTATCCCTATATACCAAAACAAGCTATCACATGTGCCACTCTTTTATACTGTGAGCTTTAAGGAAAAGAAAAGTTTGCAGTTTCTTACCCAATCTTCCAAGTGTCTTGAATGTGCAGTTAAAGTGTGGGCTACTTGCTTCTATAGGATGCTATTTTAATACTTTACAAGTTTTTACCTTTTTCTGGTTTAGCTAGGGTCCTAGGGGGCATGTTAACCTAGGCAACAGTACTGTAACAGGCTCTGGTATCGCCATTGCATTATTTGCCAATTTAAGGCAGAATCTCACTCATTTTTAAGGAAGCAGGAACAGATAACGTAGGATTAAATGAGTGTTCCTACTATTATCTTAGTGATCCTGTTGGTTCCATTCCAAGAAATCCATTTACAAGAAAACCAAAAAGCTAATCATAATGCCACATCTACTGATTTATAAAATTTATTTGGGAAATAAACATGGTCTTAAATTAATCCAAATTTTTGATCCAACATGCTGGGTTACAACATTTAAAAAGGCATAACTTTGCTGGAAACCATGGCTTGGACCATCCTGGACACACAAAGAATGTGCTGTATCATCTGTTTACAACAAAGTCATACATTGCATGCTATGATCACCATTATGTCAAAGCAGCCAGTGCCATTTTAGATATCAATGGAGGTAGACTAACGGCAGCAGCTCCTCTCCCTGGAGGTCTCCCTTTTAAACAAGTAAAACATGACCCGGCTGTATTTTCACAGAAAGAGAAAAATTGACAAGAGCTGCCACAGGGCTTAATATTAACCCATGCAAATTGAATGCAGACACCCTGAGCTGGGTTTGTGGCAGCAAAAAGCTTGTTGCTGTGATAGGAAAGGTCTGTGATGGATGTTTCACTCCACGCTTCACAGGCTGTCTGTTTACTGGTGCAGGGACAGATGGATTGGCTGAAGGGATCCCCAGATGTGCCACCTATCAATGTAAAAAGCCTTGTTTAACAGCTCATACATGGCTGCACAAGCCAACAGTCACCCTCTCAGGTGTCTTCCTGAGCTGAACGCACTTCCTCTGAAAGTAGATGGCCCTTAAAATAAATTTAGCAGAAGTGTGCATATTACCATTTATGAACACAACATAGCTATACGCCAAACAACATGATGATTAATAATTAGTTTAATACTTGATCCCCTAGGGTATTTGCCAAATATTTTATTTTATACCATTCAGGGGATTCACAATATGTTTCAATATTTTTTTAAATATAATGAGTGAATCTTGTTCGCAATTGTATTTATAATGTTTCTATTATGTTGTTCTGATACTGATCGGTGAATCCTGTTTAAAATCAAATGTGATGGGCAAATTTTAGTGAAGTTGAAATCTGTTATGGGCTACTCTTGTTTGAAGTTTATTATACGGGGCAAATCTTGAATCTGTACCCACTGTGACATTTGTGCTCAATTTCATAGTAACCAGGCCTGCAAGTAAAGGGACAGTTACATTTCACAGCTCTTACAAGAAAGGGCTTTTTTAGCTGTGGATTTCTCTGCACTTCCTGTTCTAGTGCTGAAAGGAAGTGATGGCAAATTAACACACTTTATAAATACTTTGTTTCCTAGGCTGGAGGATGGTTACAACTGTGTGTTGTCTTTCATCCCACTGGCGAATTTGCATCAGGTTACTGTACAAGTTACTTGCTCCTTCTGTGTCAGAATGTACAATGGATACATACATCAATAATAGGGGTCCTAAACTTTTTTTGTTCTAAAACCTTGAAGGAACAAACTGTCTTAATATTATTTGTGATTTAAACTTTTATGCTACTATAGGGGTTATTGGATTATGTGAATATTGAACAAGAAATCAGCTGTCTGTTGGAAAATATAGCACCCTTCATGAGTCAACAGTTTTTTAAGAAATAATGTTTTTTTCCATTATCTGAAAAGGAATTAACATGTGACCACCCAAGTAATATGGTTTTCATCCAGTGCATAGCCTGTGTTCATGAAACTAAAATAAATGACATCAATTTACAAATACATACATATGTAACATATATTAGGAAGTGACCTGGCAGGCTCATTTTGTTGAAGCACATTTTTTATGTATGAAATGGACCCTTAGTCTAAATGAAAAACTTGGAAGTAATTCGCTGTCATAGCTATCAATGACAGTATAAGGACTGGCGTCTGCAAGACATTAGCGGCTCCAGCCAATAATTACAGCATCTGACTCCCTGATCCTTCCCAGTGCACTCTGACCTCAACCTGACATTAATAGAAGAGGAAAAAAGCACCCCCTACTGGACATTGCTGACAGGTTCCAGGAATACTTATTAGTGGCGTAATCTAATCACAATAGTTGCTGTGCTTTGCAATATAAGGTAGCAGAAAGTAAGCTAAGGATTTAATTATAAGTAGGCATATAATGTTTTGTATTGACCTCTCAAACCTCTCTATGCCTACTGGCATGATGGCCAAACATACTGTATATGGACCCCTCCAAAGACAACTATTACAAGGATTACACTAAGACACTATAAACAACTGCACTTCAAACTTTGTGGTAACAATCTGAGGATGGCATTTTCATTTCCAGCTTGACTGTGCCCTTGTGCACAAAGCCATCTCTATAAAATCAAGGATCGATAAGTGTGATGTGGAGGAACTTGAGCGGCCTGTACCAAGCCCTGACCACAACACTACTGTAATATTCTCCATGGTTTATGGAATGGAATGTTCAACACTCTTTTGTACCTGTGGTCAGATATCAACAAACTTTTGTCCATATATCGGATATTTGATGGCATCAAATCATATTGTACATGCTAATCAGGTGTTCTGACAATCTTGTAACTTGTCCAAAGGCAGCCATGCATAGAATTTTCAGGTCCATGTCACCACCCTTATAAGTATTACTTTTACTACAGATTTTCTATATCACTTACAACTAAAGTGATTTATTTTAATTACTTAACAAACTTTTCATATAGACTTGAAATACCAAGAAAGGAATGATTTTTTTTCTTCGTAAAACTTCAGAATGTGCTGTAATAAGTCATAGAATGCACATCCCTTTGTAATATTTACTGTTTAAATTATTCACTTGCAAAGGGATAAGAAAAAAATGCTCTCCAGGCTATGGTATCTGTAATTAATTATTCATTAATAACTCACTAATTGCAGCGGGCTGCTGATTCCAGAAATTCAAGGGTAGTTTTAAAAAATTCAGAAATTCTTCAAAGTCCTTTTTTACATGATATAAAAGTTACTGTGCTCATTTTATGGGGTAGTTTACAGAAAGGGATAGTACTTTAGTAAATTAGGATGTTAAAAGATTTAGGATGTTGAGACTTCTTTCATTAATCTGATTCTATGGCCAGTAGGTGAGGACACTCACACAAATAACTGAGTTCAGGTGTTTCATTGAAGAGTAGTGTTATTGCTACATACAAAGACATTTTAGATTTTCATGCTCTTATAACTTTGTGAAAACAGTTTAGGAAGACACTTTGCTTTGGGAAGGCACAGCATGATTGTGCACTGGTACACAAAGCACGGGCCAAGGATAGAAGGTTTATTATGGAGTAATTTGAGTGGTCTGCACAGTGATCTGACTTCAGTTCTGCTGGACACCTTTTGAGGATGAACTGGAACACTCATTTTGCAAACCTTATCATTCAACATCAGTACATAACCTCACAAATATTTCTTTTGCTGAATAGTTCAAAATTTTCAGGGACAGTCCGTGGAAAGCCATTCAAGGAGAGTAAAGGTTCTCATAACTACAGTGGGCAAGCCAACTTTTTATTAACGCCAATGGTTTTGGAATGTGATGCCCAACGAGCTCATTGGTGTGATGGTCAGGTGTCTGAAATTTTTTGGTTACATGTATATATATATATAAAAACCACTAGGGTGGTCATAAAAGGGGATGATTTTTTTATCTTAAACTGTGGGGGAATAAAAAAAAATAATTGGGTATTTTTCCAAAAAATGCAAAGAACAGCAAACTTATGTTTATGTTTAAAGCTAACAACTGATTGATTGCTAAGTGTCGCTACACTATGTGCAACTAGACCCTTTATCAGTCTTTTCTGCATCATGGTAAGTTATCTAGTCACTGTCAGCTGAAATTCAAGGAATACACAATTCAAACATGGACACTTATCATTATAAAAACAGTAACAGTGCTAACCTACTTAGGACTGTTGTTTATCATTCTGACAATACTAAGGCACACCAGTAATAGTGCAACCCATAGATTTCCAACTCACTCCAACTTTCCAACTCACAATTAACAAATGAATAATGGCTCTGCAAAACACATAACACATAATGGCTCTGCAAAACACAAAGTTTGTATAGGACAAGAATAGCAGAAGGCTACAGTCCTGACACTACATAACCACTGATTTATTTGTCTGCAGGAGTCCCATTCACCTAAAACAGATAAGGCGAACGTGGGGAAGGCTTTGAATCTTAGTAATATATAATGCTCTTTGTAAAGTATATATATTACAGTAGATACCCTAACTGAATGACATTTAGTTAGCTAAATCACTGTGTATAATAAACAGTTGTTATTTTTCTTTTAGAAAATTCTGCTTTCATCTTAAATAAGCTTTTGGAGTTTATATAACCATGGTAAAGCTCATATGTGAATTTTGTTATTGTCAGATTACATCTGATGTAAAGGAAATTTGACATAAAGTGGTATGTGGTTAAGCAAAGTTGCATAAACAGCAAATATCTCAATCTCTACACAAACCTGGGTATTTTTACATATAGTGGGAATTCTGTTCACATAGCTCTTTCACATAATGTGTACAATGTCTGGTCCTTTAACCTGAACAATGCTGTTAAGTTTAGCATTTTCCGAACCGTTTGGTTCAGATGGGATTAGTTAAAAAGCTATAGAGGTGACATATCACAAACACTACTATGTATGTTAGCTTCCATCTCCTTTATCACAAAGGTCTCAGTTACTTAAATTAAGGCCAAAAAAGCTAAAAAAAGAGACAAAAAGCTCAATTGAAACATCTTCAGACATAACATTTCAATGTCGATAACCATCACAGGGCTTAGCTTCAGTCCCCAGCACAGACAGAATGTCATCTGTCAATCAAAGCCAGGGCCGGACAGGACAGATTAGGCCTGAATGGTGAGAGAGAAAAGAGTCTTGTCTGCCCAAGCAAAAGCCGTATGTATCTGCTTCTTTCATTGAGCCACAATACTGAATCTGCTGAATAGGTGGCAAGTATCAAGTATTATACGCCTCCCTCCCCAGCCTTAAGAATTCTGGGTCATATGGTCCCATGGGAACTGCCAGCAGTAAGAGTCCAATATACCTATTCAAGTCAGTTGTACAGAGAAGAAATATTATCTCACTTTTCCTGCCCTATTTTCTCTATAAAGATCAGGCTCGGTCCTCCTGTCTGTCGATGGTGACTGGTGATTTCGCCATTAGGCCTCAGGATGTGTGCATGTCGAGGTGCAGGGGGGCTCCCGAGCACTGGTGGAGCACTGCACAGAGCTCTATTTACATTTAAATAGGAACGCAGCAGATAAAAACCATTTGGCCCATTTAATCTGCTCATTTACAAGACAACGGACGGCTTTAGTTTTGGGGAGATGGAGTAGTGTTAGGAGTACAACAGATCATTTTTGAGGTGTGTAAGTTCACATATATTTGAACCCAATCACTAAAATCTCAAACAAGTTTGTTAGTTACAAGCATTTTTCAATCTGAAAATTCATTAAAATATTACCCAGTGATCCTTCCACAATGGGTGTTGGTAAGGTACTGCCTAATATAGGGTGACAACGCTTTGGCTCTGCCTCCCAATCTTGTTCCTGCAGTGTTGCTCTGTCCCAATACTTTAGCAAATGAAAGGTTATTAAAAGGCACAATAGCTAGCAAAACAAATGAAGGATGAGATCAATCAGCATTTTTCATGCTGCAATTTAAGTTTCAAAAAGTCATAAAGATTCCATCTGTAATATTGACATATACACAGGACCACAACCACCCAAAATATGCAATATTGGAAGGATCCTCTTAATGCAGCTCTCTTTATCAAGAGCAATCTTAACACTAGCATAAAACCCCTTCGCTGCCAAATTGGCTACCCCAGTGCCTTTCCCACTATTCTGTGTACCACATATATACCCCTCCAATATAAATGAAGCTATTAATGACTTGAATCGTCTGCCATAAAACATTCACCTTTGATGACATTATAGAATAAACACACTTAGCAGCATGTTAACTTGCTGAAATATCATTTTCGACGACCTCATTAGTGTCATTTAATTAAAACTTCTTGCTCTTGACTTTGATGTTGGTGTTGGAAAAAAAAACATAAATATAAAAAAAATTAAAAAAAAATTAGGATGAACTAAATAAAAAAAAAAAATGGAAAGAGGTGTCGGTAGCGGAGGGGGTAGTGGTAGTTTGGGGGGGGGGGGAGGGAGGGTGGGCCGCAACAGATAAATATCAGAGACAGCTAATGAATACCAATTATAGACCTTTCTTCTTGCAAGGATTCAGACGAAAATATACAGAAACACAGCAAGTTTTTTTAACCAAACACAACATCAGCTTGCTGCAAATTTACCTTTTTAATAATCGCTAATGCTCATTGATTAATTAAAAAAGGGAATATTGTGTTTTTGTTTGTTTTTGTATATTTTTATCCCTAGACCTTACGCACATTTTTTTTTTTGTTAAAGATAATGAAACGCTGAGCTTCAGCAACACCATAATAAGCGCTAATTAGCAATAGGCTATTCTCGATGTAATTTTATAATTAGGTAGCAAGCAGGACTGGGGTGTAGATATCTAATTATGAAAGCCTCTGAACTTGTGGCAGGAGCCTTGATGGGAGCCATTTTGTGAGGCCTGCCTGGATTTACATATACAAATAGCCACTGTTTGTTAGGGCACAGGCAGTGAATTATTGCCTGAGGGAGGTTAACCTCTCCAAGCTTGCATGCCGTACCTGAGGGAATACGCAAAGCAGCTGAGGTCTTGTTTTTTTTTTCTTCCCCTCTGTGAGAGTGAGTTTGGCCTAATACAATATAGGCAGCCTTGCTTGCCATTATCAACGCGTAGCACATACAAATATGTGTAAATGTCAGTCATTTCCCCTGGGCCTCTTATTTCCTTGGTCCAAGCACTCTTATGGTAGTATTGAAAGTGTCAGAGGGCACGAGAAGCACAACAGACAGAAATAAAATCATTTGAGAAGAAACATGAGCCTAAATGTAAAATTGGAACAAGCTGGTTGCATTTTAAGGTGATGGCGGTCATTTGGGAGTTAATATAGCATAAAATATTTAACGGGAAGGGAAAACCATAGTCTGTTTACACATGCTCAGTATGTGAATGTCATCATATTAACATAAATGAGGTTATTAAGCTGTAAAAAATCCTTTCTGTGTACAATTTGTAAATTTGCGTGCACATTAAAGGGAGGGGGGTGCCATGTTTGCTGCTGATATATGCAGCCTCTGCTTAGTAGTTCTGCACAATTGATGTGCTCCTCCGATATATCCAATATCCATCTATCTATCTTTTATCCAATGTTTATCCATCTAGATATTGCTGCTCCCACTACATAGAGTTTAAGCTGCAGTTGGGAATTTCTAATGAAACAAAACTGTTGTTCTCAGCTTATTCTGAGGCTCGCTGGTTGCAGCCTCACCTGGTAGAAAGTCAGCAGTTTTTCCAGGAAAATACGGATGGAGGGGGCCAGTTTTCCATCCGCTCTGGTTTGGGGCCTGTCACGCAGACTTTATTAGAAAACTACAAAAGAAAGAATAAAGTTCAGAGTCTAAATTCAGCAATATTCATGACTGATCAGCCAACCTGTGGCTTCCACCTGCTAAGAACTACAAGTCACAGCATGTCCTGTGCCAGTCACCCAATGATGACAGATGGACTTTGTACATAAATGTAACTACAGATGCTCTTCATAGCTCTTCCTTACATAAATTGTGTCTTTTTCTGGTCCTTTAATATTCGGCGGAGCCATCTGGTAATGAGAAAGTTGAAAGAAAAATATTGAATTTCTGAGACAGATTTGAGAGCGTTTGTTCCTTTAAGTGAAACCTTTCTGTTGCTCGCTGCCTCTCTTTTAATTTCTCCCCCCACCTCCTCCAAGAAATGAAAACTTAATTCAATAATAAATGAGTTTAAGGACTGCAGAAGAGTCACTTAACTTAAATCTTTCTGTAGAGGTTCCCACTTAGGCATCTTGAAGGACAGTAAATCTCGCCGGAGGAAGAGGAGGGAGGGGAGCAGACACTGCAAGTTCACTGAATCGGATTCAGGAGAGAGAGGCGCATTCTCTGGGGATGATTATAACCAAGCTGGCCATTCATAAGGACACTTGATCAATAGTTTGTAAACCAAAAACCTCACAGGCTCTTTATTTCAAATCACCATGCATGTCCACTGTTCAGTACAGGCTTCCTGAGCATCCTATAGGAAGTAAAGCACAATGGTAATATATGCAGTTAGTGGAGAACAGTAGGGTACAGGATGACATTTCCAATGTACCAGATTCAATACAGAGTCTATAGGGCCCAAGCCTGACCCATTACCCCATTCATAGTGCTTCCTTTCTTTTAGGGCTATGTGCCTCCACCAAACAGTTTATACAGGGTGTTTTGCAGTGGCAAAGTGCAGGAAAGTAAAGAGGGAGCACTGTGATGATCAATTTAAGTGGGTCATGGCTTTGGTCCTCAACTGTTGCTTTGCACTGGATTGGCAAGGTAAGAGGATCCCTTAAAAAAGCCATGTTTTCGAAACATTCTTAATGCTCATGATATTACTTATGATTTTATTGATAGGGTCTCTTTAATGAAGTCATACTCTCCAAATGCTATCCAATTGTCACCATGGCAGGGTTTGGAACTTGTCATATTTTTTCGACTTCTGTAGCCTTGTATGAGTTTCTTCCTTTAAATAGAGACAACCATATAAACCTACCTACCTATAAATATAAAAGAGGTGATTGAACTCTATCCTAAACCAAGTTTTAAGTGTGGTTTTATGTAAAAGATTCTTCCATCTACAGGTGAATGATGGATTAGGGGAGCAGAAATGTCCCCTATTTGGTCTATCAGCTTTCCCAGTAGGTACCCGAATTTTGGTAGTAGTCAATCACCATCGATCGGTCATTGTAAACAGTTTTTCTGTGTTGAATGTTGTATCTGAACTCTTGGTTTTAGATCTATTTTAATAGAAGAGAATGTATAGGTTACTTGCAATCTAATATATATCTGCACACGTGTTTGCCCTCTCTGGCATGTAGAATTATCAAAAATAAAAGATATTATAGATGGTCCACTTACGATCATTTCAATAAGATTTTTTTTCCTTTGGTCATTTTTTAAGAGGGGGGGGGGGGGGACAATGTCAAGGTGTATGAGCAGCTTTTTAGAAATTAATTGCATCTAGACAGTTGAGTATATAACTATTGTATGGTCACCCCTTTGAAAGCTAAGCTGTGCTAAGCTGTACGGGTCCCTTTGTTCGAATCCTCCCTCCAAATCATTACATCTCTATATGGACAGAAAGCTACAAAAGGTTCCTGCAAGGAGATTAGAGCAACTTGTGATCACTCGATGCCACAGACAGATGGGGAAATTATAGGGTTCCTTACAAGCCTGTGTGACACAGATGGCTTCAGCCTGCCAGGGATTATGACCTGGCTGTAGTCTAGGTGCCATACTAAAGAGGCCCTGCCTTTATGTCAAATATAAAGGCACATGATGTGTATAGAGAGAAAGAATTTCCTTTACCTTTCAGTAGGCATTTCTAGTTTTACTAATAGGCATAGACAACAATGAAAAGTTGGCTGGGTTTTGAACTCTACCCTACCTGATTCAAAACTGCCATGTTGAGTTTTTTTTACACTTTAAAGTCTTTTTGATGTTCTATTTGTCTGGAAATAAACTGGTACTGAGTAAGTATAGAGCATTGCGTTCCAAAGAAAAAAGGGCAATCAGAGCAAGGAGATAAGAAGTCTTATAAATATATATATATATTATACATATATATATATATATATATATATATGTATAAATAGCCAAAATACTCCTAGGCCATGGAGGACAGAAACATATAGTAATTATAAAAATAATATTATTAATATTAAATATATATAATAAAGGTTTCCTCTCACTTCCTGTACAGATGACCCTAGTTACAGCCAGGCATGTACTAGTTTAAGCATTAGCAGAGTTATAGAGATGAGCTCATCAGTTTTCTTTTTCTCCTCTCTGCATCCAATGACAGTCTGGGGGAGGGACAAGACCTATTAGTATTGCTTAACTGCCGATAAAAAAAAAATCAGGTCTCCTGTTCTGTCAGCCAGGGCATTACTGTGTGGTTAGACATTTAGGACTGGATGGACAGAAATACATAATCTTTTGGCAGGTAAAACAGCTCCCATATGTGTGTTTGGCTGTGTGCCTGGAGTTTAGTTTTAAATAATTATTAAATAAGGAATACACAGTTAACGTATAGTATTTCAGACTAAAAAACTAAATTATAAAAGCGAACTGGCCAAAGCTAAAAGTACAATGTAGGTCACTGACTGAAGCCACTTGGTTGCACATATAGAGGTATGATGTTCTGTAGGGAGCACATCATCGAGTCAGGAAGTTTTTTTTTTTTTAAGAGAAAGGGATTAGAAGGCAGAGAATGTCCATTGCTTTTCCTTGCACAGGCACATTAGTATCCAGGAGGAGGTGCATCTAGCTCAAATCCCCGTGTCATCCCCTTATGTCACCTCATTTGCCACCCACATCAAACCCCGCCGCAAAAAGGATTTGTGATTGACAGTTTGGACATGCAACAGTGCTTGCTTATAAGAGAGCGGCAAAATGATTCCTGTAATGACTTTGCTGTAAATATAGGGAGAATTGAAATAATAGCAGGATTAGGATAATATTCATCCACTGCTTCAGCAAACAGTCTTATCCCCTGGCAGAGTAATAGCTACTCACAGGGGTTCTAACTCTGATTATTAACACATCAGTAATTTATTAAACCTCGCCAAGCAGCCTTGTGTCCTGACCTCTGAAATATGAATAGAAGGTGATCTCACCTAGCTATTGCTCCCTGGGCCTAAATAGCCCAATTAAAAACCATGACATGAAACCAGAGGAACAGATGCAAGTCCAAAAGGTTATTCATTATGTCTGGTGTCAGCTGTTAGTGGAAAGTGGGCCAAATGTGAGATAGAAGGCCTGCATTGGCTGGAGGTTCCAGCAGCCGGTGTTTGGAAACTTTTCTACAGCCGTGCTGATGACTATTAATGTTCAGAGCTATGTTTTCTTATTACCACGTGCAAGCTTTGTCTTGTAATACACCTGTACTGCTTCGTCTTCTATTAAGTTGTCCGGCTTCCAACCCAACATGCTAGACAAGCTTATGTTTTTCAATTATTATTCTACAGCTTCCCATCTAAAGTACTTTGCTGTGTTGCATGTAGTTCTCAGCTTGTATGCAGCACAGAGGCAATCTGCCAAAGGGAACAAAATATAATATATAATACAGCCAAAGAAAAAAAAAAGGCTTTTTATTTTTTTATTAGATGGATATACATATAGGATTTATTCATTTTTAATTGTACGTAACAGCTGTGTCCTGTTAAATAGATTTCCCTTAATTCTCACTCCCAGGGACAGAATTGAGAAAAAAGACACATCTTTAAAGCCATGGCCTCTTTTTAGTTTACTAAGGGACAAGTCTGTAATTCTTGGGGATTGGAGGCAAGAAGTAGTGGTAAGGAAAGCGGGAGCTTTTGAAAAATACAGGCCTCTTTTAATTTGTTTCAATTTGGTGGTCATGGACTGTACGTAATGTTTTTAAGGATTTCAAATATTCTAATGTTTTTAGGAACAACATTGCATCTACAGCTGGTAGAAATGTTTTTTCCCCAGGACTGCTGGAACAAAAAGGTGAAACCGTTTGGGTGACCTGACAGCACCTCAGAGGAGGGTCCCCGTTACTTTTATAGGCTCACTCTGACAAGGCAAGAGGAAGCTTGAAATAAACTGTTCAAACTGCTGCAATACCCCTTAGGACAAGAGGAAATGTGTAATGGTAAAAATAAGTGGAATACATGCCCAAAGCAACCAATTGCATTGCATCCAAAATTCAGTTTAGAAACAAAAGCTGACAGCAAAAGCTTTAGACAAGTTCCAGAGGGATTTGTATTGTCCCATATATACCAATCACATTGTGTTGTTTATTCTTAGTAATTTTCCAGTGACGGTTTAACTATAATTATTTGCTGTGATGCAAAACAGGCTAAGGGAGTTCCGCCCTCTAACACCTTTTTAAATACTGCTGATTTAGCTTTTATTATGAAGCATGCTATCTCTTTACATCACAACCATTGGCAAGCTGTTGCCAGCACTTGCTTTCCTTCATCCACATTTCCCCCTTGTTACCTAACATTGTGGCATGAGTCATTTGGGAAATCAATGCAAAATGCACCCAAAGGCAGTTATTAAGGCTTACGCCTCTGGGGGCACAGCAGGTGGAAGAACTATTCTTTCAGCAGATGGGACCAAGGGGAGAAGATAAAATTAAAGCAGAGCCAAGGAAATTCCCAATACAATATGCTCTGGTGCAAAACGCCAAACACAGCTTGAAAGTAAAAAAAAAAATTGCTGTGTATAGCTCTGGTAAAACGACCCCCATCCTACTACCCTCTCCAGAATACTTGTTACCGATTAATTTGGGGCCGCTCTCGGAAAAGGGCTTCAGATGTGTCCTCGCATCATCTGCGCAGGACACTGAACTACACGAGTGTCATATCATTCTGTTAATCGAATTACTTATGAACTAAAATTGACAGTTTTCATTAATTATAAAGGATTATTCTAATTGCAATTCAAATTTATTCATTTAGAACAGAAGGCATTCCGTAATATTTCAGGAAATTTGCATATTAAATGGAGAGGGTCGTCCATTAAGTATGGTAATATATGCATATTTCCTTATTTTTAACTTCTGGGCCATATGCAGCCTTGCTACTTCAGCAGGTGAAAAAAACACAGCGAGCTTAATTTGTTCAGCTGATACACGGACGGCAACATGGAGCCTGGGCCTGGTACCTATGTCCTTAATTCTCCTTCCCATATGCCAAATTATATATTTTTTGAAAGAAGAATGCTGGCTTAAAAAAATGTGATTGCTTGAATACAGGAAGGTGCTAACATTTCTAGCTACAACAAGGATTTTTTTTTTATTAGATACACCTATAGAAGCAATGATGTATTTTGAATGAATACGAAATGTTGCTTGTACTCAGATTGCTTGATTCCATCTCCACAGGCTCACTTATAATGTTTTCAGTGTCATAGCTGGTGGGCGGAATACATCTGTCAATCATCTCCTGCCATCAAGGTCCCACACATGCTTGTCATGCTAACAAGTACTCCCGACTTGCTGCAAAATCTCTGAGTGATCCAACTGTTGTGTGCTGCTTCTTTTCAATGGCAAGGTATTTGTAAGCTGCTCCCAACAAAAGCGAAGATTGGTGTCTCCTAAGCCATTGTTCTCAGGCAGACATTTGTCTGTCAGTGGCCAGTCTTGGATTAGAAAATATAAGTTTTTAATTTTGACTCGATATTTAACTGCAATCTGTTGTAAAGCAGCACTGGTAGAAGGAAAAGCAGTAACAATTGAGTCTTCTGCATGCATGTATTTTAACAGGAAGAGGGAGTAGAGGGATGAGCTCCACAGTCTGCTGTTGCTCTTTTACTATCCAGTCACAGGCAAGTGGCCTATCTGTATTGCATAACTCCAAGCATAGAAAAGTCAGGTCACTAGTTAAATTCACCGTAAAGATCAAGCAGAACATCAACTTTACAGGAAACAGTTTACTTAAAGTTACAGTGAACAGTTCCTCGGAGGCTAAGATTTCTACAGTTGGCGGAAGGAAAGTGGAACCGTTGTGTATCATCATTTCTTCCACCAGCAAAAACAAGATGTAGACACAAGTGACTAGCCTTCCATTTTTTGGCTTCCAGACTGAGTTTTATCTTTTCATTGGAGTTCTCCTTTAACAAAAACCTATCCTATAGAACAAAAAAAATCTATTTTTTCCCTCTTCAGGCACAGCTGTTGTGGGCTGATTGAAATGCTGTGCCAGGGTAGCGGCATGATCATTAATTTCTCAGAGACACTAAGGCAGGCATTAAGGTTCGCGGGAAGGAGTCTTCCTTAGTGTCATGTGGAACAGTGAGGGGGCTAATCGTCAGCCTTGTAACATCAACCGGTTACCCCCCTCGTGCGCTATGAACCTTTCCCCTTCCAGTGACAAATGAACCTGTCTGCAGTGCAAGCACAAACTACGCACGGGCTGCACCGTTCCCATTACTCAAACCAACAAGGGTCTTACTTGCTGAGTGGCAGAAAACACAAAAAGCTACCTAATATGAATAAGTACCTAGCTAAAGCCAGGGAGAAAGAGTAAGAGAAATATTACATAAAGGATTATTTATAGGCCCTGATTTATCAACACTGCTGACACGTGTTTGTGGAACAGGGGCTGCTGGGATTTTGGCTGGTGCCCAGGTACAGCAGGACAGAGACAGAAAGACCTTGCACAGTTAAAGCTGAACTCCAGGCAAACATCTAAGTACACAGTTGAATTACATATAAAGGTGCAATTTCACTTGCCAGAGTATTTGTATTTCCGTCCAGTTAGTTTTGAGATTTACAGGGCCCTACTGGACAGAACAGTCAGCATGGTGACCTGACTGCTTCTGACGTTGTGTACTACAACCAGGTCACCTCTCCACCCACAGCCTGTGATTGGACAGTGAAGCAGCAGACAGAGGAGCTCAGCTATCTTCTCCAGTGATCCTATTTCTGTATACAGAAGAACCGGTAGCAAAAACTGATTGCACAGTAAAAATTGTATTTGCTGTGGTCACACACCTTCCTGTAGAGCAATGTCAACCTTGCCAAAAGTACAATAGAAACATATGAATATGCAATATCATCACTAAAGTGTTCACATACAAAGGTCTGTTTTGCAGAAATAGATTTATCATGGGCAATTCATTTTGTTCTTGCAATGTGTGTTTTTGCACATAAAAAATTGCACCGGCAAACCAGGTTGTTACATGTGCTGTGTTTTGTAACCCAGCGCTGATTCTGTGGGAGTACAAGATTAGACTACAAATGTACTCAGTCATTTCCTCTTTTAATGTCATTTATCCCTGCTGTTTTGTTATGCTGTGTAAGTAGATATAGACAGTACATCCACAAATACATACAAGCTGTCAATACAACAAAACAGTTCAGCAGTAGGCGCAGTCAGTTTTTATTCTAGAAAATGATTCAAGTGCAGACAAAACATCCAGGTACTGCAGAGATTAGCAGGTATTTTTAATCAATTATTCATGAAGACAAAGAAATAACATTTAAATAAAATATAGGCCTTTGGAGAACACGTCAGCATTTTGCAAGTGTTTAAGCCTAGCATGGAGTGGAGAGCTGGTTCGGTGGCTGGAAGTTGCACTCTTCAGCATCTCGGTGACCCAGCCATCGGAAGGTTCAATGATGGGACAATGAAAGAAACTAGATGTGCATAAAACTTTGAGAAATGTGCGCTAGCTAATACAGGTTAACAATATTTGTTATGATAATCCTTTAGAACCAATAATGACTTCTAATTATTTTAGTGTACTTAAAAAAGGTCTGTCCAGAATACTGAATCTTTATCCTCTGCTTTGCCTATGGCCCATCTGACTTTGTAAACTCTGACACTTCCAGGTAGTGTCAGAGTTTGCTGCTAAGATAATTAGTAGATAGCTCATTGGTGTGCTGATATTGAGCAGATGGCTTGGTCCTTCTGGCAAATGCTATACTCACTTGGTGGCCTTTCCAGGCCAGATCATTTGTGTGTGGCCACAAATATAATTACAGTAGCCATACAGTTGTATTTTCCATCCAAACATATCAGAATCAGCTGTGGAGGTAACATCTTATACACAGTTTATAAATTTTACTTATCAATTTATATTTAATAATGCTCAAAATGCTTTATTGTGTAAGGGAAAATCTGATTGGCTGTCCTTGCCCTGTGTAATCTGCTTATGACAGGCGTAGAACATAATATTAGATACAACAGGATTCCCTGTGAAGCAGCAATTTCATACAATGTTTGCCGAGCCTTGAGCGTTCTCAGCTGCCCTCCCTCCTCCCCGCTAACAATCCCTATTCAGAAATTATATGTGTTGGAGTAAAATGACTGTTCCTGCCGACCCCTTGCTGTGATAAGTAATATCTACTCCGGCAAATCATTTTAAACACCAATACTTTACTTACAAGTGTTTTCGTCTTGGAATGCAACCGTTGTAATAGATGTATCTACTGCTTCTGTTCACCTCTACCCACTCAGCCCCACTTTAGGTTCAGGTTTGCAGTACATAGTCGATTTCCCGCTGTGACCTGCTGGTGGGGGGAGCAATCACATTAACATTCGTCTAGAGGTTTCATGGCAAGTTTAACCCATTTTAGTAATGCAAGCCAAAAATAATGACAATATTTAGGCATCACTGGATTTGGTTTGATTTTGCAAGATTCCTGGAGACTTGTTATACCTGGCACAATTTATGGTGGTCCTTGCAAGCAATTTAAAAATCCCTTTAGAATATCAGGCTGCAAAGCCAATACACATGACCAATACTCAAGATTTTGATGCTGTAAAGTCTTTTATTTTTTCACTGCATTAAACTTCTTATGCTATAGCTGCAGAGCTTCCCAAACTGGTAACATCGGACTAGACTGCAGCCCCCTAACACTTTGCCACTGTAGCCTGGGGCCTACATGGTGTCACCAACAATCTTGGCAGATATGTGACCTGTCTGATCATTTAAAACTAATCTATAAATCTTTGCTGTATCTTCAAAGATGGATAGCACATTGGTACACATAGCTGTTTGATTCATTCTCTTCACTTCCATGAGCCATGAATTTAGGTTTCTATAATGCAGTGCACTTATAGAATCAGTGGAGATCACAAACTGCTTGAAGAAGATAACTCTTGTTTAAACTGAGCTATGCCCTATATATTTCCCTATGACATGTTATCGTGCATCCACAAATTGTGGAAATCAGGGAGCACATCTAAAAGGCTATCCAATGCCTTCCTTGCTTTCAGTTCTATTATGCAGACCTGTCCTGTTTGTTTTATATCTAATTTTACTTCCATCAGTTTTTCATCTCCAGTAATTTCACTCTTGCACGGTAATCATTTACGGCACCAGACTTTAAGATTTTTATTCTATTCATACAAATAGGTAGAGTAAATGCCATCCCCGTTGGCAATGCTTTGCAGTTACAGTGCAGATGCAACCCACCTAAATGTAAACAAAGCTATGTTTGGACCTGGACCATGGACCTGTCATGATCCCTCTTAAGAACAGGAAAGAGGAGCAGAGTAATGGAACTATATTTGTAAAATTGTTTTGTACCCCCAGACATATAAAAAAGGACTATGTGTTTCACAAGTTGTTATCCTTTAAGACTCCTTAAGACTTGTGTACATCAATCTGCAGCTGGCAAAGCATACATCGTTGCAGTTCTTTAACAGCTATAGATCTAGTTCCCCAACCCAGCCCAAAATGGCTTGCTCAGTTTAAATATTTAGTGGCTATTGGCTCAAAGTCTACAGGATTTTTTTTGTATTCCACAGAGACCTAATTTTATGAGACATTCCTAGGTCAGTGTGACTCGTGAAGGAGAGCTGAAGCAAGAGTGTGGCTAATAGGAAAGGTGATGACTTAGCTACTTTGCAAGGACAAGGTCAGGCAGACCTAGTTTTTTACTATTCTGTTATTCCCCACGGAGCCATCTGTGGGACTGTTTTGTATTGCGACATTTAAAACCAGCCTTGCCACACTGGCTGGTGGTGACTAGAAGTAGGTGATGTTAATAAATGGATTGGGTTATACTGAATGTAATAGAGCTAAACAAATCCAGCTGTTTCATGTATCAGCTGAATTGCTGTTTCTTTTGAAATGTATTATTTTATGCTAAGAAGTACAAAGCAAACACAACCTTTTAAACTTGGCTTGGGAAATAACTTACTTTTTCAAAAAAATCCCCTTTGCTGGTTAATGTAATACTGGGTAGGTTGATTAAAATTCCTTTACACCCAAAAAAGATACTTTATGTATGGGTGGCTAAATTACCTACTGTTTTATCTTCTGGGAACCCTATGGTGGAGCAGATTGCAATGAATGCAGAGTTAATATATTTGTTTTTGCCTCATGTCTGCCATTCCACTGGTCTCAAAGTGGACCTGTCATTGGCTTTGGACATTTACATAAATGTGATTACTATACTGTATGCCATTTGGTTACATACATGTAGCGCATGGTAGGCAGCAAATACAGTTCACTAAACTGTAATACAAATTGTTTTCCCCATAATGATCATTACTTATATTCGAAGCTTTCAATAGCTGTCATTGCCATACAAATAGTAATAATTATAGCTTATTAGTGATTTGGAGGAAATAAAATAGAAAAGTGATAGCTTAAGGCCTAACTCCAGGATAAATGTAAAAGTTCCCTGGCAGCTTTTTAAATTAATAAAATGCAGTGTTACTTACAAATAACCCAGAGCTGTTCTCTGCAGTACTCTTTTTTACCACAAGATGTCCTCAGTCTTCCTCTTGGTGTCATTAAGATATAAATACTAAATCACCATGGCATTACGGTGTAATGGTGCAGTATAAATATTATTTAATAAAAAATATTATTAAAGGGGACCTTCAGGGTGGAAGGGGAGCACTTCCAGTGTAGGTAAGCCTGGAGTTGGGCTTTAAGTCAAATTCCCTCTTTTATTTTCTTTATATACAGTGTACAGCATAACAAATGTCTTTTTCATATGCCCTTTGTGTACATGTAATAATTTGCTGAGTATCTTGACAGAGACCCATAAAAATAACTAATTGTTGTAATTATTTGAATAACCCATAAAACAGCCATCCAGGGTCAGCTTTGTATTCAGAACCGGGATGTCAGGCTGTTTGGTTTGCAAGCTCATGGCAGCAGGGATTAATCCCCGGCCTATACGAGCCGTAAGCGGCTTCTCACACACCGGCCTCAATAATGAGCCCAGAGAAATAGTTTTATGGCGGTTTAATAAAGCAGGAGACAAATGTTGCTCCTGTATAGAGGTGCCTGAATTACACAGTTCAGCAGCTCAATCAGACGCACAAGGCTGAGCTGTGTTAGGAAGCCAGGCCGCTCTCTCACCGGCCATTTCTCAGCAAGATAAATATGACAAACGCCAAGACTTCCCCTGAAGTAAATATTGTATATAATAAAGGACAAGCTGAGGGATGGCTTAATCCCTCAGTGCCCATTTATAGTGGGATGTCATTTGACTGCTAGCTGAATGAGAAGCATTGCTCTACGGAAGGAAATGAAAGTACAATGCCAAGATGGAAGCCAGTGCCTCCAGGGTGCCTATGAGGAGAACACAAGGCTGGATCTTGTGTATAAAAGGCTAATGTTTCCCACATCAACCAGCTTTTTTTGCTAAAGCAACAGACTTTACTTTTTAGACCTAAAGCCATGTGCAGTTTTCTGATTTTGGCAATCCCGATTTTAGCGATTTGTT
Organism: Pyxicephalus adspersus; assembly: GCF_032062135.1. Lineage (NCBI taxonomy): Eukaryota > Metazoa > Chordata > Amphibia > Anura > Pyxicephalidae > Pyxicephalus > Pyxicephalus adspersus. The sequence continues at coordinate 36,590,354 of NC_092859.1, forward strand.
ACCAGTGTTGGGATCACTAAGAGACTTCCTGCTAGTCTGTATGGAATTTCTTATTTGCTAGCAACAGCATGGTGTATTGCACTGTCCTACTGGCTAGCAATGGTGATTCTGCAGCATATAGGCCAGCAATGGAACAATTCCACAGTGATTAGGGGAAAACTGTCCATAATGACTCTGGAAATGTGTCACTAGGAGTCCAGTGGCATTTACTTTCGTATTAAGGTTGCATGAGTGAAACGTCTTCATCATTACGGAGAAGGTTTACGGCAATCTTACACAGACAACTTGTAATAGGTTTTATATCACAACTAGTATATACCAGATTTTACAAAATGATTAATTTGAAGTGTGTCTCTTCTTGCTAGGGGCCAATTCTTCTGTTTCCTTACCTTGCTATGCTCAACCACCAGCCAACCAACCACTTATTAGTTTATAGGAAAAAAATCACCCCAAAGCAGTGCTGAAATGGATGACATCTAGCTCACTGATGTAATTGGTCTGATTTAAAAACCTTCCAATACTGGAGAACATGGACTATAACAGGAAAACCTGAAAGATCCAGCAAACCTGATACAGATCTGGTTCAGGATTAAAAACATTTGCCGATTACCTTCAAATGTTCATCCAGGTTCTCCTTTGATAGCCTTCTATCTCCTTTGATATCTTCTCCAAACTCAGATAGCATTAAAAGATCAGACTCGCTGTGTATCTTAAAGAAATGCTTTTAAAAAAACACTGCTGTCACCTTTTTATCCCATTGCCGCATCTTAGTATAGATGATCTCCAGATGTTTTCCTACACTTCCTGTCTGAATGCACTTATTTCAGCATTGGCTGCTAGTCACCAAGTTCCTGATAGCAACAATGGTGGACTATGCCACTTATCTCTTCAATTTTGGACACAAAAAACTAGATCTACTTTAACAGTGAAGAAAGTGGGCCCTGTACCATGTGGTTAAGAAGACTACAGCAGTGCCTTACTTATTATGAATGTGGTCACTTTGGGCATTATAGGCCAAGATTACCAGGCCACTACGGAAACCCATACGATAGCACATGTTTGCGACCACATGGCTTTGGTGTGAAAGAGCTTTTTTCCTTTAAAACAAACTATTATAATGGTGTATTTCTGGAGTTTTCAGTAGAATCACTCGAAGCGGCTCGCCAGAAAAAAATAACAGCATAAACATCCGATCATGATAAAAAGTAGCATGTCATTTCAGCTTGTTCGCTGTTGCTCGCAGAGACAACATAAAGGCCCCTGCCTGTTGCATTACACATCTTACAGTGTTCAGTCTGACAAAGAATTTCAGGAGATGGGAAGTGTAAATCCAGCTCCACACAGAGAAAATTCACCAGGAATGAGGAGATTGGCAGCTGGGGAGTTTGATCGCCAAGAAATCCCCTGTGGGGCTATTTGCAGAAGGATGAACCCAGCAGAAGACATCTCATCTCGCTAAATTAGTAGCAATGAAACTCGGTGGCTGTGGAAGTGCGCTGACGACTGATTGCCGCACAAAGGTTCCAGTACAGGAGGAGGTTAGGAGGAAGCGCACATGTTTTATTTTGCTAATATTTTCACTCCGCTGTTTGTGTTAATGTAAACGTGACTTCCAGGGAGATTCTACGTCTTTGCTGCGGGTCACCGAATCACAGTTCTGTCCCAGGAGACCACAGCTGAGCTGGCTGCTTTCTCAGTTCTCGTCTCAAAAGAAGTAAAAAAAAAAAAAAAAGAATATATAGCATTCTCTTTTCTGTTTCCCCCTTGTTCCCTACCTGATGTAACAGGCACTGGCTGCCTTATTCATTTTTAATTTGCAATGAAGCTGGAGATAAAGGTCTAATATTCCCTCGTCTCCAACGTTGGCGTTTTAAAGCGGCGTTGATGGAAAGCAATGTTTGGGTGGACGATTGGGTTTATTTTTGAGGGAAGATAATCGCACTTGCCATCTGTTTCTGATTTCCAGGCACAATCCCCAGTTTTCAAGATTTGTACCTTCATTTTTTTTTGATTCTTGGAGCTGACTACATATTTCTTCTGTAAAATTAGTCTGCCATTTTTTTGGCTTTCTAAGAACGCTGTACTTTTTTTTTTAAGTTCTGATCGCTTTAATTATATTATTTAAGGCATTGTCCATGGTCAGTTGATTAGTTTTTTATAATGAGTCCTAACGATGAATTACTTGTTGTAAATGATAAACTTTATTTCCAAGGGCATATGTTGTGTTAATGTGCATGTTAGTACATTGTGCTGCTATGCATTCTAGCACCCAAAAGCATGTCAAGAAAACAACTTTATTTTAGTGTATGATGCATTGGAGTGCACATCGGTGGAAAATAATGCAACAGAACCTTATTCAGCTCACTGATAAAAAGTAGAAAAATGTGTGCACTGTAGCATGTTGTGATCATGTGCCAATGAGCCCAGAGGCTCAAAAACAGCCTATTCACAATGGGCAGCTTAGCTTAATGGAAAGCATGTCAATGCAAAAAATGTGTGGATAGATGTGATTAGGTCCAATATACCCAAGACTAGAACTTCCATAGTAATTCTCTTATGTACAGAATTACTCACACCAAGGAATCCAATTGGTTTTTACTATTTGATTACCTGACTTTTTAATAGAGTAAATTTTATTTCAGCCAGCCTGTGTTCACTTCAAACAGCCAATTAAAAAAATTACATTTTTTCTAATTGGCTTGAACTCCCAAATGGGTGTTTAGATGAACATAGGCTAGGTGGAAAAGGTCTACTTATGGATGTTATCTAGTACATGGTAGGATCATTCAATGCCATTCCATCTCTCAGCCTCGTCACACTACTAGTCTCTATGGTAATGTCATCTGTTTCAGCCCATTGATTGTGTTCTGCAGTGAGCATGCTTAATAATCCTGCCAGTGGCTCTTCGGATTCCTGTAGAGCATGTTACACCACAATCAGTATGGGTTCCATCAGGACTAAATTAAAGATCCTAAGCACCAGGGATAGAGAAGGTGGCGTGACTTCAATTTTATATACAAATAATGAGATTGTTTAATAGGATGATGAGGAATTATAGGATCAAATATCTCTGAACCCCCAAATAAGAAAAAACTTCAGCAGTTTAATTGCACTTGGGAGAGTTGTCCTCTGTCTCTGCTATGGCATTAAAAAGGGTGAATTATAATACATATTTTATTGCTATGTGACTGTGAGCATCAGAACAGTGCAAGAAATTAGAAAGAAATGCATAACAATGTTTAAAAATATCTTTATTATCCAGATTTGCCTGATCTGCACTGTGCAGACAACCTGTAACCTTGAAGTAGGATTTTGCTTTGTGTCTCACAGACTATTAGTTGTCCCCTGTCCTTCACTTACTTCTAATAGAGTATAAATGGTACACAACTAATTGGGTTGCTACAATAATAGGTGGTGGTAGAGCAGGCTAGAGGTGAGTGCAGAGATTGTCAGGTGGAGAGTGTAAATGCTGATTTTACAAACACTGCTGAGAAATGTACACCATACCCCCCATACCTTCAATGATATCCTTTATCATACCACTGAGGGCAGTTCATGAGTATAATGGGTTGTGTAATGAATTGTTTTTCTGTATCTCATGGCAATGCCAGTAAGACAATCATTCTTCTCCAGTCTCTGCAGAGGTGTAATAGTCTTCCTTGAATTTATAGAATTGTAGGATACATACAAAATTAAACAGGTAGCTTGATATCCCTTTCTAATTGATATCTATATATCTAGGAATATTACATTATAAGTAATGCAGTAGTATTAATGTATTATCACATATTCTCAGTAGCATATGTTTAGTTTAACATTCACAAGTGTATTGAATAACCCAGCCTAACCGTAATGAACCACCCTACGCCTCAAGGAGTGCATTTACTTTTCAATACTAAATTTATTTTAAGTAAACAAATCAATCTTAACCTTGAAAATTATGGTAAACTTTTTTTTGTATGTGTTTCATTTAGTATAATATACATTGAGTTTGCCTCAGTTAATTGCTGGACCATAATCGTTGATGGCCCTTTTTTTTTCTTTTATTTCCCACTGCACTGCAAGTAGGAGTCATAAAGGAATCACAGCAAGTTTCTCATTTGCAGAAGGTATTATGCCTGGGATGGAAGCCCCGGGGGCCAACAACAGCTGGGGCTTCTGTGAATTTAGCTAAATGCTGCTGTCATCTTGAAGCAATAACCACACAAGTGATCGGCTCATGATGTGATCCATCTGCAGGGCAGAAGTCCTGAGTATCAGTTGTGGGAGATCACCAGGAGCCAGCTGGTGTCTGGGAAAGGGGCTGGCAGAGCTGCTTTTTAGCTACCAAACTTACAGCACAGGGGCAGAACTGCTTTGAGATGCGCATTTTCTTTCTGTACCTCTACTACCAAAAATACAGCTTGTGCCCCGCTTTTGTTTTACATATATATGTAGCATGTTAAATTAGAAAAGCTGGAGCATAGAGCAGCTGTGGCCAATATCGATCAGCCATGTTTATCCTGCAAGTTAGAACTGCGGTAGATATAATCACCAAAGGGCCCTTGTGCAAAACCAGTTTTGAAACCTCATTAAAGCTGGCCAAATAAAAGCACATAATAATTGTGTATCAATGGAGGACTACACAAAAATGTTTCCAGGTCTACAAGAAAGTGGGAGAAGTTCCGACACTCATCTGACCCACATTTAGTATAAATCGGCCCCTAGGTCTGAGATGGCCCTATGGTGACCACTATGTTACAGTGGTCAGATGGTTTTTCCAGATGGAGGGTTGCCCAAGAGCCTGTGTTGCTAAGCTTTTGTGTAAATTAGAACTACTTCTATTACTATAGAAGTTAATAAAAGTGCAAATGAAACTTAACAGGCTGATGCAGCTTAGAAAGAGGTAAAAGAAAGCCATATGCCGGTCACCTGCAGGTCATACGCACCTATCAGTTAATATCAGAAGCACCCCAAGCTCAGATCAAATACAAGCCTATGGCACATAAAAGCAAGTTGTATTATTGCCAACCTAAAACCCAAAAATCAACACATGCCCTTAATCTGTTTAGTTGCTGACAAATGCTAGTAAAAAAAGCAAATCCCAAGGACATCCAAACCCTTTATACTCTTTTTGAAAGACAATTCAAAAAGTTGCCACTGGTTTGGTGATTTCTGTGTCAGTAAGATCTAAACGACAATTTTATTCACTTCTACACATGCAAAGTGTGTGTAAAGAACAGGAAATGAAAATAAATCTCCTTATACAGCAGCAAAGAATGCCTGACGTGTTTGAACTCTTCCCACCTTTATTCTTAACAAAAAATGGCTCTAGACATATTAAAATTATTAGACATGTATATGATATAATAAAATTTTATACCATTCATGAAAGTTGGTTGTAATATTCTTTAGGCTGTATAGTCAAAGATTATACAATTTGCATAGATATTCAACAAAGGAAATAATCACTATTGCTGGTATGATTGTTTTTTTTTATATTTTACTCAGTTGTGTTGATTAATGGTCTTTGCATTTGACTGCTGCTTACATTAACAGCCGTGCAATATGCTAGCACACGGCTGTTTTTTATGCATTCTTGAGCTTCTGTGAATAAAAGCCACATGCAGCCACCAAAGTTGATGACTGCATACAGATCAGCTACATAGAGGACTCTCACGCTGGTTGTATTGTAAGCAGCAGCACTTACATGGGTGCCATATAACATTACAGTCACTGAATCCTGACACTGAAATGTAACAATCAAATTTCTATAACAAATGCATTGTATTCTCAATATAGATTTTAAGCCTATTATGTCTAAGAAGATTTATGTAGCCATTTGACATGTGTAATATGAATACTGGAATTCACATACAAATGCTGCACTACCTTCTTGTGTAGTGAAAGGCAGTAATTTAATATGGACCCCGCACAAAAAAATGACGTATTAATCTACTTTGCTCAGACACAACTGTGTAAAATAAGTAACACTTTAACAAACATTTTCAGTGATATGTTCTGGGGTAAAAGCTGACCTCACCCACTGCATGGTGATGATTGCACCATGGGAATTTGCTATGCCAGTACAATGTGTGTAAATCCTCATGAGTATGTATAGCATGTATAATCAAGTATTAACCTCCTCAATACATTGATACACAGTAGTGCGTGGACCAGAGTCTTTTAGCCTTTGCGTGTCTCCATGCATTACAAGTAAGGAGGAATTTATCAGTCAATGACCTGTGCACACAACATTGTGTTATTATTATGCATGGTTGTACAATGTCCTGCCTTTCACTTCAATGGTACTTCTCAACCCACATGTATCACTGCTGTCATATCTCAGGGTGTGAACCGGAAGTGAGGATAAATCAGGACAAACAAACTTGACAGAAGATCTACCTTCGTCACATTGTCCTTCCAACAAAAAAAGTTTTATCCATATTCCTACATTAACTTTTTGCTTTTGGTAACTCTTAGCTGAACTCAATATGACTCTGATAGTCATTTTGGTCCTCATAACTTTACCATTATCACCAGAAAGTGCACAGCTGCCAAACGAAGCTTGCAGAGCCTGCCACTTCCCCATTGCTGACTTGTATTCTACAATCATATATCTTTTTATTAGCATAATATGTGGCTGTCACCGCAAGAAAAGAAAAAAGCGCAAGGCTGAATTAGCCCACCCGAACAGGCACACAAAGAGTTATGAGTCCCTCGGTGCAGCATTAGCTATTTGGAAGCCCTTGTGAGCCGGCAACAACTTGGAAGGTTTATGCTCCTAATAATTACTATTTTGCTTACAAGACATTTTGATTATATTTCATCACCAAGGGGGAAGATCTGTCACAGTTACGCAGTGCTTGCAGTGAATGGAGCATCCGTCACATGGAGGTGACTGTTAAAAAGTCATTGACCTTTTCCAAAGCATCCAGATTTTAACTGTTTGAACTCCTTTTGTACTGCAATTACCTAGACACAGAGCCTAAAGGAAAAGAGAAGATAAGAACATGACCAGTAACTTATCAATGGGCCTGTTTTGGACTTACAGTTACACTGGATGATAGTGGAAGCGTTGGGGTATAACTAATGGTAGATTGGAACTAATGGACCAATTGTGCACCAGCTATACATTTCAGGGAATGCAGATCTGTCTAAATCTTTAGCATGTTGGAGAAAACTCTTTCAACAGTTTGGGTTATTTCCAATAATTGATAATTCTCCAGTATCTGTATTTACTGTTTGATTAATCTAACCACCTAGAAGTCCCTCTATCAAAATGTAATCATTGTATAATAATATATTGTGAAAAAAACTTCCAAAAGACCAGCTAAGTATATAGTAGAATGTTCATCCAGGGGTAATCTGAATGGATCAGAAAGGCAGTTTTCCAAGTTAATTTAAACAAGGTTCTTCTTTTTTGGGTTCCGTGCCTTCCTCTGGATCAACAACGGGTTTAGTGTTCTAAAGATAATTTTTTGTTGGTTAAACTTGATAGACGTTTCAATTTTTCAACCTTATTTACTATGCAACATTAATGCAATAATGTAGAATGGGGCCCCAGGCAAGCTAGCAGCTTTCGTCTCCCATCTTTTCGATTGACATTGGTAAGGACTGAAACACAAATAGAAGTCTTCCTATTTGCATTGTTTATATTAGGAATGTATCCTCCTCCTTAAAGACTATTAAGAAAAGTATTTCTGTGAAAAGATGGGCAGATGAAGGTTGTTGTTGGGCCTCCTGGATGTCTACTGAGCCCCAGGGTTGTGGATGACCCAGGAATGTAGCTATATATATTATATATCATATTTCACTTAACCATAGATTATAACAAATATGTAGAGATGCCTACAAACAGTTTTACTAGAGAGTGAGAAGAGATGGTTCCATCAATCTTTTGACTCGTTATACCGGAGCCTAGTTGTACCCCAAACCAAAAGCAGTTCCACCTTGCCTGTAGGTTTCCACAGGGTCCTCTCTACAGGTCCACTTTTGCAATGTGAGCCAACTTTTTACTGCCCTTTACCATGGATTGAACTGCACCAGAGGTTGGACCAATATATCAGGTCAGACATCATCTTTAGGTACAGTCATGTGTTGGCATATTGGTAAATGCAGTGTAACACAGTGTAACATAATATAAAAAAAGCATATCAATGTTGATGACTGTCTAAAAGTGTTTTTATGATTTTACAATAAAACTAGAACTCCAACCCTTTCCCATACCGTGGAAAAAAAAGAAATATTTTTTCTAGGCCCAGTTATATCCTAAAGCAGCCGTAGGAGATACTAGAATTTAATTCCATGCATCTCAGCAGTATTTGACAAGAGGCTCTATTACAAATATTTAAACAGGAGTCGAGTCTTAAGAGCAGAGCAATGAAAGGTTATTCACGCTCTTCACCTCGCTATTCATCCTTGATAATAGATGGTCTCCTACTGCTGTGCTCCGGTCCTACAGAGAGCCTGATGAAACGAGCATGCGAGCTGTGGAGGTGATTAGAGCAGCTGTCCACAGTTGTTCATTAACATGACATTAACTAGGAATTTTTCACACTTCCCAAAAATGGTGTAACTGAGAAGAGAAACCCAGTGATGAATAATTGGTAATAAGTAAGAGGTGAATACACTACAACAGTACTAAGCTTGTGGATAATATTTAAAACATTATGTTGTGGGTTTGTTTGACAAAGTGGACCAGCAAGCTTATTCAATAGGGCAATAGAAAGACCTATGGTATGTGTAATATACAGAGAAGACCTTCTCACCTATGCCACCCCATATCTATAGAAAAATAGGGGGTGAATTGCCCCTTCCTTTTTTTTCCCAAACTTCCTTTTCAATCCCAAACACATTGTGTTGCTATCATCTGTACCCCATATGGAGGGACTGTTCCCTCTTAGGACCAGATACCCTCTGTCTACACTTTCTCTGCCATTTTCTATTAAATGATATCTTTGTTAAATTCTATTAAATTATATCTGTATTAGATACAAAAGTGGGTGCCATTACTGACCATATAATAACAATAGCCACTGTTTTTGGATAAAGTGGAGAAGTGTTAGAACCACTGTAGGAAGATCTGATCTATACATTTGAAACAAATGAGAATCTAATCTATTACCATCTAATATAAACATAAAGACAAAACTAACATTGTGCATCAACATGCTGGCTCTCTGAAGTCCAGTGTTTTGGTAGCTCCCTTGTAATCCCACTGTAATCGTATGAGTATATCTGGCTGCTGCTATTGGTTACAGCTCATGTTTTCCAATATTGTGCCACAATATTAAACATGACTGTAACATGAACAATGGTTTATCACACCTTCGTGTTTATGCTGCTCACCAAACCTGTCACCAAGGTAATATTTTGTTTTTATGCCACATGCTCTGATTTCATTTCCTTTCGTTAGACAGAGGAATCCTGACCTATACAGGAGATTAAGAGAACAGATTTTTTTTCAGGAATAAATATTACTCCATATTATAAGCCTAGAAAGGGATTTGCTTGGTGTTTGGGGATTTAAGTTTGCCGGAGGCTAAACTATTTACAAGGGCACTAAGATTGTTCCTCTTTTCCAGCGCTGGGACAGGCTGTAATGTTTTGGCTTTGTAAGGAATTAAGCTGGCTTACTAAGGAGGAAACATGAGTGGTAATTGAAAAATACAGTATAGCCACAATAGCATTCTGGCATGGCATAGCTAGAGATTATAATGCATTATTCACAATGTTTTAGCTCATAATCCCCATGCAGCAAGAGCCTCTTCACTGGAGCTCTCTAGGACTAGAAAGGAATGAAGCATAATGGCCAATGCAACTACAACCCCCAGCATGCCTTGTTAGTCTGAAAGTGTGGGTTATGTTCAAATTAGCTATAACTGTATGAGAAACAGTTTTCCATCCATTTAATATGATATATAGACTATGTGCTATTAAAATACTGAACATGTAACACTACACAAACTTTTCATCCAACATTAAACTGTTTCTATTTTGTAATGCTAGTGTTGGTTAATTATCTTATGTGTATTTATTTTTTATTTAACTAGTGCTGTCATTTGTCTGCATACCTTGTATCTTTTTCTAATCTTAATTCTAAAGTAATGGGAGGTTTGGGTGGACTTTTCTCCTTGCTCTATGTAGACTTTATGTGTTTAGTCCCTAGTCCCTACCACAATTTTCTGTACGATTCAGACAATGTATGGATACCACAAATGTTTTTGTTACATATGGACACAGGAGATTTGTACAGTTTGAGGGACATAAAGGTGTATTTTTGTATATATGAATATTATTATTCCATAATGATCGCAAGGTGGAGATAGAGAGAGGTTTGTTTGTTTGGTAGTTGGACATACCAATAGGTATCAAAGATGTTACAATGTAATTGGATATCCCCTTATGCTGGGGAATTGTTCCTTTTGGCAATGTAGCAGCCTATAATAGCATTTTAAATACGTTATTGATGTGGAGTAGGATTGTATATTTTCATTTTCAAGCCTATTATTTCAGTTTTAGTATATTACTAAATATTATCATTTCCTAATCCTTTTATTGACCTTTTTACTTTGTATTAATCTTAACAAAACTTTAAAGAGACTCTAGTGCCTTTTAAGTAATAAAAAAGGAATGATGGCTAATAACTCACTCTCTGACTTACTCTACTTGCTGTCTGCCATGCCTTGGGTCATTGCTTGCTTGCAGAGCTATGTTCTTGTGGACTTTTTCTGGTCCCCCACTACACCCTGTGGTTTCATTAGCTGTTCTCTATGTCACTAAGGGACACAGTAATGATATAGATGCCGGTGGATGGATCCAAAGAGTGAAGAATGAGATGCAGACATCTGAAGTGTGTTGGATACAAAATATTTTTGTATTTATAGCACTTTAGGAAAGCAAATACTCAATACTTAATAGAAGAAACAGGTAAGTAATATTAGTCTTTTAAGGTCTTGTAAGGACCTAATTTTACATTTTTGTGGGGATGTCAGATTTATTTTAACTATAGTTGTGTGCTTTTTATAATGTGCACATTGATTTATCATTCTTGGTGAGCTACACTAGTACTTTAAATAAATGAAGGATAGGGAAATAGGTTCACTTTAATGGCAGACACACATGGGAATGGTGAAAAATACCCAAGATATTGATATTTTATCCTACGCCTTCCTTTCCTATTACAGTGCTGGTGATTGGCCATTTATCACCCAACATTGCCGTGTGAGAGCAGAGAGAGCCCTGAACACATGCTAACTCACTTGAATTATCTAAATAGAACATTAGACATTTGGAGTTTAGTGTCAGTGCTTTATATATAAGTATACACATATCCTAAGTTATTCACATGCTACGTGTATTGTAACATTATTACTGCCAATTGACAATTAATACCTCGTTGACGCTGGAGAAGCTGGATGAGGATTTGAAGGTCTCTACTTGCACTGTCGTTGAAAGATAGCTGCAGGCACTGCACTAAAAAACTGACACAAGGCTCACTTTATTGTTCCATCTTCCTCCCGGTGTTCAAAGAGTTACTGCCAGGTGATTGACAGGAAACCTTATGGGCCTTTTTCTAGATGCATCAGCGCTATCAATTACGGACTTGAATATGAAATGGTTCTAATATAAAATAATGTTAGTCTGCAGCCCCAGGCCATACATCTTTGCTCCTATTCCCAGTAACGCCAAGGCCTTCATTATGCAATTCACCTCTGTTACTTCCCTATCCCTATTGGTTATTACTCAATGGATACATGACTGAAAAATGGCATCACTGCTCACTGTGTACATTGTATAAGTTAATATGTAGGCTGTAGTTATGGTTCCATCATGCTACAATACCGGGTTAAAGGGAATTTAGTCCTTAATGTTTATCATATATATAAAAATGGAATAATACCCAGTGATCGGAATGCATTATTGTAAATTCATATCAAGTCACAAAAAGAGAAGCATTTGTGAACATGGCCCATAACTGTACAGGCACCAGGGTATAGACGATTTGCCATCTATGAACCAGGATCTCAGAGTTTGAATGGTTCCTATCAAAGATGGCTTTGTCCTTTTAGAAAGAAAAGTAGATGAAGGTTGTGATCTAAATAAATAGTGGGTCACATAAGCTCCTATGTACAGTTTTCAGCTATTGGGAATTGGTCCAAGACAGGCAAACAGATTTATCAGCAATGGGGCTTTTCTATAAATGTGGGCTCATAAAAATGGTGTCTTGCTCTTCAGTCAGTGACATAACTAAAGCGGGATGGAAGGTACTGCTCATTCGCTTCTGGTACAAAAGTGTTCTGTAATATTTTTAAGAACATCTTTCTACTCTCCTCTGCTTTGAAATCTCCCGGACTTCTCTCTTCACCAGCGAGCGCCCCTCTGATTTATCTCTTGACCTAACTTTTTCTCTGTACCCCTGCCTACTTATTTTTCTCTGTCCCTCTGATCTGTTTCCTCCCACCAATTACCTGTTCAGCTGTCTGGTGAACCCCTGGGAGTACATCTAATGAAGACCTCTCTGACGAATACATATTGAACGCATAAAAAGTATTCCTAAAAATTAACAGTTTCTTCCATTCAGCGGCTCTGACCTATCAGTGCACAAAGGACGCTTTCATTGGAGAGTTTTTTTTTACCTCTAACTCTTAGTGGAGGATCATGGGATACAGAGCATTTTACAAAGGGCCTGTTTTTAATAAGGCAAAATGTAGCAGTCTCTAGCAGCCAATCAGAAGGTATCCTATGTTGATCAGATTACAGTATGTAATGTGGTTTGTTGTTGCGTATAGCAACCAATTATGTCTCTTTGGAAGGGACTTTGCTGTTATCACAGCCAAATCCCTCTATTCCTGTTTTATCTTGAAAATTTTACAGAGAAGTAGGGAAATTGTCCAATGGGGTCAACTGTCAACTGTGTAAGAGGGGAACTTGTGTCTTGTGTCCCTTGAAGTGGAAGAAGATCTCCCTGGTGGGACACATGCATCGAAAATCGACAAAAAGAAAACAACAGGCATGGGATTTAACCCTTCTCTGTCCAAAGCTAAAAAAGAACATTTTAGTTGTAAATACCTAATGAGCGGGTGACATTATCACATTCATATTAGGGGCCACTTTTAACTTGTCTTGTGGTCCTGAACGCAGGCCTTTGTTACCCGCCTGCAAATTCTGATCCTTCCACTATCAATAAGCCCTTGAAACATTCACATATGTTCTCTCGACAGTTATAAATAGCTCTTTTATATAAATCGGGTTGTAATTTAGATATTCCCGGGCCTATAATGACACAAACATGTCAATGTATTATTATCAATTGCAGCAAAGACAAATGATTCACACATGAAAGCAAACAGGAAGCAAGTGCAGGAAAACACGGAGAGACTCATTTCAGCAGCTGAAACAAACAGCCCGGGCTGGGAACAGGGGGTCGGTGTGTGGGAAAAGCTCATTAAATACAGATGTGGGAAACAGATGCAAATTGGAGCCATTGCTGCAGAAGAGATTTGTAGTGTAGGTTTAGGGGGACATGTTATCTGTCATGCCTCACAACTAATCATATTGCTGATAAGTAGATGCTGCAGGCAACATCCTTAATACAAGCGTGCTGAGAAGACAACACAAACACTGAATACATACAAGGCAAATACACAGTTACGTGCTGACACTCAATGTACGGATGAGAAGATCTCATGGCCTGAAATGTATTATAATTCCAGCCTAACCTGATATCTTTCACTGTTATCAACTACTTATTTTATTGTAGCTTGAATAGAATTTGATATGCTGTATGGCTCTTGGGAATCGAGTTGACTTGTGTCAGGACAACTGATTTAAAGGGAGTCTAATTTTAAGCAATAAAAGAAAAATTCCTATCCAAAGAAAAATTTTAAGTCATATGCTGTATTGCAACTGTATTAGTGTTGGTATTGGATGGCCCTATTTATGTAGGTATTGAAGCTGGGTATTTTGTTGGGCATTTTATTGATGCCTACTAAGTACCCATGCTGGATACACTCTATTGACTTTTATTTTTTCCCTATGACTTCCTTCTAATTGTCCAGCTTTGGGTTAAGATCTGCAGGTGAGAATTATGGGAGGTATGAGACAGGAGCTGTATGTACGGGAATGCTTAGGTCATCACAATGGACAGTATGTGCAGGAGAGGAGTGTGTTGAGTATACCATGGGCTATTATGTGCAGGAGAGGAGTGTGTTGAGTATACCATGGGTATTATGTGCAGGAGAGGAGTGTGTTGAGTATACCATGGGTTATTATGTGCAGGAGAGGAGTGTGTTGAGTATACCATGGGCTTTTATGTGCAGGAGAGGAGTGTGTTGAGTATATCATGGGCTATTATGTGCAGGAGGGGAAGGCAAGAAGTAGGACAGTGTGCAGCTTGTCCAAGAGTATAATGGCAGGCAATATGGGCAGGGAGGGTTTACAGACGACATGACAGTGGGCAGCATATCATTTTCTAATAAAAGAGTATTTATTCTAATAAAACACTATGTATCATAAACATTAAAAAATACCCTTTACTCCTTTCTTACCGGTAGAACTGCATACATTATGTGTTTGTTGCCACATGTGCTACAGTAATAGCTATTGCATTTAAAAAATTGGAAAAGTGACAACATTGGAACAAGCTCAATGTTTGTTGTAATTGCCACTTTGGAAAGTCATATGGCAAGATGACAATGGAGGAGCACAACTAGACTATTACAGCAGGATCACCAGTTATTATTTTAATGAAAGCTGCAGATCGGAATATATTTAAAGTTACATAAACAGAAGTTGATATGAGACTTTAGTGATGAGTTTTACATATGCTTTAAATCTTCCCTTTCTGGCTATCAAGTTATGTATAACCTAACACACCTGATACCTCTATTACACCTATCGCGGTGTCTAGTAAGTAGGTGATGGTTCTCAATCATATGCCAATCTAACTTTTGCCTAAAGGCCCCAAAATTCCTTACCATGTAGCGTCCGGTGGCATCCCTGCACCATTACATGCTGGCAAATCTCTGCTGTAAGCCCCGTGGAAGCCTAAAGGGTTTAAAAAGTTCTCAGCCTGAGATAAATAAGCTGTCAATTCACAAGAAGTGAAATCAATCCTGCTCTGTTGATCTTGGCACCGGCGCTTGTAAAAAGTCAGAGAGACGTTTCTCTGGCGAGCGTAAGCGCTGCATGTGTTAGCTGTTAGCTTTCAAACACCACTCCGTGCTGCTGATGGCATTTCCAAAAGGTAAACAGAAATGTCAAAATACAAGAAATAACCGATTAACCCAGCTGCATTTTTTGGAGTAATTTGAGCAGGCATTAGATGTGGTGTCAAGGTGCACTCAGAAGACGTGGGAAAACCGAGACCGTTGCCATACTTATACCTTACTGTGTACAGCATGAGGATGGCAACAAATGGTGGACTACAACTGGAAGCATGCTTTAAAGTGCATGCAAATGCAAAACAAAATTTTAAATATTGAACCCAATAACTAAAACCTTATTCAAGCTTCAATGCATTCATATAATTTTTGATTTGATTATTTATGTTCAAACACTTGTAATAGGGTGACAATTCTCCATTCTTTTCTTCTAAGTTTGCCCAGTTGTTAGAAAGACTTTGAAGTCCAGTCATCTGACTGAATTGACCCAAATTTTATAACTTGGACCTGTGTTTTTTTTTCTATATTTTTCCAGGGATTGCAGAGCCCCCTTCTGGTGAAATTTGTCATTGCAGAATGACCAAACATCAAAATCAAAAGCTATATGTATTGCACTTTTCAATTTATGTTGAGGTCTTTAATATATTTTCCAACATTTTTGAAGCTATCTCAAGAATTTGTAACCTCTGTACCTCCTCCTGGGCACATATTCTTTGCAATACTATTTAGAAATAGAGAACATTGAATACTGATTAGTTAACATGAAAAAGAGGAGATAAGCTTGTATCAGTCAATGATTCCAAAGGAGGAGAATGTATTACATATTATAACTTAGGCAGGGTGAGTAAATGTCTTTATCACGCCCTGTGACAACTTGGCCACTTATTGCCTGGTGAAACAAGCATTAAATAGTATAAAGTGTAAATGTAGTGACATTGTAAATTTAAAGTAACAATTTATACAATGGATGTCATTCTGTATATAATAAAACAAATGTGTTAAAGAATATCATTAAAGTTGATTTAAACCCAATCAGTAGCATTCATAATATCTTTAACACAATTTCAAAAGTAATTTTCCATTATTTTACATCTGCAGCTTTCAAAAACAATAATATTAATACCTCGTGATCTACAACTTTCTGTCCCTGTCTCCCAATTACTCTCTTGCTTCACTTGTGCCTGTTGTCAATCTCAGGAATACCTCCCAGATAAATGCCAGGCAGCCAACATAGTAGTGCAGATACATGGAAATGGCTGCAAAAGTCACAGTATAAAGAAATAAAAATTGCATAAAAATGGCAACACTTCTTTAGCAAAGTAAGTGTCAACTAGTTAGAGTTCACATCTTCTTTAAGTCCATTTATTTAAGGGATGTCTTTTTTATTTTTTCCTTTTTGTAATTTTATTGGCACTTGCTCTTTGCTATCCTTTTATCATTGGCTAGATTGTGTGCAGGCATTTAATCCTTAGTTTTTATCTCTATCTTTTAAATATTGTGCATATGTGTGTATTGTCATTGTGAATGCTGTGTACTTTCACTGTATGTACCGTGTGTGTTCATCTGTCTGTGATTCATTCCGAGTGCTGTTTTAGCCTTCATAAAATATTCATGTTGGTTGTGCATGCAGCTATAATTGCCATCTCAAGCCCTGAATTATTTATGGCTGGCACTGTTCTGTGAGTCTCATTTACTGATAGAGAAGATAACACAGAGCAAGAGGATTGTGAGCCCTATAATGCCTCTTACTTTGCATTAAGTAGCGGAATTATATTACCGTCAGCGGAGGCCCCCTTTATTTGCCTCCTCCTTTTATCATTTTTTGTATTTATAATATGCTAATTGCCGCAATGCTGTTAAGCGCTGTAACTCCTGTCGGCTTTTACAGGAATCAAGATGCGGCCACAGTGATTTAGTTGTTGATTCGGGAATCATTGTTCTCAGAAGGGAGAAAAAAATAAAACATCGTAACGCAAGCAGATTTAATCTGGAATAATTTCATACACAGCCTGAGCTGCAAACTCCACTGTCCTGTTTGTATAAAGAATGTATTTAAAATCATACTAATAATATGTGACAGTAATAAATATAGGGGAAGGCGTTCTTTTGGCATGTCATGGCTGTCTGTTGTGCTAAGGTCAGCTTGAATCTATTTGACACAAGTCTGGACACAAGTGTGGTCACCATGCTGTGCAATCACTGCCCGGCTGTTTATAGCGCTTCCACACAGGTATTTTTTTCTCTTTGACCTTTCTAAAGTGATGAAGATTATTTATTGTGAACTGTTAGGGCCTATTTGAAAAAATGTTTTTCCAATTTCAAGAGCAAGAACTACTGTATTCTGTGACACCCTTGAAGGATTTTTTTATTGGTACATTCTGCAGTTTTGTGTTCCTTTACTTAGAATAGTAATCAGAGAGCTATGGGATAAATGAGATATATGAAAATGATAGATGATTAGGAGAATGGTAGTGATCCTGAGTTGTTGCTGAGGCTTCGGGTTTAAAGAACTGCCCAGTTTTACCTGCAGTCCTGCAAATAATGAGAGGCTTTGGATGTCTCCCAAGTTATAGCTCTTGGTGAGTGGCAACAACTGATAGCAGGCAGAAATATGACCCTAAATCAGAAAACAGGACAGGTGGATAAAAGATTGTTAAGAAACAGGCAGGGCTTACAGGAATCAGCATTTGAACAGTACCAAAAACCTCAAAACAGATGCTCGTATGAGGCTTTGCTCAGGGCATCCCCAAATTTACAGAGCATGTTTGAATAGCTTTCCTAAGTATACCATACTCTTCCTAAGGGGAAGAGTGAGAACATGGATTTAAAAAGCTGTTGCACAGATAAACTAGATTCTGTAATGCTACAAAGGTGTAAAACATCAGGCTGATCCTGCAGAGACTTAAGAGTAACATGAGGTCTGTATTGAAGAACAGGGCCCACTATATCAGCACATTGCAGAACCTGAAAGGGTCATTAGGACCCTGAAAGTTTGCAGTATCCCTAGTTGAAGGCCAGCAATATGAGCCCCAATACTTTGCACATTACATCTTTTCTTTAAACATCATAGGCATCACCCTAGACCAGTAATGTCACCTTGTAATACTCTGGCGTCAATGAGAGCAAAGTTATGGGCACATGTACTGAGTACGCTCAGTACTGTCAGCAAAGTGCCTATAATCTCCTGTAATGGTGCAAACAGTGGCATGCGTAGGAACCCGGCTTGTTGCCTAAATCCTCTGCTTCTCCTACCTTCTGCAGATTTTCCAGCACAACACATCAGGCCTAGAGGAGTTGATTAACCACATTTGCAGGTGCCCTTCATTTTTATCTTAGCTATGGCCCTTATAATACCTAAAATATTCATGGTAAGCTAATAAATCTTGACTTGACGTTAACCTTAAATACATAGACATAAGATGGATTTTTAGGAGTCCTTTATTCATACTTACTCCAGTGTAATGGCTGCAAATATTTGGCCTGTATACATTTAAAGGTACCCTGGCATCTACCTTGTCTCCCGTTCATTTTCTATCCAGCATCAACGACGGCACCCACCAACAGACAAGCTCCCATTAATTTATTGGCGGTATAGCAACTTATTAAAAGTGACGCGTGTGCAAGCGGGGCCAGCGTGGGTGATTAGGTTTTGGGCTACGAGCTGTTGACAAGTGCAGGTTAATGAATGACGGGGAGCGCACGCCGCCGTCTCTCCCCTCGTTACTCAGCATTAGCCGCATTAATAGCAGTAATTGGATAGATTCATCATTTCAAATGTTTTAATAAATGTTTGGACAGCACCTGATCGGCTCTGTCAGCCTCCCAGCGGCACTGGGAATGTGACATGGCTGCCAAGTAACCATTAATACAGCGAGGAGACAGAGAGTCAGACAAAGTCTGACACTCCGAGCTGAGAATGAGACACCCTCATTGGAAAGGCTGGGAATATTGCTCAGTTTGATTTATTGCAAACATTTATATTAGCACCAGTGGATTCAGTCCATATATTTCTCACCCTGCAATTCATTAGACTGGTGGAAGGGTGAGATTATTTATTTCCGAGGTGTCACATTTTGCCAGGGATGTAATAATGTTATGTTTATCACTTATTTTATTATATATATATATATATATATATATATATATATATATATATATATACACATCTTCAGTGCTTATAAAGGTTTTCTAAGAGGTTGATAAAAAAATGGATACAAATCTGTAAAAAAAAGTTGACAATGGATATATGCATGGTCTGGATTGGTATTTATTTTTAAATATGACCTTTAGAATTTGCTAATTTAGATTTAAAATCACTTCCAATTCATGGGATTAACATTTAGAGATAGATCCCTTAGACCAAATTGTGCTGTCACAACAGCTTACTTATGATTTATGTGTTGGTATGTTCCTGATCTCCCCTGTCTTTACAGTTAGTTAGTATAGTCAACCTGTTGTCCCTAGCAACAAGTTTTCTTTTGTTGTGTTAGTGTTTTCAGCAGTGACTAGAGTGTTCCAGTTTAGCAGTCTCTAGGCTGTAGAATTACCAGTTTTTTACCTCCAGAACTCTGTTGTATCCTGCATATTCTTAAATCCATCCGTACAGACCGGGTCTCAGGACGGGTAACTTGCATAAATCGACATTGGTGACAGAATACAAATCTTCTGGCCTGTTCATTGCTTCATCTATCTCATGGGATCCTGAGAGAATCCCAAACCATGCTAAGTCTTGCAATTGGGGAGGTACCATTCAGCATTTAGTTGTTGTGGACTACACTTTAGGCAGGGGTTACATGATTCAATTCCTAGGCCAATCTGAATATATATATATGTCGACCTCTAGACTTTACATTGTGTTGGGTGTTTACAATGCCCCTTCTTGCCTACAATGTCATAGGCATAGTAGAATATAATGTCCTCCCAGAGTTATTTCCCTGCCAAGACACATAATATAATATTAATAAGTAAATGTGAGTAGCCTATCTAGAAAACATGGGCGGTATTTTTTTTTTTTTTTACTGGGGACGTCTAGTAATTGGTGATAACTCAACCATTGACTTGATTTGTTCTACTGAATAATGAAAGATAAAGCAATAGCCAGACCCACAAGCCCAACAATTTATAGCGATATGAATAATTTAACGGTGAGTTTACATGTGAAAATGTTTCTACTTTGTGAATCATGTATGCTTGTTAGATGTTTTTTATCTCCTCCCACAATCTTTCGTGCCTTCTCATGCCCTCTCCATGAGACAATAAATTTGGAAAGAGATGATTGGAAGGCCCACAACTTATAAATTCCTTCTATTATAAATAAACAGGGTAATGTTTGTTTTTTAGAGGTTTCTGTTAAATTCTTTAAAGCTAAATCTGGATATACACAGTATGCCTTTAACTGGACAATTCATAAACTTTGCCATCTGTACATAGCAAACACAATTCTAAAGGATTGTTCAAAAATAAAGAGTTAGGTTTACAATACATTTTCCATTCTTTGGATTTTTAGATTCCAAAGTTGATGATTGAGTTTATAGCAAAGGAACATTTGAACATCAGGGCTGCATTTTATTGCCGCTAGTGTGTTGATTCCATTATTTAAAATGTACAAGTAAATTGAAAGTGTAAATTGGATGTAGTGGCAAACCAATAACTAACTATTAGTTTTGTAGCTGTACTGATTTTTTTTAGTTCCCGAATAATGTAGGCATTAGCAATTCTTGTCCATGATATATTAGATATGGTAGTGTATATGTAAATGACTGGATCCACTAAACCTTACAGATATAAGAGAAGAACTAGCTATATTGGCCAGAATAACCATTTCATTTTCTTACTGGCACCTGTAAATGATTGGAATCTGATTGGCTGTATAGCCCTCTTCTTTCTTTTCTTCAAAGCCCAAGGCCACAATAAGGATAAAAATAGCATAGTCATCCATCTCGCTGCTTGTCACCATGTGCTTGTAGTAGGATTTACAACTCTGATTCTGTATTTGAGTTCCCTGTTAAAGTTTTCAGATGAGGATTTAGAGAGGTTAACATAAGACACAGACAAAAGTATAGGTTAATCCTTGGGAATGAACACACATAAACTGCAAATGACATTAAACAACAGCTGCTCCCCTTTACACAAGACGCACAACACAATCAACATGCCTGAGGATGCCAAGACTCTGAAAATTTCAGGATCAGATTTTGTGTGATATTTGGAATCTGAGTACTGGTTCGTGGCTTTCTATGTATGACCCACGTTATCAGGAAGTCTGCTTTGTCTCTGACACCTATGTGTAAAACTACCTTTATAATTGTTGTCAGGGACAGCTGGTACTTAGTATTTTTATAACAAACATTTTTTCACATTTGGAACATGTAGGCTGCACTCACAATAGTTCTATATTTGACTATAAAGTCAGTTGAATATATTTGTTCTTGGCCCCCGGACTTCAGACCAGGTTGTTTGCAGTGTGAAGTGAATAAGAATTAAAACTGACCCACAATCCATCTCCTTCATCTCCCATCCAGGAGCTCAAACACATCCAAAGCTCTGGTCTAATACTCATAGCAATCTGATGTTTTTATCTTCTGGTATTGAATACAGATTACATTTTCTAAGTAAAGACATGCAAAATCAAGCATTAATAAATACATTTATTGGGTTTTAGGTGTGGGGCTACGTGTTGTAAAAACTGTAGCTACCCAGTTTTCCACTAACTTCCAAACTCTTAAAGGCCATCTACATAAACCTTTAACAACTAATTAAAGTTAAATAAGACTTATCATTAAAATATGCCTAACCATGTACTCCTTTTCTGACCCTTAACACCTAAATACCTCAACCTCAGCTACTCATCTGATTGGATGATGATTGGATTGGATGGTGCTGTAGATCACCCTAAGATCCAACCACCGGTACAATCACAAAAAAAAGCTGGCGCCTACTGTTTCATTTCTTGAATTTTACTAATGTAGAAACCTCCTCCATCACACAGGACTAATGGAGGGAGAATGACTCTGGCCCCACAGCTATAGTTGCTATGATGATGATGTCTATGGTATGGAGTATAGTTCTAATTTAGAGTAACCTGTAGACTAACTGTTAACCCCCATTCTCAATCTGGTCTGATGTCAGAAAATACTGACTGAATACACGATAGATTTTAAATCTTTTGAAATCCCCTGGCCTTTTTGGTGTATGGACCCTATGGAAGACTTTTTAAATCTCCATTATAGTCCCTTTACTCCAGTAATGAATGTAAGGTTCTACCTTTACTATAAACACATTTTCAGTCCCAAATTTGTAGCAACCATCTTTTCACCCCAGCATCCATGTAGATATGCAAGTTTCCTAATAATGACCAGTGTGGCCAATGTAAAGACATTGCTGAGGATGCCATATTAAACCAAAGGACTATCTACCTAGGGATGAGGAATCAAAGCAATTCTCCCTACTATATGAATACTGTTGCCATGGCTGGAAAAAACACTTTTAATATTTTGACAGTTGCAGAAACTCACAGCTAGCTGCACACTAAAATGGAAAAGCAATTTTAATAGCATTAAATGACAAAATGGCTTGGGTAGCAATTATAGATGCTATATTCATTTTTAAGATGTGGTTCTTTTAAATTTATAACCGTGATACTTTTATCAAATATTTAGAAAAGCAGTTTGTGTTGTAGATTACATGGCCCTTAAGTCTCATCTGAATGTGCAGAGATATCGCTAACAACCGCGGATGGCACGCAAGGCGAACCGGTTTTTATCCGTTCTCTTGTGTTGTGAAAATCGGTTAAAGGCAGACAAAGCAATTAGGCAGAAGCGCATGATTGAATATTACAGCTTTCAGCAAGTAAATGAAGATAAGTTCTGTTAATTATGTGGCTTCTTCCCTGCGCTAATGTGATAATAAACTACTGGGCCTGTCACATTTCTAGCGAGGCAGTGACCCTTCACTCTGCAGGAACAGTGCACATGATGCAAATATACTGAATGTAGAGCATGAATTGAACAGACAGTACCACTCCACTGACAGAGGGGAGAAGGCAGGGCAAAAGCTCAACCTTTGCAAAATAAGCTATCACTTTAAGATTCTGCAACCTATTTTCTAATGCAGGACCATTTAATAACTGAATTGTCATGGGATAAAAATATTAAATGTAAAAAACAGCAAAGTATTAAAAGGGTTAGATAAGGACATCTTTTAATATTTTCTTTTGTTTAGACACCAGGAAGTTTGATCACTCACTGGTTTCCTGTAACTTTTAAAGTTTCCGCTATTTCCTGTAAAGTTTAAAGTTTCCGCTATCTAAATATCAGAAGTTGTGTTCCCAGCTCCGCCCATTTGTCTTTGACTGAAGGCTCTTGGAAAATTGATGTTTTTGCGCAGTTGCTTAATTCATAACAACAGATTAGCTGCATGCTATAATGTAATAATGTATACGCATTATAAGTTAGGGGTTGACATACTGACCACACTGCTCAGATTTTTGCTCCTGTCAGAAAGTGGTTACAATGATAAATATGCTGCCATATTCTAAGGTCATTTTCCAGCTATTTTAACAAATTTAGACCACTATCAAATAGTTGTACCAGTTTTAGAGAAGGAATATGCTCACTAATAATGTTAAAATCAGCACTCCCCAATTCTGCAAAGCCTGATTGGCTAACAGGTATGCCCCTTCCTCTCCCAACCTGCATGCTATGTGGCTTCAGGCTTTATCTCTGCTCATACTTACACTTTAGAGCACCCTTTAGTACCTATTGTCTGTTCTAGATCACCTTGGAGTTTTAGGTTTTCCTACTCATCTCTGAGTTTTCGCACACCACCAGGGCCCCAAGGAGTTATAGGAAACTAGTGGGTTGTTTAGCTTGCCGTTATCAATACATCAATATTAATTAGTAGAGAACTTGTAAATTTAGAAGATCTTTTGGGAGGGATTTCAAATAAATATTTTGAATTGCCTCAATAAGCTATAGAACTGTTTATAGAGAAGAGTCATCCTGCTGGATGAGAGAAAAGTTTGTCTCTATGAAGCTGGTCACAGAGAGAGAGGAAGGACAGTTTAAGGCTTCCTGCCAACAGGCTTCACCTCATTCTGGGATAAATTGAGTATCTGGTGTCCGGAATGTTAACGTTTGGTTGTGAATGAGAAATCGCTGACAGCCATGCCATCCGGCTGGGGAGGGTGACACCTCTCCTCTTACTGGTTTTCTTTGCCCGAGGCGAGTGCCAGGCCTTGCCGGCTCTCTAATTCTTGGCAGGGTCCGTGATACTTGTCGTGTCACAACCCTGCGATTGTCACCAAGCTTGTAATGATACACTCTCTTGCTTTAAACACACATTGCTTACTGCTACTGCAAGACAGCTACAATACGTTTAGCGAGCAGAATGACCGATATGTGCTAATAAATACTCCCACAGGAAAACTGAGCAAAATAAAAAGAAAGCATCACACAAAAGTTTTTTCACCTCTGTTTATTTCTAGTAAATAAATGCAGCATGCAATATTAGAAAAAAGCCACAGAAAATGAACATATTCCAGGTCACTATTGTTAGTGTTTTCATTTATGATGTATACTTACCCACAATCACAGTTAAGCTACTTACAGCAGAATTTTAAGACCATGGTAATCCTATGTAGTTAATAAAGATGAAACAAGTAGGGTTCCATAGGGCCACATTTACACATTGCAGATTGTGTGGGCGTGTGTGTGTTTGGGCTTCTCATATTGCATTCACATCATTGTGTTATAAACTAGGCCTGATTGGTTCACATTGGCTGTCCTTTGTATCAGTATTTAAAAAATCATTAATTTATTGTTTTTTTTTTTTATAAACCAGCTAATAACTGGATTATAATAAATTATAAAATGAATGTCTCTATGCCACACATTTTTTTTTGTTATGTAAATGTAACTGTATGTCATATGTATATGTATATATATATATATTTATATACATAGTAGGTTAGCTGCATTTCTTTACTCACCCTGTTCCCCATTTTCATTTACAGGTTCTTCTTAAAGTTCTTCCTTAAATGTAACCAAAATTGCTTGAAGAATGCTGGGAACCCTCGGGACATGCGTAGATTCCAGGTGAGTCAAAAATGTTAGAAACAGAACAGAAGGTGCACACCTCACAACTGTTGCCATTTTGGGTTCTGCAGGGGTGGAGCTTTAAAAAAAAAGCATATGTCCATGGTATGTCCGCTTCTTTAACTTTAATTTACCCCCTGTAAGCAACAATAGAACATTCCAATCATTGTTATATTCAGTTAGGTGATCTACGGTCTTAGACGAAATTTACTTCTATATAAATATTGCAGAGGAACCTTCGATTCCGGCAGTTTGATCCCTCGGGGGTGTCCTGCATTGGGTACTGTGTCGTCCCGGCATTCATCCCGTAGCCGGTGCTCTGGGCGCCAACATCTTCTCTTCTTTTTCCTGTTCTTCATCCTATGTCATCCAACCCAGGTGCGAAATTGGGTGACGTAGGCTGGAAAAAAAAATTGACGATCTCACTGTGCATGCGTGAGATCGACAAATTTTTCTCTTTGCGCAAAAAAGGGGGGGGGGGGGTGCTGCATCCCTTTTTTTTTTTTTTTAAAAAAGGGTGTTGCACTTAGAAAAAAAAAAACAAACAAACAGAATTTTTGTCTACCCTTTTGTCTACCCTATGTAAAGTGAAAATTCTGAGTTTAGGTACACTTTAAGGTTAATTAGTAGAAGCTTCTACAGTCAGCTCTTGTCTTGTCCACACATAAAATGATAATATGTGGTATACATGTTAAATGTTGGAACCCTGTATACAAGTTACTGGTAGGAGTTACATTAGAACATTGCTGTGGAATTTATCCCTGAATTCCATATTCCTGGAGCACAGACAAAATACTCCCTCATATATTCCTGCACTGTTCCAGCTTGCAGGCAAATAGAAGATCCAACATATGTTGTTTTAGCTGTAGTGCTAGGCAGGGCTGGTGTTTACGCCTTCATTATTGACAAAAAGTCTGCAGTCTGACAATATAACATTTTCTAAAATAGCCAAAATTTTCAATGATTGCATAACATTCTACTATTTTGTTTCTGAAATATATTTCTGTTCATTTAGATGCCATTTACACCCCCTGTGGCACATCATAAAGGCAGTTGAATAAAACCTTGGAATGATAGTCTACTATGTATTTTTAAAATTAAAAAATTTAAAAAGCAGTCTACAGGAACACTGTTATTAGTTACATCTTTTACTTACTGCTTACCTTAGAATCTTTTAGGTATGTCAGATGCTTGTGTCCCACATCTCACGCTGTGATTCCATCTGGCAGTCCCAGTATTGCTAAAAGCCATAGTAGTTATGTAGGGCCTGGCAGAAGGAACCACAGCTATCCATGGGAAATAAGACATCTTCCAGATTCTATAGTTCAGACAGAGAAGGGAAGACTCACCACCTGCTTTTGAGTTAAGGATTAAGAGTCCCCCTTTGTAGGTGTTTATAAAATATTATATATTTTTTTCAAGCAACAGAGTCATTTCACAGTGTATGTAAATGTAACGGCAAACTTTTTTGGAAAGAGAAATAGATAACATAATCTGTCATACTATTTTTGTTGCTATCTGTGTCCATCTGGGGAGATTTTCCTTCACTTCCTGTTTTGAAAATCACATCTTTAAGTTTAACTTAAAAAAAATTTGCCCCATTGGAAGATTTCTAATCACCCCTTTATCTCATGACAACTCTAAAATTTAGAATTTTTCATTGCTTTTTCTCTTGGTGAAAATAGCAAACAGCAAAAGAACAGGTATCTTCATTTGGGATACAGGGTGTATTTAAAACATAGCAGAGGGTCTCACCCTTTCCTTCTCTATTCAAAAAAAAAAAATCCTTCAGTAATCTAAACTTGCTTGAAACAAAGTGTTCCACCATTTTCTGAAGCCATCTGCCATATCAGTGGGTTATTGCTCTCTGTGGCTTATCACTCTGCCTTTTAAATAATTCTGACAATAAAACGTATGGTGTAGAGGAATCTACAGCATATTGAAAATTATGTTAATAATTTTAGTAATTCAGGTTTAAGCCCGACAGACATGCAAACCATTCCTTTATTTCCCAATAGCCAACTGTGCATCCAGAGCCACAGCTCTTTAGCAAAGGCTAAATATAGAGCTATTTATGCAGCTTGCATCAAGCTGTTTCAAGCTTTTACATTGTCCTTTATGCATAATATAGAAACTTTTTTTGCTTTTACAAGATAAAGTAACTGCAAACAAAATCGATGACCTCACCATAACCTTAAAAGAATTTATAGCATATTCTTTTTCCCTGTTCTAGGTTCACAACTGCAAAAATACAAATATATATATATTTATTTTAGTTAAATGTAAAAAGTTGTATCTATACTGGATATATACCTAAATATATTCTGAGATTTGTCTGGTATGAAGATGAGGTTGTATTTTACATTTAGGTTCATATCACTAATATCACTTACGGGAATAGAATAAATCCGATCCAAGTGAAACTCTGGGGAATCAACAGACAAACAATTTATGTACTGACCCCTTAGTAGGTGAAAAATGTGCTTCAAAAGGAAAGAACTATAGTTACCTTACCAACTTCCATATTGTTGGGCATGACGTCACTGTCTTTCTGAAAAGTTTCCTGTGGAATGCAGAACAGTTGAAATCTTACATAACATCCAGTCCATTCCAAGAGCATCTTTTCATAAGATGTCCATTGCTCTGCATTCCAAAGAACTCTTTTAGACAGAACAATGACATCATCCTTGTTTGGGTGCCATGGTTGGAAAATGGGATAAAGTAAGTATAATTCAAATGTTTTTCTGTGTGGGTAAATTTTTCAGGTTTTATGTGCTGAATCGAACTTAATGAACATCACATTCATAGCACTCTGTGTAGAAGCTTTCTTGCATATTCAGTTACTTAAGATAATTCATTTAGTACACTTAATGAAATAGTGAACTGCAACAAAAAAAAAAGAATATTTTATATGAAAGGCAATTGAAGCAGGTTCTGCGAGACTTAATTTCCATGACATCATCTGTAGTCCATTTAATATCCATTTTACATCCTCAAGACATGTAAAGTGCTTGCAGTTTGGCAAACTCTCAAAAAGCATGCAAATTGAAAAATGACAGTGTTAAGACGCTGTATAGAGATAAAGGGAAGGTGTAAGTTTTATTATTTAGAGGGGCTCTGACAGTTCTACACTTTATTAAAAAAACTTCAGCAGATCAGTCCAAGAAATAAACGCTAACAATGCATAATGCCTGAACTTATAAAGAGAAAAGCAGAAAAAGGCATTGTTAGGAAGAGTTCTGGGATCGCTAAAAACCTGTAAGTGTTATAATGACACATTATCTAGCATGCATGCATTTTAAGACTGAACTTTTAGCAAAAATCATCAAATATATTCCAGGTATGGAAGCAGTGGTCTTTCTACAGGAGTCCAACATGCCAAGTTAGGGACAGAATTCTTAAATATGAAAATTGGATAAATCAGACCTCCTCAGAAAAATCACAAAGAAAGCAAGATGGTAGGGGTGGGTTAGCGGCTTCTTAACTGTGGCTGCTTTTTAATAAAAAAAAAAATGTAATCCCCAACCAATTTTTTATTGGGGTTTAAAATGAAACAAAAAAGATATCTCATGGTAGGTCCACTTTGGGTAATGCATTTCTACTGTCCAGGGGGCTATATTGTACTATTTATTGTTACACATTCTGAGCAGCAGAAAGGTGGGAGAATGAGTTCTGTGAAAGAGCCATTATTATTAGTCTACAGTTGTCACTTTAAAAGGTGGCCTTTCTGTTTCATTCCCTGATTAATGTTGTTCTATATTAGAAGCATGCTCTGGCTTTTAATCTAGATTACTATCACGCCACTGGTGTACCTGTATAATTACAAGTAAATAGCCATTGTTATTAGATCCATGTCACCCGGCTGGCATGCCAGGCGAGTGTTCTTGGCAGCCAAAGATCTGGATAGGTAAGTGGCAGCAACATGCAAAAAGGCTGCTGATCTCTGGACCTGTAACGACATTCTGTCAGGAGTGCCATCTTCACAGCGCCTCCGTCTCACCACGTGTAAACAGAGATTGCTTAATTACGTGGGTCATGTCAATTACAGTGACCTTTGCATTTTCCCGGAATTAATCACATTCTCCTGGGCTCAGGAAATACTCACAGCTTCACTAGCAGTGCCATTAAGTCAGCAGTCCCAGATAATTCTGTAATAAATGATTTAGAAGGTTAGAACAAATACAAGCAGCCTCAGAAATGGCTTGCTGATTTCTTTTGTATTACAGCAAAAAAAAAGAGCCCAGTATCCCTCTGATCATGAGACTAATGACCTGTTTATTACAGGGAGGTAACATAGAGCAGTTGTCTATGCACAGTGTATGTCACTTTATTGTTTGCCAGAGCAATATTCAAGAGGACTGGTGGCATCCTAGAGGCATATGATTTCAGCTTTGTAGGGCCCCATTGCTTCCATGTCCCATTAACACATGTAATATAGACAAAAACTTTTAGTGCCAACTTGATGTATATAATAATATTTTAAAAGGAAAGCAATGTGTATAACAAAGTAAAAGCCAAACAGCCTACCTGTTTATACATTTCAGTATTTTTTTTAGAATTTACACTTGCCTCCAGATTAATTGATCTTCTTGGTATCTGCTCTCCTGCACACTCAGTTGAAACACCTGTCAGATTTTAGGCCATCTGTGTCCCATTGGGAAGTTTTCCCTGCACTTTCTACCCGGTAGACCCATCAGGAGGTAAAAGAAAATTAGTTCAACCAGAGGAAACTGCTCTTTTATACAGTTGTCCACTGAAGAAAAGTATCCATTGGACCATTTCCTTCTGTTTGGTTCTCAGCTCAAATTTTTGGATTTCTTATTTCTCAATCGTTCTTGACAAATATAAAGGATAACATGATACAGCTTACCACTCTGTAAATGTAGTCACTGTATTAGTTCTTGTAGGCTTCCCTATACCATAGTGGGGTGGGGGGGGATTGTACAGTCCTTCAGTGAATTGGAAAAAAAGATATTGATAAGATGGCAGCATGAGGCACATGAAGTTATTAGCTGATGATATCTGGCAGTTTTTTTGTGCACATACTGATCTCTTTAATACAAATTAGTAAAATTAAGAGACGGAGTAGAGCCAAATAACAGAAGTTCCTTTTTAGCACCAGTGTAATACTGTGCTATGCATGCTTGTGTTGCAGTGCCAACACTCTAAGGGTGAAATTTGTCACATAGCTGGCTTTGGCTATGGCATAAGGAATTGGCTAGACATGGCGGTCTATGTCATCTTATTTGTTAAACTGCCCTGATAAGCCAGCATTCCCATAGGATATACTTCAGCAATTTTTTTTTACCTAATTGGATGCTGCTGTGTAATGCATATGATGCTTTTCTCAGATAAAATGAAAAATGCTCATCATTAGCCATTGAGAAGAATGTCAATTGTGCTACTTTCTAGTGACCTTTCTATCAGGACCAGTTAGAAAGTACAATCGTAATTCAACAGACAAAGCCTGTAAGTTATCATCATCTGGCCTTGTGACTGCACATCCCCAATATTAGTCTTTGGCCTCTAAGTATTGCCTGCAAGTTCTAATTTGTGAACCATGTAAACATTCTGTGCTGGATTCCCAAGAAGGCATGCTATCACAAAACAACAGGCTGGCAAAGAGAGCAAATAATTATAAACACTGACACAGCAACATTCGTACTGTCTGTAAATATAACCATCTGTTTGAATCCTCCATGCTGCTCGACGGTTCCACACAGTTCTACCATGGTGGTGTGGTAGTGTGCTACAGAATGTTTGTATGCTAAAAACTAAAGTAAATATATAACAGAATAATTATTAGTAAATTATCAGTATTTGGTGTTTACCCCATTTAAGGTTGTTCATTGATATTTATTGGCAGTTGTACTTCTATCACCACTTTATAGATCTTCAGATAGCATTCACCATTTTGATAATGCCAAAGGACAAAAAGGAGATCAGCCGTGTTTGTTTAAAACACCCAGGTCGGTAGTTTTGCCACTTTAGTAGTGTATATGGCTGAGAGTGAATAAGCTGCTTATTCCTAAATATAGGAATTAGATAATCAATGAAAGTGAATGTGATTAAACCCTGATCAAAGCACTGATCACCACTGTACAAAATCTGATCATCGCTCTATAAATCCAATGCTGTTGCAATAGAATCTTAAAAAACAACAACAAGCGGTGATCTTTTATTGGATTATCATAGTTTTTATTATTATTTTAGCTGTTTTTACATTGCCATCAAAGAAAAAACATACGGTAATCGGTAACAGCAATGTATCGATTTCTACTTAATACAGAAACCAGATAGAAATGCTTAGATCTGAATTACGAGAGGGATAAAATCTGAGCATCCTGCGGTGAATTCTAGATGACTGATGAGCTAAAGTATTCTGATTGACAGCTCTCAGAGCGAGGTCATGAACTCCAGCTCAAAGTATGACTGGATTGTGATAAGAGCCCCATGGAATTGTACCGGTGACTAAAACATAAATGATGTCATCTGCTCTTACTCACCGTGTGCTGTGGTATGTTCTCCAGTGTGCTGTATGGAAATTGACATTCATCAGTACTTCAAATGGACACATCTGTTAGTCACTGACATGGTCCAGCAATTTTAAAGTGTACCTGTCATTTTGCAGTAAATTATGTGCTGCAATTAGGTGCAATGGAAAAGCTAGGCAAGTTTATGCATTTAGGATGGGTGACATACAGTCTTGTTTCCCATACCATTAAATAAGCCTATATGTGACAATGTAAAAGCAGTTGGGGTATGTAAGATTTTGGTGTCTGTGACTCCTTTTCTGTATACCCAAAGTGTTGGATCAGCTTTTTTATAAGAAACTCAATGATAGCATTTAAAAATATAACTAAAACTTTTATTATTGCAACAACCTTTTTCTTCCTTTTTGCTTAGATCTGTAGTGACGTAGAGGTCAGAGGAATGATGGTAGTTCTTAAATAATCATATTCCAAAAAAAGACCCTTGCAAGCACATGTTTTTCTTTATATTCTGATGCCAGATTTGTAAGGTTAGTCCACGATCCAGGCTTATTAACAGTTAAAAAACAAAAAAACGTCAGCATAGATCACAAAATGGCCAAAGGTGAGAAAACAGGCCTCACATGCAGACGCGAGGTCAGGATGATGACCTCACAAGCGTGTCACTCCTTCACGTGGCACTCCAGGCTGACAACAGTTACAATGATAGATTTACAAAGAGACCCGGGAAGGATGCCAGAACAAGACAAAGTATTTTTTTTTTTTAATCCAGTGTTGGCAGCTAAAACATGAGGTAACTGATCCATTAGTCCTAGTCTATTGGTCTCTTTCCCTCTCTCATATCTCAAGTGAGGTGATTCTAATTAAATGAATCTGCATGTCAATCTATCGGTGATCAATCAAAGGAAGCCCGCGTGCCCTCCCTCCTCAGCAGCTGGGAGCTGGCGGCTGACAGGAGCTGATAATGGAGGAAAAAGTGCACTGTCTAGCAAAGTTAATTAGTCAACATAATAGGTGGATTATAGAGGGGACTGAGCAAATGGCAGGGCTGCCTGTGTTAGTACAAAAGTGCCAGACAAGGTTGCAATTAACAGACAATAATTATATTTGGGTGTATAATGAATAAACACATCTCCGAGGGCCATTACAGAGAATACATCTGCAAAAGGAGAAGTGGGAAGCAAGTGTGTAGGCTCCGGCCTTTCATCAAAGGATTTTATGACACGGGGTATAGTGTCGGATTCACACAAGATTCACAATTCATCTACAGATTTCACCAATGTTCTGACTGCTTTTCCTCTTTTTTCTGGTTTACTGATTTTTACTTTCCTCATTTTAGCGGGCCGCATGGTCCAAGAGCGGCAAACTATACCAGATGAGCCTGTAATCTTATTCTAAACTGAAAGGGAAGCATGTTACTCCAGATACAAGACTTTTTCTTTGTAAGGAAAAAGTTGTTGACATGCAGGCCTTCAAGATGATGGCCTTTCCAGCAGAATCTTTGGTGAAAAGGCCTATCCCATGGTCCTACTGGTATGCAATGTAAACAAGTGGATTGATTACAGCATGGAAACCTTTTCAAATGGACATGGGAAGAAGAGATGCAGGGAACCTAGGGGCAGAAATTCTCCTTCAGTGCCCCTGAGAGGTGCAATAAAGAAATGTGATAATTAAAGTTTTTACACATTTTTTCTATAAGACAATACAGAGTACATGCAACTTTTTACAGCAGTCCATGCTGTCAAAGAACAAAAACTCTAATGTCATCATTGGGATTATGGATTGTAGGAAGAAAGTAATTGCCCTCACTCCATACCTGCAAAATAGGTAAATAATAATTCTTTAAAATAGACTTAAGTGTGACATATAGACTTGTATGCTAACATCACTAACCACTCAGCCACCATAATTAAACCTATTAGTATCCTCCAGAAACTGTTAGGGATTTTAGAGAGGAAGCTTGGCATGTTGTTGGATTTCCCACAATTCCTATGAACTATGACACGACTATGGACTTTGTAAAGTGCTGCATAATATGATGGCACTATATAAAAATTGTGTAATAATAATAATAATAATGGTTTTGCATTGTTACCTCTGTCCATTAATTTTCTTATAGCCTTTCACCAGAAGAAGTAAATACTGTTTAAGCAACACGCAAACCAAATGCACTACTGAATCCAGTGGCTGTCTGAACAGGCGTCTCGCCTTTAAAAATTAGAATTGTATATAAAATAAATTGTTGGTTCTTCTATAAATAGAGAATTGCAAAAAACAAGAGTGAAGGCCTCTAGGTATCCTCAGGGCTTTTCTTCAGCCTCATCATGAACAATAATTGTTTTGCTTGTACATAGATTAGGCCTTATTGTCAGCCTAGACTTCACCAAGCAAAGCACATTTTTTATCTTTATAAAGTATTTAGAAGGACCATTGTCGCCAAGTAATTTACAGACAGGCTATAAGAATGCTTGGCATTTTTATCTCGCTTATTTTCATTGTAATCTGTTTCATTGTTGAGTTATTCTTTATTAGGTGTCAACTCCTAAAACAATTTTGCTTCATTAACTATTTAAAATAAACCGGGATAAGTCGCATTTTATGTCAAAGAATGAAATAGATGACAGGAAGCAATGTGTTTCCCACAAACCAGGCTGTTCACTTCAAAACCATTAAAGATTCAAGAGATTTCTGAGGTGGCTGTTTTTTTTTTTTGTATGCCAGTGACATTTTGTCTAAAGGCTCCTATAACCATTTTAGACTAGCCATTGCATGATGTAAGCTCCCTAATTACATCAACGTTCTACAGAATTTACCATTACATTTACAAATGGTTGTCATGGGGTCTAGTGGAAGTGTTCACAGTATGAAGGTTTCCTGAGACTATGTAAAGAATTGTTGATGTGGAATATATAACTTTATAGTAGACCACCTTGGCTTGATTTAAACATTACAGTCATAATTGTACAGAAATCTTAATGTGTATGGCTTATCAAGAAGATTCATTGCAGCCAAAAAACTGGTTGGGCGAGGCTGTGTGATATATAAATTGTAGATTTACAAATGTTAAATTAAAAAGCAGGTTCACCTAAAAATAATTTGTGGATACAAGTCAGTTAAGCCAGCTCTTGGCTTTTTATGTCCTAAATGTTTCAACAGTAAGATCATTGTCAACTCTTTCTGGGCATCTGGGAGTTTTTTGTTATCCCACCCAATTTGTGGTGTTCCAGAATTTATGAATAGGGTATCCAGAAGGAAGGACAGATGGTTTTTTTACTCCACATTTTTTAATTTTTTTTGTGCTATGGTTGTAAGATTTTTCAGTACCCCAAAACCTGTGTGTTATGTGTGTAAACAGCTAATCAGTAAAGTTGTCATTGTATGCCCATGAAATAATTATGTCTTGTGCTGATAGAAGTTTTCGGTTAAATGTTACAAACAGATCCTGTTCCTGTTTCCATCTCAATGTACTTACAGTATCCATGTCTTTTTGCAGGTCGTTGTATCAACTACTATCAATGTGGATGGACATGTGTTGGCTGTGTCAGATAATATGTTTGTACACAATAATTCCAAGCATGGAAGAAGAGCGCGCAGGTTGGATCCTTCGGATGGGACCCCATCTTATCTGGAACATGGTAAGATGTCATCCTTGCCTTTTTATATTATCGGTACATTTTTGAATTATTTGGTGGATGCATGCAACTGATAAATTAGAGGATGTATACCAATATTATAACCTGAAAACCAATATCCTGATCTTACCTAGCTCACATGACTTTATGTTCTTTTAAAACTTGTTAAAGCCTAATGTGTAACACTTGTTCTAAGTGCAGTTTGTCTGTTGTACATACCTCCTTTTCCTGACTTTTTTACCATATAACACATCCAAATATTTTTTTTTCGTTTTTGAAGGAATTTCCCCTTTTGTTACCCCTTTGTATTGTATTTAGGGCAAAACTGGTGAGAGTATAAATTTAGTGGTTAAGGTGTTTAAAAGTGATAATTAAATTGGCATGACTGAAATGAATAATTTGCACCTATTTCCTGCATACCCTTAGGCTCTGTTGTTAAATGTCTTTGTAAAAATTTGATATAGTTTAGTGAGAAATTCTTGGAGAATCTAGATGACATATTTAACCCACATCACATAGTTCATAATAATATATAACATTTTTCACCTTTTGGAGTTGCTTAACCTTTTAAGCCGTAAACATAAAAATAATTGGGATGGGCAGAAGATTGTCTCCATCCATCCCCAATATGGTCTCCTTGCCAGTTCCTAAGAAGTCTAATGCCTACATTGAGATGACTTGTGTTGTCTAGTCCAGAGTCGTGCTGCATAGTCTGTAATGAAGAACTAGAATGGGCAATTCCTGGCCATATTCAATGCCCTTATTTAATATGAAAACTTGACATTAAAATGGTATGATATACATGTATTTAGTATTGGCTTCCAGCACTGCAATATTTAGGAAAATTTATTTATGGCTGGAGGTTAGCTGTGAAGGTTTTCTACACCCAAATTACACCTAATATTTGGGGATCAGGGGGAGTTGAAAAGGAGTGCCCGTAACTCTCAGGAGATAAAAAAAAAAAAAAAAAGACCAAATACTCCAAAAACTCAAAGGCAGGCAAAAAACAGGCCAAAACCATAGAGGGTAGATCTCACCATTGAGGTCCAGTCAAGTAGTGATACCAACTGTACCACACTGGTAATAAAATTAGGTTTTGGATGAAAAAGCCATTTAATGGAGTAAATTCTAACAATAAAAAACGCTAATAGGGCATAGCAAACAATTGCAAAATTATTAGCCAACCATATATATGTAATAGCAGGATCACTATAAATTTATTCACATACCAAATTGAATAAAGAATAAAGAAAAAGGTGACACATTAAATAAATATGAATGGAGTTCCCAACTCTCTTAGGCAATTATTTTATAGGTTAATTGCCCTGGTCATAGCTGTCTTTGTGGGGGTAACAGGTACACCTAAATAATCCTATACAGTGCCTCCCTCTGTTATTATCTGTACACTGCAAACCAGCACAAATTCTATAACAATAAAGAAAGCCGTACAGCTCATTTACACCCAGCATAGCATCAGTTTCTCATCCTGGTCCCCAGTGACTAAAGGCTTTAGTCTCAGACTGGGATAGCTCAGGACCCCATTGGTGCTGCCGGCTGCAGAACATTATTATTCAATGATTGAATATGCTACAAGGAAAAGCGGGGAAGTCGTCACCCTGACAGCATTCTGGGGAGAAGTGACTAAATTACTTTATGTACCATTAGTGCTAGCAGCTACGCCAAACTCTCATCCAGTGTTTATGCAAATGCAAGTGAGCACGCTCAAGACGTCCTGGCAGGCAAAGTGGAGACAGACAAGATGTTAAATGCTGCTCTCTTTTAAATGGCCGCTTCAATTTATTTAGCTGTGCCTTGTACTCATGCCTATTTTTTTCTTTGCGTTCAATGCCAATTTGTTTATATCAGGCGACATTAAAGATCTCTTAAAGAAAATGGACAAAGGAAAAAGCTTGCCTGAAGAGTTTTCATTTAGCTTTTAAACCTTTAAAAGAACTGTATGGTAGTTTTGTATATTTTATCTTTTATTAAAATCATGGGCAGAAAAATGAAAATGTTATTTTTAACACTTTCTTTTTATTAGGTATATGAAATATTGCATAATATTATCATGTTTTCTAATTTTGTTGACAGAATTTTGTTGTTATTAATTGCCAGCAGGGGGAGCTAAAGGTTTCATTTTATATGCTTTTCAGTTTCATCATTCTGTTGTTTACAGAGCTCATATTGCAATCTAAAATTAACACAGGTAAAAAATTTAGTAATTATTATAACAAGTACAAGACTTGGAATAGTGACTCTACCTGTCTGAAAGTGTTGATTGCTGATCTCTTTAGATAACTCAGACTGGTCTATTATAAATACTATGGCTAAAAGTCTACTAAAGGATAACTCCCATATACATGTGCAGAAATGAAAAAACAATTTTAAGCAAACAAAAGCCCATTTACGCACATCTCCATCTACTATGGTCTTGAAGCACACAGCTCTTAAGCCTATAATGTCAATGAGAGGGTTGGCAATAATTTTACATTCCTTAGCACCCTCACAAATCAGGCAATTGACCGATATGTGATATTAGTGAAAGAGTCCCTTACACTTAGTAGTCAGTGTTAGAAAGTGCTGCCAAGGCTTACATCAATATTTCAGGATCAAAAAGAACACATCTGCAAAGAAAATGGTTAAAATCTTTGTAATAAATATAGAAGGCTTAGAGCAGGGGTGTCAATCTCAAATACACAGAGGGCCGAAATTATTTACCAGGTGGTAACGCGGGCGGGAGGGACAGATGTAGTTCATTTTCAGAATTCTTTGGGGGGGCCAAAAAAAAAGGACCTTGAGGGCCAAATTTGGCCCACAGGATAGAGCTTGACACCCCTGGCCTAGAGGGAACTTTATTTTCATTATGTAAATTATGCTCAAGGAAGATTAGGAATTGCTATAGATCATAAATTTGCTATCTGCACAGCGCCATCTAGAGATAGAGGCAGGATATCACAAAGACAGGGAAACAATGGATACCAGATTTCATCTTTTTCTGTATGACTTCTGCCTGCAGTGACATGCAGAGATGCAGAACAATCCACACTGACATGCTGCATGTTGAATTTAGCTACATCTCATGGCTTGTTAAAGGAATGCAGACACAAAAAAATAGTTTTTACACAGAGTTCCTATTTCCTTAATACTTCAGAATGTTTTTTTAATTTTTTAATTTATTATTATTATTTATAGGCACTGATGGAGTTCTTCTTTAAAAATGTTAATAGAAAAGACAAACCAGTGTACACTCTGACCCTGACCACCACAATGGGCAAATTTAAGTGCTTTGCAGTGGAGTTTTCTTTAAATAGGCCAACTGGGTCATGCCACTGGAAACATAGGATAATGGAAAACCAGAATAGAGAAAAACAGTTTTTTGGATTCCTGCCTGGTGTCTCTTGGGGTCTGTGTATAAGCTGGAATTGAATCCCGTATCCACCCAAAGACTAGAATGAGGCAGTTCCTCATCAGCTGCATGTGTTTATTTGTGTCTTTGTCACACACCCTTTGCGAACACATGCCGAGCAGTGCAAAAAGATTGTATATACATCAGTATTTTCAGGGAAGTGTAATATATGTGTTAAACTGATTTGTAATTGTGGGATTCAGTTTTAGGCTGAATTTGGGTTAGGCTAAAAAACACCATTCAGTCAAGTAATAGATCATTATGATATCCATTGCTGGCATAAATGCTTTTAATTTCATCAGCGCTCACACTGGGAGAGGGAAGGACAGCATTCTGGGCCAATCAGAGTGCTACTTTTTTGTATAGGGTTGTTAGTCAGCAGTTTGGACATACCTACAGGAGCGGACGACATTATCAATGTGCTGTCATACATCCATTGTCAAGGCCAGGCAAAGGGCAGGGAAAAAAACAAGCAGTATTGTTTAACTGCAATGGAACAAAAAGTGTGGTTACCGAAAAAGGCTCAACATTTACAAACTCCTACCAGGTAAAATAATTCATCTTTATGTGATAAAATGTACATTACTGTGGGAGTCCATTTTCCCAATAGGACATAGACAGCAATAAAAATCAGACAAAGGTTCAGACCTTTCCTTGCCATATGCAAATTAAAAAAAAAATAGGATGTATATACGTTAAAAATATGTATTTTTGAAGCTGTGAACAGTCTATGATAAGAGTTACCATTTAAAGAATGCATGCCCCTACAATCATAGTTCCATCCTCTGACCCATTCGTTAGTGCTTTGCCCTGTAGTGATATAAGAGTCAAAACGTGTTAATTAACAAATGGACAAATAAAGACTGTTCTCCCAGAAGTGTTTCATGCCTGATACATTGATGCACTTTAGTGAGATTTGCTTCTGTCTCTATTGAGTCTCTGGGTTAGGAAGTGAAATGATATCATCCAGTGGGTAAAAATGTGACACTGGTTCTCATGATTCCTTACTGTAGCCAAAAAAAAAAACTTTGCTGGTCAGAGTTCCCTTTTTTAATATTTATTAAATACCATGGTCTACAATAATAAGAGGAATTCTCCTCAAATGAAAACCTTTGATTTGAAAATACACTATATCACTGCTCTAGTACATTACTGAAATTGATAACGATAGATATACCTGGAAAATATTTGTAGCAGCTTTTAGATCCATAATCAAAACAAGCAAACCATTTTTGAACTGACAACATACACCCGATGAAGTCTATGATTAATATTGCAGCCATATCTTCGCAGAGGATGCCTGGGGTGTACGACAAGAGCAGCACATGGATTGAAGAGTGGGTTAATCCTATCACAAGGAATCTTATGTGACCATCTGGATAATCCGGAGCTCAGGATCAATGCCTGTGAAAGACAAGGCAGAGGCCAAGATTAACACCAGCACTTTCCAGGAGGGCTGTTCACTTCTGAGTCTCTATTTATACATTGGACAGTCAATGTCGGCTGTCTATAGCTGCATGCTGCAAATTATTCACACACTGTTATGTCTGCCAGCTGCTGACTCTCCCATCAACTGACGCCATCTCCAAGCCGAAACAAGGATTTAGGGAGGGAAAAACGTATGAAACCTACAAATAGTGAAGCAGAACACTTTACCCAACAGTTATTTGTCTAGTAAGTCCAAACAACATAAAAAAGCTTTCAAATAAATATGGTTCAGAATTTCCTTCTGTTTTGTCATTAAACATGGGGTTGCATGGTGCTGCTGCCTCCTAGCACTGGGACCCTGGGTTCATATGTAGATGCCAGCACATAGCTGTGGCAGCCACCCAAACCCTTATGTTGCCATTCCATCTAAGGCTGCTCAGACAAGCAAAGTTTGACTCTCATTTCCATTGTCATTGTGACTCTGTGCTTCTGACAAGGCAGAGGGGCAGGTAGAGCACAGTGCAGAGAATTATGTTGTTGCACAAAGTGCCTTTAACAACCAGACTTTACCTTGACCCCTAAAATCTAAACCTTAACATAACAACTAACAACTGTACAACTAAACTTAACTCTTACCCTAACCTGAACATAATTCTAAACTTAAACTACAGCTAAAATCTTCTTTATGATAGTTAAATTTAAAAACAAATTCAGTTCTGATGTGATAAAGCAAAAAAACCTCCCCAACTTGGCTGGACTTTACTGGTAGGGTCAACAGGTTCCCATGAGAAGGGTCAACAGGTTCCTCTGCAAAATCTCGCATATAGTGCGAGACTTTGCAGGGGAACCTAATAAAAATTATAAACACTACAGCACATAGTTCTACTTGCAGATTAGCAAGAGTAAATCCTGCAATTAAAAATCTATAGCAGTTTTTTTGGAAGAAGTCACGCAGTGTCTTGAGCCAAAAACATGTTTTGCTCCATGCTTCTAGCAAATTTGTATCTTTTATGTATGGCTCATATGCTGTGTAGTGTACATCCCAGCCTATCCCCATCATAAAGTTACATCATCCATATCAACCCAGGGACTGAAGAGGTGAATCTTGGGACCTAGAAGGAGGATGGGAACTGTGAGGGTGAAGCTTCATCCAGAGGCTGAGACCTCTCAGAAATGGAGAAGTGTGCCATAATGTGCAAGTATATTTTTAATAACGGCACTTTATGGAAGAGCACTCAAAGCCCCACAACCCTTAGTGCCTCTTTAACTCTAAACTAACTCCCAAACCTATCATCCCAAAGAGAATACTTAGACACCAATGAAAGGTCATGTAATCCATACTGTCTAAAAATCGGTACTGGAAATGCCACAGCCCAACATATGAATTACCTGTCTAAGCAAGTAGATTTTCACACTATCCGCACTCTCCGTATTCCTATAGGTCCGAGATCCTCAGCATCATCTATCCAACCATATCTGAGCTACAATCCATCTAAAGATTGAGACATGTAAATGTAAATAATGGAGGTTGATATGGTAAGGACGGTCTCAATGGCAATGATCACCTTGCAACAGTGAGTGCATGGGTATTATGCAAAACTGACTAACTAGAATCACCTCCTGTGGAG
The DNA here is from genome assembly GCF_032062135.1 of Pyxicephalus adspersus. Taxonomy (NCBI): domain Eukaryota; kingdom Metazoa; phylum Chordata; class Amphibia; order Anura; family Pyxicephalidae; genus Pyxicephalus; species Pyxicephalus adspersus. Next base: position 36,632,179 of record NC_092859.1, read on the forward strand.
TTTTATATTCAGCATGAATCACTTACACGGTTATGTTTATAGTCTTGTTTTGCTGGTTCCCAAGACACGAGAAGATGAGGTGACTGAGGGAGGGTGGGATGTGTTATTAACTGCATATTTACATGAGCGTTGTGCGCTTCTGTGTAAGTGTGTTACTGCCCACCACGCAGGAAGAAAGGGGCATCATACAACCCTGTGCTGGATCTAGGCATACATTATATCTATTTTATTAAACAATATTTTTTTAAACAAAGTTTCCTTTTTGCAAAGCACATCTAAACTTCTGCAAGCCAAAACTCAGAACAGAGCATTCTAAGAATCACAACACCAGAGGTGTGAAGGCTCTGGCCCAAACTTGGGAGGGAGCTCAAATGAATCTGGACTTTGCCCATGGAAGGTAAAGCTACCGGTTCACAATAGTGCAGACCTGGCCCATCTCCTTTGATAATGGAGGGTCAGCTTCACATGTGAGTGTTACGTAAAGTTGTCTGCATTTAAATTTCTCTAAACTGACAACCATCCAATAAGGCAATTCTATATTTGCATAACTCCTACCAAGAGCCAGCTTACTGCTTCCATAGTGGCATGGTGCTGTAAAATTTTCAGCCCTTTCCACCAGCCATGATCAGCTTGCATTGAATAGAAAAATCACCAAAAAGCAGTGATAATTTTACTGTGTCTAAAATAAGGTATGTAATTAAAACTAAAGTATTTTTTTTACCCAGGTAGAGGGAAAAATAACAAAATAATACTGTGAACACAAATGAACATACTTGTACACTGCAGGTAAATGCAAGGTTCATAAAAACATAATGTTGCTGAGCAAATGAAGGTCACCATTCATTTATATTACACCTATTTTCATACACTAGTAACGTGCTGTTAGTGTGAACAAGGCCAATTAGGATGGCCACCTCTGGGGTTCACCTAATCCAAAAGTCAAGGAGAATTTGGTAACTACCATTATACATTTAAAGCTGACTAAAAAAAACCCTGTGCAGGGAATTGCTGCCTTGCTCAGCAGTGGCCGGCCAATCAAGAAGCAAACAAGATTTATAAAGGAAGCAGGGTTTCTCTTGTCTAAAATTAGCCTCTAGCCGTTTAAACAGTTTTAAATCTTCCGCTGAGTTTAGAATGCTTCTCTTGGTACTAATCAGATGCCACCGTGCCCTGAGAGACAGATGTTACTGCTGCTCTGTTTAGATGAGCAGGTGTGTGCGTGGTTGGCGTGCTTTAAATACTGACTTCATTTATTTTGTTCTTTATAGCACCAACAACCCAGTAATGAAAATGTTACATTATCTAGACCTACATATAACAATAAAATGCATGTTTAGGGATGGGACTGGACAGATAACATGAGTAAAATAATTCTCTGATGACTTCAACTATCCAATAATATGCGAGCAAAAATTAATTTGTTTTTTTAGACCTCAATGCATGTGATTGGGTATTCTTTGCAAAGTGAATTATCACCAGTAACTACTCTAATAAAGACTAAGGGTTAATTTGGATAGGTAATAATTTTGTGTTGTGGTTACTGCTTCTTTGCATCTTGAATCTATGCTTGCAGTTGGAATGCTACATGTAGGGTGCCACCTGCAGCAACCCAAAGGAAATAAATGGGGGGCAGTAGTGAGTGGTTGAGCACGGCCCACTCCTGTAAATCGGTGCTTACAGCTGGACTCCATGAACACAAATGGTCATTTGAATATATTCCCTTTTAGGCACAAAGAATACCACCCTCCCACCTCCCCACCCCCTTTTGTGTTTAGCAAACACCAAAAAACAAACTGTACCTAGACTATACAAGAGTAAAGCTGTAAGAAGCGCCTAGCAGGTCCTCTCACTAAAAGCTGCCTGCAAAAATAGACAGGATACAAGACCAGTCATCCCACACAAGGAAACAAAGCAGCAATGACCGGTCTTTATCACAGAAATTTGTTCCCAAGGAAAACATTAGTGACGTTCTGTCCTGCAGGTAGAACCATAGTGTGCCATGAGGAAACACAGGCATCTGGTGCACCCAGAAGTGTCAGATATTGGAGACCCTTCAAACTTTAAGAAAGGTAGTACTGCTAAGCATTGCACATGTACCCAACTGGTAAAATAATTCAAACCCCTCTAAAATGTAAATGTTTCCATTGAAAGGCTTGTTGTTTCTCTGAAATTGCGTTGGATTTGTGTTATGTGGGCAGTGTGGATGGAAACGCTGCTTAGCGGACTTCATCTTTAAACCTATAAAGTAGATCTGAGGAGATTGTAGTAACTTTGAACTCACTCATCAATATTGCAGCACCCCTCTCTGCATTTGAAATGTTGTGATTCTGATAATGATGTTTACCTACTTGGAGTTTGTTTGCAATATTTTAATATTTCCCTAAGCCGGCACACTTGGAAAACATAAACTTTAGAGGCAATACAGCTGACTTTCTATGTGTTTTGTGAAGGTGGTTTTATGATCTTATCCTGACTGTGTAACTGTAAAAATGCGTAGGACTCATAAAAGAAGTCTGCTAGATTTGTAGTTTTGGGTATTTTTTTCAAGAATTTTATTTTCATATAAAGGGTTTAAAGCCAAACTCCAGCCAAACATCCCAATCCGAAAGTGAAAACATATACGTAAATTGTTTTACCTGCTGAAATATTGTAACTTTGATTAGCCAGTTGGACTAAATCTAATACTGATGAAAAAAGCTTAGTACAGTTTGTCAGAGGACTTCATATTCTCGGGTTTTGATGGTCTACCCACTTTAGTCAGTAAAGAGGGTCCTGTTACTGTGACCCATTTGGGGAAAAATAGCAATTTGGGCTTTTTTTTGTCTGATCATTGCAATTAAAGCTTAAAATGTATTGCATCCTAAAACAAAAAATGTAATATATTGTAGCATATCAGTCTTTATTTCATTATTTTTGCTTTATATTTTTACCCTCTGATCTTGCCATGCTTCCTGTTCAAAGGTGACAATGCTAATTCACTTGTATTTATGGAGCATTGTTGTCACTCAAGGATAGGACTACATGATATTTTCAAATCCTCAATTCTCCATATTATAAGAAGAGGTGCTTTGTAGGCCACATTTTAGCTAGAAACAATGTAACTGGCAACAATGTAGCATATATTTTTGGCACAATTAATAGCTATTTTTAAGTATCAGAAAATTTTTCACTGGGGTGTTAGACTAAGAAAGGCCATATGTGAGTAGTTTATTTTGAGAGGTTACATCTTCAATTGGAGTGCACCTTTAGGACACCCACTGTTTTTTAATCTTAGCAACAAAGACACCCAAGTGTTGGCCTCCCTTAATTGCCCTCCTTTACCCAGGCACTGGCTGCATGGCTGCTGATCTCCAGTAAATATTACGCGTCCCTAGACAAAGTTCACCCGCTATAAATGAAATGTAAACCACTTCATCTGTTAGATATTTAGCACTTGTCGGTATTTTCCCAGCAAATCCCCGGGCTCATGCCCTTTGATGTTGTCTCATACAAACGCTAACATTCCGAATCAGCTGCACCAGAGACAAAAATGACATTTACATGGCTCTCATAAGCCGTCACACCAGAGGGGTCCTTAAACAGGCAGGGCACGCCAATATTTAATAAACGGAACACGCCATTGTCGGCAAAAATTTGCATTTCACTGCTGTGCGGCATATTTGGGATAAAAGCTTTTATTTGTGAAGTGATCATTATTTTAACAAAGAGGAGCCACTTGATAATTTCCATTTTAACTCTCCAGTACGCTATCAGCTATTCAGGACGATTATGTTAAATTGTGGCTGTAATCATGTTATTGTCGCACATTGAGGAGGAGGTGGAGGATGTCTTTTCCTGATGTTTTAACAAAAAAAACACATTGAAGTGGCTACTTACAGAGAATGTTTTATTACTTCAACAATGTGCTTTGGTATGTCCCGATTAAACATCATTAGTTTCTAGTAGGTTACATTGTTATTCAATCATGGTTGTAAAGGTAGTAAACCTTAAACAATGGACTTAAGTCCTTTTTGGTCTGATGAAGGGGTCCCTTTCACTAAATTTGAAAAAATGCGAATAAAAACACACAAAAATCAAGAGTTTTTACCTTTTCAACTGCAATGTAGGTATTGCTTACTATAGGTTATAGACAGGGCATAGATAAAAAATCAAGACAGGGCATGGAACCTTGACCTTACAGATAAGCACGTAGCTCCTATGATGATGCTTTTATACGTGTGCATGACTTCTCTACAAATAAACCAATGGTGAGCAAAAGCACTACCGAGGTTTTATTATTTGGAGCATTTGCTATATGTTGGCCCCTATTATCTGGTATTTGTAGGCCCATTGCAGTGTTGTGTAACTTTCTGGCAGCAATGAAGGCTGTGTTGTGAAGAATTCCTATATAAATCATGTTTTTATATATATATATATATATATATATATATATATATATAAAGCTTTGTGTTCTGTGGGTTGTTCTAATAACACATCATCTATTCTTTCTTCTCTGCTCTCTTACAAAACAGCTACACCTTGTATCAAAGCGATTAGCCCAAGTGAAGGATGGACTACTGGAGGGGCCACAGTCATAATCATAGGAGACAATTTCTTTGATGGTCTACAAGTCATTTTTGGAACCATGCTGGTATGGAGTGAGGTGAGTGTCTACTAAATGATTCTTTAGAATGATAAATGTGATGCTGAATAGTCGTGTCAATTAATGAGAACTTTAATCTAAGATGTGTAAGATTTTGAATATAACAGTGAGGAGTTTGCAGGGTACTAAAGACCTGTTGTTTCAATAAACGTTCGTTTTTTACTTAGCAGAGCATCAGGACAAAATAATGTTTCTTTTGTTAGGATACCCCTTCTACCAACACTAATACCTACCCCACTGTCACCCTTCACTCACCTGTCTGCTACATTCTTTTGAAATACCAGTTCCAATAATAGGAATGCATGTGGTTATCTTTTCTTACTTTGAGATGTATATGACCAATGGTCAGGCCACAAACACATGGTGGAGGGTAAAAGATCATAAATGCATAGACTCCAACTCATACAGATACAGAACTTAGACTTAGGTCTCCAGGAACTAAAAAAAATGGTGGAAGAGCATAGCAAAAGTAATTATCAGTGTTGAAGAAGGGGCCCTGACAAGAGGACCTGTCCCTTTTCCCAAAAAAAGACAAAGTGACAGCTCCTTTTTAAGAAAAAACACTAACTACAGAAGCATTGAGAGAAGAGTGTATTTTAGAATGTTGCAGTTAATCATCCTTCCAATCCTGACATAGTGAGAGGCTTCCTTTGTATTCAGAGGCAGTGTGAAATCTTTGTCAGAATTCCGCTCAGAAATCTCCACCCGGCAGGACAATGGTTGGCTCTGTGCGAGATGTGTGAAGACAGCGAAAGAGCAGTTCTGATGTAACCAGGAGGCAAAGTGCATACATCTTATATTAGAGAGAGCTTTAGAGCATAAAAAAGCCTGCTAACAAGGAAACTCCTAACAATTCCTGGGATTTGAGAGCAGTGCCGCGCACAATTGTTAGCTGACACATTACACGTGTTGGGGTCGTGGCTCTGTTACATTTATTACAACAAAGACGCAGCTAATAAGATTCAACGCAGTGAAATCCTGACGTTTTGGGGGCTAGCAGAGCTGGAGATGTTGGCTAATTGATACATTTGGGTTTTCTAGTTGTAGCCGACCCCCTACCTATCATTTTTCACGTGTGTCTGCAATCTTCAATATCAGTTTGTTCTTTGCCATGAAACTTGAGATCCATCTCTTGGCTGATCTCATAGTGAATCTCTAATGCTGGTAAATTCTGTCACTTGTTAACTGATAGTCCCATCTTTTATCTAAAAAGGCAAACAATAGTGCTATTTTATTTCTCCTTGGGAAGTGACTTAAAGTGTATGTATTGCCAACATTTTTCTTTTATGTTTTATATACAGTAGGGAAAAGTTAAACATCTGTTGGGTTTTTATTTCTGTTTGTGTCCAATTGGGAAGATTTATAATCACTTCCTGTTCCATGAAGCCACTTTTTACAATGACTGGAAAGCTGCAGTATTCTACATTTCCTCTCATGTGACAGTGGTGTTGTTTGGTGATGGGCCCAGTGCTGGTATTGTGGACAGGGGTGAGACCTTGTCCTGTTTAGGTTCTGCCTAAAGCAACATGGATCTTACATTGCTTTTTTTATGCTCCTGTTAGCTATGTTGAGTAACAGGGTACACGAAAAAGATATATGCTCCTGGAAAAGGAGGCATTAAGGTGTACTTGTACTTTTGCCGTGCATAGACAATCAACTTTCAAGACTCCTGTCCATTGCTCAATGTCCCAATGTGGTACAAATTCCAATGTAAGTAAAATGATTTACAGGTGCACTACCATGGCAGTAGTCATTCTTTTGGCATTTTCTGGCTCCAAATCAGGAAATGAATGTAACATCTGTCCACAAAAGATCACTATAACTTAAAAAGTGCCCTGCCCTTCCATTTAAACTATGCTTCAATTTCTGGATAGTAATAAAAAGACAGACCTCTAATTCACCAGTGAGATACACAAAGCTGTCTAAGTTTTAACTATTAGCATTTTACAGTTCCTTTTTCAAATTTACCTACATAACCCTATTACAGAAAAACTTCTTGTTTCCAAAAGGGTTTAGAATTTAAGACACATTCATCTCCTTCTGGGCTATAAATATAGACAAAGTTTGTTGTCATTGTTACCTTGATTAAATACTGCGAGGACCTGTGCACTGAAGAAACATTGAGGTCAACCAATATATCCAGGGCCTCCTAAAATAGGTTGTTGCTGTCATTGGTTTTAGAATAGATTTGTAGCACAACCCAGGCCTCCAGAGAATTTCAGCAGTTTTTTATATACAGTAGGAATACATTAACATTCACTGTGAGTGTATAGCCAACAGATGCTTCAGAAGCTCTTTGAGAACCAAATTGCCATTTCCAATTCTTGTTCCCACAAGGGTATATTAATAAGAAAATTCAGTGGGCATGTGAAAACAGTAATAATTTGCAAAAAATATTCAAAAGCTTTTCACAATATAATCTTGTCACTGAAAGCTGGTTTTTAATTGGTGGAATTTACAGCACATTACTATAGATTTTATTTTTGTATCTCGTGTGTAGATGACAAACTATTCTATAAGCACTGTGGAAGATACACAGGTCGTAGTTTTTCATCCAAACTTCAGAAAGGTAGAGATTTCCTTTGGAATAGGTGGATTACTCACCTTTGTATATTGAATACGTATGTGTTGGGTGAATAGAAATCTGTACAGTTTGGTGGCTGATGGCTTGTTGACCTGATATCAGAATGGGCAGTACATTTGCTTAGCTAGTTATCTCTAAAAGGGACCATAAAGTGTGCCCTTCCATGAAATCTTGTAATATGCAATCTGCCACCATATTGCCCAGAATAACTGGGAACGTTTTAATTTACTCTGCTGAATAATTTCAGACTTACTCAAACTGATGCCTTTAAATTGACCCTATTGCAGTGTACTCCCTCCTATGGAGATTTGATAAGAAAACAAAAAAATTGTGAAACAAAAGCTTTTTGGATTGATCTGATTACAGAGCAGGCTTCATAATGTATGTTAAATATGTAGTGTGTTCCATGAAACATTCACAATGTGTTGTCCTATTCACAATTTATTATCAGTGGAAGTTCCTTCAATAGTCAATTTTTTACATGGCTGCATGAAATAGCATTTACCTAGGTAAATACAAGTAATAATGGGTATTCATATGCCTGTGAAATGAGGACAGGTACACTAATAACTTGTAAGGATCTTTCTTGGGTGACTGGTATGAACCTCAAGCTCCATATTATCTGTCAATGCATTTATTGTCCCCTGTGAATACACTAAGTGGGTAACTGAGTCCTGCAGTTTGGCATGTCAGCCTTGGTAATCAAATTCATGCCCCGACTTTAATTGCTCTGCTCTGTTTAACCAATTAATCCCAGCAAAGAACTACTGCATAATACTTACGTCCTGCACACAATGACCACACTTAGTATTGAATTGCTGTCAGAGCGCCATTATGAGCGATCATAGCATGTTGTACGCCTAACTTTTGTGTGTGTGAAGTATATTGTCATTGCGCTCCACGTGCTTCATAGAAACACTGACAAGTTAATTACATCTTTTGTGCCTTTGTTTATAAAGCTGTGACAGAGAGACATTACCGAGGATTGGAAACACACAGCCATGCCTTCATTGGCTAATTGCCGTCTCTTTTGTTTCTTTAGTTAATTACGCCGCACGCCATCAGAGTACAGACCCCTCCCAGACACATCCCAGGCGTGGTGGAGGTCACATTATCATACAAATCCAAGCAATTCTGTAAAGGAACACCTGGAAGATTCATTTACACAGGTAGGCCTTGTTTTTGTTTCTTTGCTCTTGATTGCTCATGTATTCAAAGCTGAACTCTGGGCTAAAAAACACATTGAATTAATTGGTGTTTTTAAGAATCAGCCTGAAGTACAGATTTAAGGGAAAAACCAAGGTAAAATGCTGTAAGTATTGATGGGCATTTTCATTTGTGATTTGCTATGAAACTTTCTTAAAACAACAAAGCAGCCATTACCAGTAATGCCATTCCTTTCATCTTCAGTCCTGTCTATATTCTACATAGAAGCCTGCCCACCTTCTGGGAAGCAATCTGTAAAACTTTAGTGTGCTGACGAAAGCTTGTAACAGGACACATAAACGTTAATAAACATCAATATTTACTGAACATTCATTCCAGTTAAGAGACAAGTTTTGCAGAAATGAACTCCACCCAAACCCACCACATAATAGTAGATTGGGAAACAAATTGATACTGGTAGTGTTTCTGGGCTTAAGACACTTGGGAACATAAAAATACAATTATTATTCTATGGCTTCACCAACAATATAAGGTCTGATTTTTAGATAGACCCCATCACTTTGAAAAAACAATGTAAAACCCAAAGAAAAGCCCATTCTTAGGGAAGAAAATTAAAACTATATTTGTCTTACACTCCAGCTTCTACCCACAATGCTTAGGTGACAGTGCCATCATGGGTGTTCCTGGGATTGCTGAGGATCCCAAATCTCAGAAGAAGATGTACCCATATAGTTTTGGAGTGTCTTCTCATGGTAGTAGTGGAAAAGGAAAGTTTGATAGCTGCCACCCAAAACTTCTTGGGTGGCTTTGACTAAGCAGAGATGTTTAAAAGTCAAGGGAAAAAGTAGGTGCTTGTAAAGGTCTGTTAGCCCATCTGTTTTTAGGATCATGACTCTAAGAACAGCAATGTTGTTCTTCATTAGGAGGCAAGTCACATAAAAATTTGTCCCAGTCATAGGTCCTTTACGTCCATTATTGAGACATGGTTCCACCAGTGAGGTGGAGCTGTGTGTGTAGTCTGCAGAAAGACTAGTTAGCAAAGCACTTGTTCCGTGGAATGCCACAGTCTGCCCCTGGCTGTTCCCTCTTAATAACTGATCAGCCAGGAAACAGAGATCAATCACAGAGGAACTGAGGCCAACACAAACATATTGACCAGAGCAAAGCCAATAACTGCCCAATGCAGAAACTTCATTCATCATCTAAACAAGAAAGAGAGAGGAGTCAGGAGAAAATGCAGACACTACCGGGAACAAATTGTAGGACTAAGTCACTTTACTGTCCCTGCCACTCTGCCCTGCTCCTAATCAATTACTACAGTGTAGCTCAATTATGAGAGACAGCAATGGCGGCTATTGCCTCAACAACCAAATAACTGTCGCCGTTATTGTAGTTTCTTGTATTTAAAGCAATCTAAACCTAAGAATACAAATATTGTACTGCAGTCAAGCGATCCTTGGATGTGGTGACTGCATTAGCTTTGTTTAGACTAAAAGCGTTTTCAGCAAATACATAAAATACCTGGTTATATTGGCAGAAATACAGTGAACTAAAAGTTATCTTCCTTCTTAAAATACTTACCCCTCCACCCCATAAATGATGGAGATGAAGAGATGAAGACACATTTGGGATGTGTATGCTTTGTCATCCTAGTACAGTAAATAGAAGGGAAAGAAACCCAGAAAAAAACTAATTCATGCACCACAATTCAGCATTGCTAAGTTGCAATATATATTACATTTTTGTTTTGGGGTTTACATGCACTTTGAGCCAAGCATTTGCTTGTCTGAAACTGTTATTTGTCATTTATATATGTACAAATTATGTACTTCTATTTCCCTGTACTATTTATTTCAAAGGGCATGAGTTTTCTGAACTTTTTTATTTCCTTTTAAACAATGAATATGCAATACATTATTTAGTTAAAATAATAGATGAACAACATCAAGCATGCCACCTACTGCCCCAAAAACGGTACATTTGCAACAAGTAGTTGACACGCTTAACACTGTATTCTCCGTTTTACCAACCTTATATTTACGAATATAATGTAAGTAGCACAGGTAATGATATCCCCTGCAATTCAGATGTATTGACAATGCACAAACACAACCTTACATATGACATAACCCCCTTCCTTTTGTTAAGCTCATACAGACTTTTATGGTTTTCAGTTAGATAGAAGTAGTTACACTGTCATGGAAACACCCTGTAATAAATTTTTGTAAAATAAAGGAATAAATAGTGACAAAATTATTTAAATAGTCAGTTTATATACTTGTAAATGTTAAAAATTTCCCACAACACTCTCCAGAACCCAATTTAGTTCCCCTTTAAGTCCTCTTGTCCTCCATTTTGTGTTATTACAGGAACAGTTTTTAGTCCACATGAATTAGAGCCTTAACTTGAATCCCCCCACCACCACCACCTTTAAAGTAATCAGAAAATTTATAGAGCAGCAGATAAAATAATAAAAAAAAGGTTGTAGGATATCGACCCTGGCAAAATAATAACACGAGTCATCTGTAGGAAGAAGAAAAATGAAGCACTGAAGGTGGGGAGGGATGTCTGAGCGTGCTGCTGTGTGTATTGATCCAGAGGGAAGAAGCACACACTCGTCTTCTCATTAGCTCCCTGGCTCCATGGTCTCGTTACATGGACACCGCAGCGCTCAGAAGGGGGTGAGAAGGGAGGGGGGATGGAGAAAAGATCTCTGACTCTGACCAAGAAATGGGAAACAGATCTAAGACAGCTATGGCCAAACTCACTGTCACCTTTCTGCTGTGACAGGAAGGTTCTTTTTTTCATCCCTCCTGCCTTGACATGAGGGCAATTATGCCAGTGGCATGTGAAGGGCAATTTCCCTGAGGATGAGGCCCTGTGGAACATGTGTCCATCACGCTATGAGGGCCTTGTCAGAAAGGTCACTTTCTGAAGTCTGGTGTCAATAAAATACTATTTAGTTTAAAGAGTTTCTCACTTTTATCTAAAAGTGAACCCCCTGATTCACACAGTGAAGGACTTGCTGCTTGTGTTCCAAACACTTAAACAACCTATATTACAACACAATGAAGAAAAAAGCATTATGGCAGAAACTCTGACACAGAAGCTTAATTCTCCTGCCAGATAGTCATAGCTTATGGTTTCCTCATCAGCAAAACTTAACCAAAATATGATAATGTGCATCTTAAACCAAAATAATCCTATTTTGCACAGTGGCAAAGATTTAGAACCAGGGTTTTACCAGTGGCGATTACTGCCATTAGAACTGATATAAGTGCTGGCTATATATATATAAAACTGATGTAAGGGCTAATACCTTAAACTGAACATATATAAAACTGATGTATATATATAAAACTGATGTAAGGGCTAATACCTTAAACTGAACATGTGTATACATGATACATTCACCTATTGCTCACTAATGTAAAGTATAGTCATCTTTAGTGAAGGCCTTGTCACTTGTTAACTGACAGGCATCTAAGAAGCCCAGAGGGCTTTCTTTTCCATTCATCTAAACCTCTACTAAATTTATTAATCAGAGGTCAGTGGAAAAAAGGATTTTTTCATTGGTGCCCATAGAGAAAAAGCCCCCATAAAATGATGGTCAGAATAACGTATCTATCTTGGAGTTCCTCGGACAGTATGGTTTTCTGCTTCTGTTGGCCTTTTGCAAGTCTGAAGTCTCTGGCTGAAAATTCATAGCCAATTCCTATCCAGGCATTTAGAAGTCCATTTCTGTTATATGGGAGGGTATATCACCTGCAAATCAGAACCGGCCTCAAGCACTTGTGAAGAGCACAGCTGCTGCTTCTTGTTGCAGGTTGAAACCTTAAAAACCAAATTTGGTTCCTTTTCTAAACAAGCCACAAACCTCAATCTACACTTAACTTCCAAAATGTGAAATTTATGAGGAGAGAAAGCAATAAAACGGTTACAATCTGGCGTTTGGTCCCTGTCTGTCGGCTCCCAGCTGCCCCCTTTTCTTGCAGAATGTGGCTGTCCCGAGTTTATTAAAGGTTTTACCACTTCTCACTTCTGCTTTCTGCTAAATGGCAGGGATAAAACAGCTAACTGCCTGGAGAGTTGTCTGTGTCACAGCATGTACATCTGTCTGCGGCATTGTCAGGAGATATAGGGACATGGGCTCCAAGACCACGGATGAAAATGGCTGCAATCTGTTCTTATTCTGAGCACCATTATATAGTAAAACTGCTCTTTGCCCCCTGGGTCTTCAGCATTACTGAAACAGTATGAACTCAGATTACTTTTTTCACATTTGAAATTTTTATTTAAATAGAAATAAGACAATTTCAAACAAAGTCCATGTTGGGGTCCCTATTTGCTAAGAGGAGTCTAAAAGTAACCAATTATTGTTTGGTATTTATCTACCTAAATAACTAATTTTGCAGCCCAAGACAACCACTTCTTTTCTTTCTGTTAACTTTCCACAATGCCCTAGTAGAATATAAAAGAAAATCTCATATGGGCAATTTTGCACCAGTATGAAAGACTAACTTACCAGGGAAACATACTGGACCCTCTTTTAATATGTGTTACAGCCAATGTCTCACTGTGATAGCCAGGAAGCCTATAGCTGCAGATATACTGCTAACTGTCACTGTCAGCACACAAAGCCATGACAAAACTGTATGCAATGTTTTAAAGAGGTCCAAATGTTTTTTTTCTTTTCATGCATTCTCTCTACAAGCCAAATTTATCATTAGCCACTACTGTTTATTATACTGACCTAAATTCAACCTATTACTCAGGAAGAATCAGGAACTCCTAATCACCTGAGAAAGTAGCAAGGATTTGGGTTTACTGTTCATCAGAGGTGGATCAAAAAGCACTGGCAACTCATGTTTTTTCTAAAACAAACCTGAGGATGATGGTTTAATAGCGTCTTGTCAGAAAAAATGGGACCTGATTAGCAAGATCCTAATTGAGGGCCATTACTAAACTAGGCCTGCATAGGCAGACACCCAGACTTCCCCATTTATCCAGCCTGGTGCCAGAGCAGAGGGGTTAAGCAAGGTGTAGAGACAAGGAATTATACCCTCCATTACGTGTCTGGCCAGGCCGAGCCGCTGTGCATTTTCACTATCACGCAGACACTTTCAAAGGCCCAATATATTGTGTCAGCTTCCCACTTTATACCTCGGAAGCATTACTCCTGATTATGTAGCTTTTAAGTGTCTGCTCTGTGCATTGGTACAGGGGGGAGACGAGATCCAGGAATCAGAAATCAATGTTAATACAATCAGGAAACAGGGGAAGATGTTTCCTTGTGCTACTCAGGCTCCAGGACCAATGCTATATTTCACCTAACTTGGAAGAAGGGGGGACAGCACGACACAGAGTTCACATCAGACCTAATGGTGGGGGAAGAAGGGGGGATCAATAGTAACAGGCCGCCAAAGGGCTCTGTGATCTGTTAAAAGGTGAAATAAAAAGCAACATAAGTTGTGTTCTTTTCTGCAATATTCTATAACCATTGTAAACTTTGTGGGTGCTACTGGCCTATCTATACTTAAGAAAAAAAAGTTATGATATGCAGAAGTTTAGTAACCAGAGTTATATGAATTAGCTAGAACTTGGGGATTGAAATATATTTCCCATTGCACATTATAGAGCAATAGCAGAAAAAAGTAGAAAGGATCTACATATTGTTTCAGTATTCTCTATAGAACTGTGACCCTGCTTGAGAGAAAAACTATCTATTGTCTTTTTTCCTTCTTCTCAGTTAGTTAATGTTGCTTGAAATGATCTTTCATGATCGTTTGAGGTGATTTGGAACAAATGATCAATGTGCATGCAGGTTACCCATTCTTTATTATGTAGGGGGGGGGGGGAGCTGGAGGTGCCCCACTGCATCCTTAGCACATTTAGTAAACAATAGAAGTTATTAGAAGTGGGTTGATTAGTAGTCAGCCACGTGGCTCAATGAACAACGTTGTGGGACACCTGTATGAACACCAGGATTTTGTTTGATACAATTATGATCACCTCCAGCAGCAAACACCAAGGATCTGTACGCATCTAAGCAGCAAGGTGACGTAGGAAGCTAAATTCTTAACAAGAAAAAATGTTTTCTTAGTTGTTTTTTTAATTATTCTCAGAATTATGTGTCACCTTGCTGGCCAAACATACCTACAGGGAGTGAAATCAAGGAGGACTTATAAAACTGTTACTGCTCACTCACTATCCAATCAGCAGTAGGTGGTGTGTTCTGAACCAAACTGTACAATGGAAGCCCAGGGCCTAAATTACAGGACTGACTAAAGAGAATTTTAAATCTGTTGACAGGCCAGACAGATCACATTTATGTAAATGAGTTGTGCATTTAGCTATTTGCCTAGACAAAAAAATTTTGCAACAGCGCCTTGCATCTCCAAGTTATGCCTCTGCAGTGGGAAGCTATCATGTTCTAGAAGTGGAAGTGCTGTCCAGAAATACATTTATTCTGTAGATAATCTTTCAGTGACTGTGCGCCTTGCTGGGAGCTAGTAAACCATCACAAGCTTGTTACCCACTCAGAACAGAGTAATATGTATTGTAGCTCAGTAATTGTACAGCTGCAATTCACCCCCTCTCTGGCTGACAGTGTTTATCTAAAATACTTTCCCCGCCGCGCGTTCTGGTTTCAGCAAACCATGTCTTATTGGGCGACCTTTTCATTCCAAGCAAGAAGGGTTGAGCTCGTCAGATAAAAGCAACGAGGCAGAGAACAGGAGAAAACGCCAGTTCCGAAAATCGGAGCATGATTGAAAACAAGATGTGTTAAATCAATGCTCTTTATCGCCCGCCTGTTTTCTGGCAATTGCTGCTCTCAGCTCATTCAGAGCACAAACGAGATGATAAAAGTAGTGTCAGAGAGCTCGCCGGGGTACGAGCCACATACACCTGTTTATCACACACACTCCATGCATCTCCACTCCTGTCCCTGATAAGCAGCGTTGTCACAACTCCCTGAAAGAATGGAGATGAACAATTACTGGAGGAAGTATGACCGGAGGAGGCATGAGCCTACACAAGAGGAGCTTCCATAGATAGATAGATAGATAGATAGATAGATAGATAGATAGATTATCTGTGGGGCAGCTAGCAATTAGTCAGCAAAAGGTTAGCAAATAGTTCATAAATTACAAATAAATCGATATATACATGATAGACAGCATATAAATTTTTGTTGATACAAAGTAAAATATTACAGTAAAATAAAGTATATGGATAAAAGACAGGTAGATAGAATAAGGGCTATTTCTTCCACGGATCGATAGAATTATTCTGCTTCCAGCAGAGCTCAGTACATTAGCAGACATATACTCCCTATGCTCATATTTTCATGCCGTGGAGATTTATGAAATAGATGGTCCCAAATGGTTTTCACTGATCTCTCCAAAGGCTCCCTGCCGAGTGAGTACTCAGCTCACTCATCCGCTAGTGTATACTTCATGAAAATTTTGAAACTTAGCTACAGAACTTTCCTCCTCGATATAGAATGAGGTAGCCCACTTTTATCACGCTGCAATTGTCTTAGAGTAAAAATGTTTTTTTTTCTTCCCATCATTTTCCAGTTACCAAACGGCAACATAATCATCGACTGATGGGTTTAGATTTTTTTTTTTATCGTTTCTATAGTTTTCAAAGGAATTAATGGCTCCGATTGTTTTCTCTGAATCCCCAAAGTGGCTTTTGCAACAATCGATGGGGAAAAATACAATTTGTATTTTGGAGTAGATAAAAAAATGACAGGAGAAACAGATAATGTTGCCTCAAGTATTATTTAACTATTAATGTTTCAGTAAAGATAAACATATTGCTTTTTTGCTTCTTTGAGACAATTGGATAGTTTTACTGCAAGTATTTCTGTGTGGTCTGAAAGGGAACCTGTCTGTTCTTATCTGTGTGGCACAAGGCTCCTTATTTGCTTTGAAAGCTAACAGTTCTTAGGACCAGTCAATGGTTCTTTGAGCCATGTCAATTATAGGCCTGCCACTTAATGGGGCATTATCACAAAAGTCTAGTATAATAGGTACTGCTCTGGGGTTCTGTTCGAGACTGCAGACAGGTTTGTGCTCGATCCCAGTCAAGCCAATTTACCTCAATTTACTGTGCAACTGGTTTGAAACACTGGGTATAGATAGAAACTGTATTGTGATACACCATTCAATATTATGATAACTTGTGAATAAGAGAAATCCCCCTTTGAGAGCTGTCACTTGAACAAGTGTCCTTACTGGAATGTTTCCACTCATGTCCTTTTCTTGTGACAACTTGAAAAATGTGGATTTCTCGTGTCTTTCTATACATGAGGCAATGGTTACCAGGAAAAATAGGGGAAAATCTGGGAGTGGAAGGTGCAGGATCAATTGTGCTCCGCATCCAGAGATAGTAAGGAGATAGTAGAGTGAAAAAGGCATGTTCTCATCAGTCTGACATTTATCCTTCTTTGACCATTCAGATGCTGAAATTAGATAAAAAGGCAAACTTTTATTTGGGTAAAGTCAGCAAGGAGTGTTCTTTTTTGAATCTTGTTCTACTTTGTGTACTTTTTCCAGACGAGTGTATAAAACTTCCAGTTTGCTGTAGCCTTCTATAAGGTCAGTCACTGCTGCTCTCTCCTTGTGCAGGGTGATTTTTGTTATCCCTGCCAACCTACAGCCCTGGGTCTACGTTTGCAAAAACATGGATGTACACAAAATTGGTTCTTACTTTTAGTAGCTTTTGAGTAATATACCTAAAAAGAATGTGTTTGTGTCTGGAGTTAAGCTTTACATGTAGGTGGTGTCAATCTTCTGGCTATACTGTGTGGCAGAGCTGGTGAATGAGCAATAATAGAAATCATTTGTCAGATAAAACAGCCCCCACGTGTATTTTATTTGTGTATTTAGCTGTTAGACTGGAGTTTAGCTGTAACTAAAAAAAGGCTATAATTTAAAGCAGAAAGTTATCCACCACCTTCTTGGCCAGTTTGGTTATAGTGTGACCATTCCATATCTATTGGCACATTATAGACTGTCTACATTTTAATGCCAAGGAGAGATGGAGTCTGTATCAGGCCATCATTTACTACAAGCCAGTCTAATGCAGGCTCCTCCTCTGGGTTTTATCTTCAGTGTCAGAAATCCTTCCAGCCACCTCTACTATGTAGTTGCTGCAACATTGATCACCCGTATTAAACTCCATCGATTTCTACCTGTCAAAACTGTCCAGAAGCTGATAACTTCTATTGATGTCTGACATCCCCAGAAATAAAATTCACAGACTTTCTCATTTACGGAAACCTCAGGCTAGATATCTTATTCCCCATTGTTAAGTCTACAGCAAATTAAAGCGCTGCTCATTTGTATGTGACTCCACACTACGCGTTTCAAACCCGTCCTAAAAAAAAAAAAATGCCCAAGTTTTCCACTACTTGATGGCTGCGTATTCACACAAGTAATTATTGGCTTTTTACTCACCTTTATGAAGTATTGTATTCCGTAAATGGATTTGTGGCCACTTTACAGAAGATGTTTTTTTTTTACTCATTCTTTTTTAACATTTTTTTTTTACATATGAAAGTATGAGCTGTCAATCAGGAGACTTTAAGGATTATTTCTTTCGGAGAAATGATTGATCGCCATTTAGATTTTCAAGTTGACAAGTTAAAGGATTTTATTGGTGTAATTATGCTCTTGCACTCAAGTCTCTTTTCAATTTAAATGTCCTTTTAAAAAATCCAGAGGATTCTCTACCTGTCGGCAGAGAGGGGGCAGTGAGGCTGGGGAGGGATGTAACGACACCTTCCATTACTGCAGGGTCAATTAGAATTTCACACAATTGCGCTAATAATCCTTTTTAAATTCTTGAGAGCTGCTTTCATTGTGTTTTTTTTTCTTTTTTAATAGATGGACAAATGCATGGAGGGAGAGAGAAAGAGAGTGCCAATCCTTTGGATTCATGTTTAATAGTAAATGAGACAAATGATATCCCTTCAGCTGTCAGTGACACAAATCCTACTTCATAGTAGTAAAGGCAGCGATAATATATACATTCAATGTTCCTTCTATCAAACTAGGGAATTATCCTATCTATTCCAAACAAGATACAGGGTCCAGATGTGGCGGGCTAAGCAGGTTATGTGTAGTCCTTATAGGCACATTTGTGATTAGCCTAAGGTACATTCCCATCAAACAAATAGGTTATTGAAAATTAACCTGTCACTGCATAAAACCACTAAAATCAAGTGAAATGCAGGCACCTTTAGGAGCCTACATGCACTTTCCTACACTATATGGCCAAACGTTTGTTGACACACTCATTATATCTACCGGTATATGGGTTTGTTGAATACCCCAATCCTACACAATGGGCATCATTATGAAGCAAATCTGTCATTTCACCCTTTTCTTAGAATAAATACTTCCACAGCCTCTACTTTTCTGTAATAACTTTTCACAATATTTTGGAATATTTCTTTGAGCCAGGTCTGGCACTGATGTTCAACAGGATGTAGGTCAGGGCTGTGTGTACTAAATTCATTAAACCCCGTCCTAATGGAGCTGGCTTTGTACACAGGGACACAGCTATGGCAAAAAATATAATTAATGTCAAAAAGTATCCATGATATCATAAATCTGTTGTCTCCACAAACATCTGGACATCCAATGTAGCTTCTTTAATGACCCAAGAAGCTCTAACATGAAATCTTACAATGTTCATCATTGCTTTTTCTACCTAGGCAAAATGACAAGTTTACTTTTACAATGCCAATGTTGTTTCCTTGTCTCATTTTTCTACATGGACTCATGAAATAATATTTTGACAAATAAAGACATTTTTGTTTTGTTTCAGCTCTCAATGAACCCACTATTGACTATGGTTTCCAGAGGCTTCAGAAGGTGATCCCCAGGCAT
The DNA here is from genome assembly GCF_032062135.1 of Pyxicephalus adspersus. Classification (NCBI taxonomy): domain Eukaryota; kingdom Metazoa; phylum Chordata; class Amphibia; order Anura; family Pyxicephalidae; genus Pyxicephalus; species Pyxicephalus adspersus. Next base: position 36,651,479 of record NC_092859.1, read on the forward strand.
CCAGGTGACCCAGAGAGATTACCGAAGGTAGGAAAAGTTCAAAAATGACAATCAGTAACATGCTGTCTGACTTACACAGGAAAAAAAGGCATTTGAAAAAAGATTGCTTGTTACTGACAACAAAAACAAAGACATTTTGGATGTAGACATGTTTGATAAATCAGCGTTTTAGCGTAAATAGGGTATAACATATTCTATTCTAGAAAAATGTCCTTTCCTGCAAAATATTATCTAGGAAATTAAAAAGCCCAGTTTATTGGATTGCTGTAGCTCTGATTTACAGGGTGCCATGGATGTGTCAGACCTCTTGTTTTAAATGTATTGGCTACTTGTAAAGATAATGCAAATATATTAATTTTTTAGCCTGGCCTCAGTTATACGTTGATGCTTCTTGAAAAGGTATTCTCTGTTTTCAGAACTTCAGTGGTACCACATACCTATAGCAAAGTACCAGTATATACAAGCACATTGTCATGCCTGCTATTTATTACAAGTACTACTTTGGGTAAATCTTTGGCGAGGACAGATCCACTTTAAGCTCTTAAATTCGTCATGTCCATCAGTGATAGACATCATTAGCTGCAGCTGTAGCAAGTCAGATCATTTCCACAGTTCACAAATAACACTGCCAGTATATACATTTTATTTACACAACACTCTGTATTCTTCGTACACCTAATTTTCCTTTTAAAGGGAGGTAATTCCTGTGTGCATCAAGCTTACAATTTCCCCACCTGCTCACATATATGAAGTGCCCTTCATCATATTCAATACACCACACCTACTTACCACCACCTTCCTCTCCCAGTGCTGTACAAACAAATCTTCGGTCAGGCTGAGTGCACGCATGATTGAAAGCATTACGGTCTTTAGAGAGTGCTTTATGAATTATACATTATAATACAATTACATGCCATTACAGCTGGGGGATGAGGGCTACCTGACAGAGACTTGGAATGCAAAGATTTTTCTTGGACTTGGAGAGTGAATGTTCACAGCTTGGAAAGACAGGAGGGAGGTATAAGGGAAATGGAGACCTGACATGGGGCTAAGAAAATGAACAGGGTTTATATTTAAATAACAAAGTGAATGAACATGGGTACATATGGTAAATAATAACTCAAAGCTGAACTTTGAAACGCTTAAAAAAGCATTGGTGCATTCATTTAAAAATATATTTAAATATAGCTGCTCTTGGCTTGGTATTGGCTTCTCCTGCTGTAGGAGGGAGACCAGAAAAGGGAGGGGAGCACGTTTTACAACTGATTACAACAAATGTGCATAGAGTAGACAGCACAGGGATTACTTTATCAGTCTGCTGCTGCACTTTTACTGTCCAATCAGGGGTTGGGGGCGGAGAGGAGACCTAGCTGTGTTATCTAACTCCTTTAGAGAAAAGTTGGGTCATCTTCCAGGCTAGGCTGTGTAAAACTCATGACTGGATGAAGAATATTGCAAACAATTTGAAAAATAAATCAGCGTCCATAAATTTAATCTAAATATGTCTGTGTATTTAGCTGTTTGGCAGGAATTTACCATTTAAGAAATTAATAGGGAAACATTTGTGTAAAGTTTACAAGCACATTGTGTGCCTCTAACAGTGGTTTATTGGTTAACTTTCCACAAGTACTGTAAGTTACCTAATGGATAATTTTAAGGGTTGGGGGTCTCACATTTAGAGTGGACAGTAGGTGGGCATGATCTGGTGGGGCACTAAAGCCTTTCCTGATGTATTTAAATCTAACTAAAGGGTACTGCTGCACTTCAGGGGAGGGGATCAAATATGTGCAACCTAACCCTAGTGATACAACATACCATCTTTCAGACGGGTTTTGTTCACATGCCAAATATGTTTTTTCTACCCGCATATATAGTTGCTTTCATTGGGAGCTACAGCTATTTATAAGGCAGCCCTGAAGCTTTCCAGGAATTCCAAATAGTGTGAGCAACACAGACACCAACAGTGACAAATTATTCTAACAAAATCCATCATTAGGGTGGGAGATAAGGTTTAATGTAAGGCTGTTGAGCTCTCTCTGTATCACATTTCGTTGCAGTCATTAATTAGAGATGTTGTCACCTACCATCAATGGGGAGTGACATCACCATTACTCTATGATGAATAATAATATACTTTTTGCTGTCAATAAAAGAGGACCAGGAACTTCCTGGTTTATCTGATAAAGACATGATAAATCTCTAGATTCTAAACTATATTTTTTGTCATTGGCATAACACGCTAATTAAAAATTCTATTGACGATCATCAGAAATCATCAACTGCTGTGTTTATCATATTAATATTTATAGTGTACTAAGATATAGTCATAATAATTACTGGTCTTGTCAACATGCTGCTACCCTACTATTGTGTTCTCATTCTTTCTGCAAAATGTTGCACTTTTTGCCCTTGCACATTGTTGTTTATGCCTTGTCTTTTTTAAAAATAAAGTGTCTATACCCAAAAACAAAAATGAAATATATTGCAGACCACCATTCCTTGAAAGTGGTGGGTTTGGAAGTTTTCCTTATTTTATAGGTTATTCATTTCCTTTAGTTGGGCTTGGTTTTCTTGCCAGTAACACACTTCCTGTCCTAATGTGACACCAATTCACTGTACTATGTCAGTGGAGAAGTTGTGTTGGAAAGTCTAGAAGGACTATAAAACACCTCTTTTATTCCCATCACATTGATATAAAATATTCTATATTCAATAGAATATATATAGTATTAGTTCCTAATAATTGTTACCATGTTTCCCCGAAAATAAGACCTACCCCGAAAGTAAGCCCTAGCATGCTAATCATGCAAGGGTGAAATATAAGCCCTCCCCCGAAAGTAAGCCCTATTGGCTTCTTCGGAGGGTGTGGTCACGTGGTACACGGAGGGATACCAAGAGGAAGGAGGGAACAGAGAGAGAGCAGGAGATTTCAAAAGCACTGGAGCAAGGGGTGAAGAAATCGCAGGGTTAATTAACCTACAGTACTCTGGTGTGACACTAGCACTAAGAGGTTGGTGTATTCTCTTTTCAAAAGGTCCTTGCCGGTATTTTATTCATTAGCAGCAATGCATATTTATTAATTGATTTTTTTTTTTTGCTTTTCCTCAGATTTAACATGTAACTCTATGAGTCACATGTTAATTGTCAGCACATTTTCTTGTTATGTTGCACTTGTTTGCTTATGAAGCTGTGTTTTTTTTCATTACTCGTTTATGTCAATTCTTATTCATGACTTCTTGTATATAACAGAAGAAATCTGTGATTTTGACAGGTCAGAGGTAACACAGAGGTATCTTTCTATAGTAATATTGGTGACAGGTTTTGGTAAATACAGATTTTTGTACATGAATAAATATAGATATTTTTGTAAGAAAAATAAGACATCCCCTGAAAATAAGCCCTAATGAGATTTTCAGAGGTAAAATAAATATAAGACACTGTCTTATTTTCGGGGAAACACGGTAGCACTGGGTTACTGGCAGGATTAAATATTTAATAAATTTTAGTGAGTGACAGGTGTCTTCCCTTCTGCAGTAAGCATTCTTACCTGGTTAAATGCGCCCTTCATCTGTTCACTTCATCAATATCACTGAGTGGCGCATGTGCAGCTTTAGCTTTGGTAGCTGGGGTACTCAGTGTATCCTCGCTTCCCCAATGGCTGTAAGGAATGAATGAACTCTCATGCTCCTTCATGGAAGTTACATCATGCCAGCACAGCCAGTCTAGATGGCCCATGATCAAAACATGGAACAGAAGAAGGAAGAAGAAGGCAGCACCCACAAGAGAACAGGGACACATGGATATAGTGGACCGATGTCTTATTGATTTATATGGGATTGATGTCCCAATTCAGAAGCTTTGAGAGAAGTAGAAATGTGAAATGTGGAAATAATACCTGTTTCTTTGCCGTTGCATGCTACCCAAATAGGATTCCTCCAGAATGACTTAGTACACAGGAAAAGACAATGGGAATATCTGAACTAGACAATGCATGTGTTCATTTAAAATGACATGAAATTTACAGCTAGCATTTTTTAATGTGTTGATAATTCAAGATCTGCTCGAATGCCTTGGTATATATTAACCCAGTCCAGGGACAATCATACCAGATGACATATATGGCTGGAGTGAACATTTTTCCTGCTTTTTTACCCCTTTGTGTTTTCTATAGTATAATATCATCGCAGGTGATGCATGAATTTTTCAGGAATTTGCCTATGTTTAATAGTGACAGTCATTTTGCTTTGAGTAGATATGTAGCAGTTTTTGTGTGGCTGCCCTTAAGGCAATGAGGGCGGATTTGGGTTAAGCTCAGTCTGTGGTGGAGAGTCTCTAGTGTGCTGTGCAGCGAGCCGTGGCCCTACATACGTGAGATTACATGCACACACACGGGAGAAGGCCTCTGCTGGAGTGAATTCTTGCTGAGATTCTGTCCCATCGGCTCACTGGTGCAGTAACAGCACAATCGTTCAGGATTTATTCCCCTCACCATATGGTCTGCTCATTACCATACACTCAGCGTCCATATGGAAGCCTGGGATGTGAACCCTACTCGCTGGAACTGCCAGATGAGCAGCTCTGTTTGTGTCATCTGCCATATTTAAGTTGTTATGGCAACACAACATCAATAAAAAAGGAAATGTTGGCATTTCTCTCTCACTCATCAATATTCACTCCTAACCCTTTCATCTAATGCACTGCAGCCATTGACATATTATCGGATCTACAGCCTTCACCTTTTCCTTGCATTTAGCCCAACATCACACACACCAAATTTATAAAAATCAGAACATTGGAATGTTTCTGCAATGCCCATGGCAACCAGTCATCTGGTTTTATTGATTGTTCCATTAAAGGGACGTATAGTGGTTGTCTACGTGTTTTCTTTGTTTATTACACAATGAGGTGAATATTTATTTAATCTTTCCAGGTAGCAGGTGGCACTTCTTTTTCAATGTGAAGCATTGTGCCACTCATGTGCCAGGGATGCCCATTTAATAAGTCATTACATTAGTGGTTTATCCCTTATAAAACAGCTAAGTTTGAGTTTTAGTTAGACAACTGTAACACAATCTGTCTGTTAGGATACCCTACGATGCTCTATAAAGCCTTTGTCATGTAATATTTATTAAAAAATGGATTGTATATACATGATAAGACCACCAATACAAAACATCAGTTAAAAAAATTAAGAGTTATCTAAAACCATAACAGTCTCCAATGATGACTATCACCACACTTGTATTGCTAAATAAAAGAGGGGTTTATCTGACCAGGATGGGGGGTATATCTTCTGACTAGAGGGCGGATGTTCCTGACCACAGAGGGGAGTATCTGACCAGGTCTGTTGGGGCTTGGCAGCATGGTTAAGCTCTGGTGCCTGTTGGACAGCAAAATCAAATTTGGACCCACTACCCAGCTGTTATACCATGATAGTGGGGAACAAATAGGGGTGCAATGTCTGAATGCTTATCCATTTCTGAAATTTGAGCTTTTATGGTCCTTCAGAATCCTGTATTTGAACAATAGAACAAAATGCATTATGAATGTTGTTTGCAAAGTTTCTAGCACTGCTCTAACTTAGAGTACCCTCTTTGTTGCAAAGGTAGAGTAACACTTTAAAAAAGATGTTTTTTTTTTTTCCTCTGAACACTTGGTCTAGTTAAAATAATACATAATAACATAGAATAATAGATCAAATACATACAGTAGAAAATACAAGCAGACCAGCATTAGGAATGCAGCTGAACAAACTACAGGAACATCAGAAGCGGTTGGAGTAGTGGAAGGCTCAGTTTCTGTTTTTCGCCACGCGTTCCTGAATCACTGATTCAAGCACCAAGCCAATTAAGAGGCACCTTACAATAATGGAAGTCGTCAGCAAGATTCTTAAATATAAATCATTTTCACCTCCTCAGCTTTCATGATCCGCTACAGCTCTGTCTCTTCGTCTCAATTGAAAGGGAATGTTTGCAGTCTCAGTTCATCAGCTCACATTAGCCTCATGCTGAATATTTAAACATAGAACGATTTAAACACACCACAGAGCGAGAGAGAGAATGGGAGGCAGAGGACTCGATGAGGGCCCAAGCTCATTGCAATTTAGTAAATCAGCCATTTAGTTGCTGGCACGTCTTCTTTCTGCTTGCCAGGAATTAGTATGTTCAGCTCAAGGAAATGGGCAGATGCCAGTCTTTGGATAGAGATTGTGTGTAAATCAATCAGCGTCTGTGTTGCTGGTGGCTAAAAAGTGTGCCCATAGACTATTAAAAGGGGGCACAGTCTGCATTCTTCTTAAAATTATACATGTGCATATTCTTTTTTTTAGGTTAAACTCCAGTCTTACCTTTAGTAATACAGGCGCCTTCCCAGCACTAAATTTGCTTACTCTAACATCACTGTACATTGTCAGCTTCTCATAGTGTGCACTTAAAGCTGCAACAGATCATATAAAGCCTGTTGCAGCTCCTCATAAGGCCATTTGTTCTACTGTCTGACAGTTCCTGCCCTCTCTTCTTCTATCATTGAATTGAAATTCTTATAATGAAAGAGATTCAACATTACATGCACATACATTCTACCCACTCCTCCAAACTTAAATTTACCCATCAAGGCATTTTGAAGTTTCATTACTCGGAAGAAGATTACCTCCACCAATGAGTTTAGTTATGCTTTAGGACCTTTCCTCTGCTCTGAGTGATTGCCCTCTATTATTTTTTCCTAATCATTAACCGATAGGGTGCGTGTCAATGGGCAATAAGCTGATTCTCTAATCCCCTAAATCACTGAAAACGCCAAAGCAGCTCCAAACAGGTTGAAGATAATTGGATCAACTGCAGGTCAAATGCACATGTTAATGAACTCTGAATGATCTCAGAAGCTTTTACAAAGCCAGTAAAGATCTTTTAACAGTAGTGACGTGGGTCTAGATGACACCATGTTTGGTCCAATGAGTCTGGACAGATCATTTAAAAATGCCACAAACTACAAGATCTCTTCTTCATATAACTTTAGTGCAATGGATACTTGGTACCTACAAGATGGCAGTGGCATCATTACACAATGGTTAGATAAATGATCTATTCTTTCCATTCCAAACTGGATTGTATTAGGCCATGCCAAGCTTTCATAGTTTATCTTGCCCTGGCAGGGAGTTAGGCCATTGGACCATATGTTTGTGAGTTTGGGCAGCTGACCTCATCATGTTAATCATGCAGAGCTATCCTAAATTCACCCAAAATCTGAAAGGTCCTGAGGCTACGGCACCACCATCCAGGAAAAAGGTATAACTCTTCCTTCGAGTGCCACTTCCCCTCCTACTGGTCAGACAGTCCTACATCAGCTAAGTTACAGAGACAAGTCTGTACTCTTCCACCTGCTTGTGCTGTAGAGTCTTACTAGGCAGACACCTCCAGGGCTCAGTTTAGCTGCTGATCCCTTTCCTTGGCTGGAAGCTGAGCTTTGGCTCATTAGTGTCTCTCCCTGGGGCGGAGAGCTCAGCACCATGGCTATGCTGTGTGATCCATCATTGTAAAGTCATCTGTCCCAGGCAGCTGTGCACAGGCCAGCCGATCGAAGGAACAGCTCTTACAAGTCTATTATTGCAGGCGGGACAGTAATTGAGCAGCAGGGATGGAAGGGAGCAGCTTGTGGAGTAGGAAAGACATTGGAACTTGGAAATATTTCATAGCAAATCACTTGTTTCAGAACTTCAGGCCCAGTCCTGTCCCAATAGTATTTATTGGGTTTTGTTTATACACTCAGAGCATATATATATATGTATATATATATATATATATACATAGGAGATGTATATATATATAAGGAGACCCAACTCCCTATGTTTACCAGTATATATAAACCAACGTGGGTTACCACCAAAGGGGCTGCCACCTGGGGCCACAGTGCCCCCCAGTGGTACAATTATGTATTGTCTCTTTGATCCTTCAGACTAGACTGGGGGAGGAACTCCTGGATTTTTGTGAAAATGCTTAATATTTGTTTAATCTAGTGAGATTGTGTTGTTGACTTCACTGTTGCTACAATTGAGCCCAACAGGAAATGTTCAGATTTTCCTTGTTTCTATAGTTGTCTGTCTATAGCAGTTATTTATGTCAGACACTGCATTTCATTTGTTTGCAGTTCCAATTTTTAAGTACGAGTGATGTATCTCCATAACAGTGAGATATTCAAATAATTTCCTTAATTTCTACTTTCAGAATCAGAAGAAATTTTACAAGAGCTTTTTGTTTCCAAAAATAAGAATTGCACTTATTTAATAGGGACTTTTAAACCACTCAGCACTTTGAAAAGTTGACCATATAGTAAAGTAAAACAAAGCCTGAAACCCAACTATGGCCTGAAAGAAACTTAATCTACATAGAAAAATAGAACATGTGAATAGTAACTGCACAGCATAGAAAGAGTGACAAGAGCCCTATAGATCTGACATGAAGCACTGTGAATGCCCTATACAGCGTGGCTTTAATGGCTCATAACAAATTCACATGAAATGTTTCAGTGTTCTGAAAATTTTAATTTTTAGAAGTTAAATCATTTTCCTTAGTTCTTCACAGGTGAATATTTTCTTGTGTGCAACAAAGAGTAGGTTACAGGTGCCATTTTTCACACATTTAGTTATATTATGCCATCAGATACAGTCAGCCCATACTCCTCAGACACCCACACCTTAGTTATTGCCACTGAGTCAGTGATACAGATATAACACGCATAACATGAGTCAGTCGAAGATTCACTGACATCTTCATAAAAATCTGTACTTGTGAACTTTTTGTATGTGTATTCTGAGTGTTTATGCAGCACAAGTAAGTTCCTGTACAGTGAAATATTCTGCATGAATCCTTTTCTAGACAGATGGAGAAAAGTGTATATTACATGGATTTGAGGTCACACAACTACCAATTTTTCTAATTGATCACAGATCTTCATCAACAAATATTATTGTTTCTAATAATAATTGCTATTCATGGACAATCGTTCCATGATGAAATCTATAACTGTTCTCAGGCTTAATAATGACACACAAAATAATACCTTAGGTTTTATGATCCTTTTTCCACTCACAGCCTCTTCTGACTTCTGCTTGGTCTGGGGTGCTGGGCACCCTTTTGACAGGTACATGTAAAAAAGGACAAACTGGCAAGGGGAGTGTGCATGTTATGAATATAGATGAAAAAAACTAAAAGATTTAATTTCCAAAAACGCATTGGGGTCAATAGGAGAGGTGAAATGAATTTGGTTTGTAAGGGGGGAACTGAAGAACAAGACAAAAAAAAGGTCAACTGCTTGAAGCTCATAAACAATTCTGGTGACTATTTCTTGGTTCATGATCTGACACTTTGATACTGCAATTTTGTGACACCTTCTGCTGGGACTGCACAACTCCTGACAGGTAATCTATATGTGTAGCATATGCAGTGCAACCTTGGCATTTTTTCTGGAGAAGGTGAAGGCAATGTAGGAAATTACTTACACTGAGTGGACATAATTAGATCAGTTGGTCCTCTGAACTTTACCCTATGTGCTTTTTGATGTAGCCCATTACTCGGCTACTGCCAAAGTATTACAAACTACCACTACATAGAAGCCCCAGTTGTGTTGGATGTAAGTATTACAAACAATGGACACATTTCTCTAATAAAAAGCTCCAAGAAATACAAGGAGCCATCAGGTAACTGAGCCCATCATATATTGAAGAACCAATTTTGGATTGACTGGCCTTGTGTTTCTCCAAGCTGTTTTTTGCCTGTGCTATCTGTGATTATAATTCTAAAGCTTTGTACAAATACTTAAAAACTGTTGCTTGAAACAGTAAGCATTCTGTTCTATGGGGTGGTAAAGTAGTCAGTCATTAGTGATCAGGCACAGTTAAATATTTTCACCCAAAACGACCATAAACGATTGTCTTGAGCAATGAATATAGTATGTATGGAGACTTTATTTGACTGCACACTTTACAAAACAAAATGCAAATAGTAAATCATCTCTAACATTTTATAATAACTCCAAGGGTCACATTATTGCTGATCTGGTATATCCAAGCTTGTCATAAATAATGACATTTCAGATGGTTAGGAATAGCTTTTACACAATCATTTTTAACTGAACTCATTTTTGATCTGACTCAAGTACTGAACTCCAGCAAATATGTATTTTAAAGGTTTAAAGAACATTAGTACATGGCAAAACATTTACTTTTATTCTACAGCCCTGAAAAAGAGGAATACATGAAACCCCTGAAATGTGGTGGCTAATATATTCGAGAATGATTTAGTCATATCTGATCAATCTAATAAACATTGGCACTCTGTCATTTGTGAAAATCAGAGTCTGTCCAAGGTCTCTTAGGAGTCAGTGGGTACTTGTGATTTAGGAACAGCCTATGTACCATTTTTATGTTGCAAGCTCATCCATTTGTCCAATACAATATAAAAATCTAGACAGCTATAATATTGCACAGCACTTAATCTAAACCCAAATTGTCTGATCAGTTTACAAATGTAAGGACTCTGCCATGTCCTCAAAAGGTGAGATTTCTCTTAAAATGAAGTAAACCTATAAGGTATATTTTAATTAAAAAAGTTACTTTTGATTAGAAAATGGAATGGATAAATAAAAAGAAAAGCCACACAACTTCTCCATAACCTTTTTATTTAGGATTGTTACAGTTTCTGTCCTGTGCCGTTATTCCCCATTATAGGGTAGCCAACCTGTGTTGTCACAATGTCACAATGTTACACAGTCACGGTTCACTGTTGTCACCATTTAAAAAGAAAAATATATGATGCAAGGAGCCTAAGCTAACTAAATGTTTTCAGCCAAAGTAAAGATTTCCTTTAATAAAATTTCTCTTTAGTAAATGCTCATGACAAAGTTTTAAATTAAGATTGCTACTTTACTTTTTTTTTTTAAGTTTATATACGATATATTGTTTTTCATGCTTTTTTTCATCCCCTTTAACCATGTGATTTGAGGTTTCATAACACCCCTTCTAGCTGTGATGTAAAACAGCTGTGTTTATTGTATTGTGAGCTAATGGAAAGAGGCAAGGGAAAAAAAATGTTATTTATTACTTATGCCTGTTGGGTGGGAGCGAGAGCATATGCGCTAAGATGCATTGTATTTATACGTTCTCACGTTCCAGAAAAGCAGATCAAATAAAAAGCAGCCATTAACCATCTAAGCTGCAGACAGAAAAAAAATGACCCAGAGCTCCCAAATAGATCCAGCGCATTTTCTGGAACTTTCTGTAGCAGTAAATAAATAGTAATGGGTCTTATGTCCCTTCCAGCATCGTACTAACTAAACGACTTGGTAGGGAAATCACCTTTGGTAATTGTGAGGTCAACACACAGGGCCCAATCCTTCATCTTCTTGCCAAATTCAAAGCGATATAAATATTACAACTCACTTTTAAACATGGAATTGCTCTGGCAATGTTGCCCTTTGCATTCACTAGCATAATGTCATAAAATATACAATGTAAGGTAACCATGCAGCAATGGTTGGGGGGGGATGCCCGGTCCACCAGTAAATGAGAGGTTAACTGTAGAGTGCCAATCCCATTATTGAGGGAATTTAGCACCTTGGACAGCTCTGTAAAAATCTTTATTGCTTTTCTGACCCAGTCGGCATGTTTTGCCTGTGTGATCCTCACCTCCTTCCTCTGATTGAAAGGCAATATATTAGATTCTGAACACAAACACGCCTGAGGCTTGATCCCCTACCGGGAGTGCAGTGACACGGAGGGACTGTAATTTTCTGGTCACTCTATTCCGGGGCACCAAGCCAGGCGTTGCTGGTTAACTTTACAAAACTACGGCATGTTCCAGCCGGTCTGTTTCAGAAATAAAGGAGAACTCTGGCCCGTTTAAATATGTCTTTTGTTTGTGCGGGGCTCCACTTCAATTTATTTCTCTGCCACAAATCTTGCAAGTAGGTTAAAGTAAATGTAAACCAAATCACTAAAATATCATACAAGCTTTAACTTTAGGATCTATTAAAATAATACCTGGTGACTTTGCCAGTCAGTACAGAAGAGTAACTACATATTAAAAAGGAATTACTGTGCACTACAGAATTATTTTTTTATGCGGGCTGTGAATTTAAATTTATTTTAGTTGGTGCTCTGCTTTAAGCATTCTGTATTTCTGTAAAGTGGAACTCAAAGGCAAAAGTCAGTTTCAGTTACATGCCTTACAAATGCGCTAAACATGCATCCTCCATGTAAATCTTTCTGGCTTCTAACTGGGGGTGATAGGAAAACTTGGGTTTTCCTACCACCTGTCCCACCCAGCCTGTTATATATACTGATCTGCAGAAGCACATTCATCAGCTCTTTTCTGTTCATCCCTCTTGTCCAATGTTCTGGTGACAACCATTGTGCCGTAAAGCCACAACTAACATACAATGGTGATCCAACCTTTTGCAGTGTGACTTCTGCTATATAAAGGCCACCTACAGTATGACTTTAATGAGAAAATAACTTGTAAAATTCATATATATATATATATATATATATATATATATATATATATATATATAACATCAATCCCTTTAAGTTTCAAGAACTTTCAAGTAAGTTTAACTTACTGATTCCTCCCATCACTGCCAGCATGACTCTACCATGCTTCCCCAGGCTGGATAAATCACAATGATAATACCATAAAGCTATAGATCAAAAACACATAGCCTAAAAGGGACAATTCCCATTATGTTTCTGTAATGTTTCCATTATGTGTTGTTAATTAAAAAATAATTCAAACGAGCTCACGCATATTAGAAATTTATACGGCTGACTTTATGAGCCCACTAGCAAACTCAGGTTTACTTTGATGTTAGGTGAATGTTGTCCTTACACCAGTCACAAGATACAGATCAGATGAGTTCAGGTGTGTCTGAATGAAAGAGAACCTGTCTTGCACAATCACTGATCAAACTTAAAGTTGGATGGAAACCCTTTGTGAATGTGATTTGTATTTGATGCAAGTCATTTCCCAAATAACATGTTTTGCTGCTTATGAATTTAAATGCCACAATGGCTAATACTTATCCATACCAATCCAGGAGCTATAGTACACTCAGAGTAACTAACAAGTGGCACGTAAACAATTAGTTCAGCTGCATTCATTTATCTTTATATAGTAGCCTCAAATGTGGCCCCTCATGTTACCAAATTCATCTCATCAAGAACCTTATTGGTGGAATTAGGTAATATTTTAAGAAAATGTGCAAATGAAAAAATGATTAGGAAACAAGTTGGGCAGAAGGATTTGGTCACAGAAGAGTGACAGTGACTTTTAATGAAGGAATTGAGGAGTTGTGGTGACCTGTCTACTGACTGCATACAGACAGGCCAAAAGAGCCATAGCAGATTCATTTCTCTTTCTGTTGTTCGAAAAGAGTTAAATTTAGGCTTGGGTTGAAAGCAACTATAGCACCCAGCCCAAATGGTCCCCCCCCCCCCCCATTAAGAGGCCCCTCCCGCATCTTCCAGACTGGTTCCCCTGGTATGCTAGGCAATTCATCTTCATATGGTGCAGAATTTTAAATTAAAGAAATGCTAATACGCATGTAAAAGCGTGTCATCTGAGAGTTTGCGAGAGGTTTATGGTGACAGCAAAATGAATGCAATTAGATCTCAATTTTCTGATGAGAAACTGCAAGAAAATGAATAATAACAATTTTCTTTTTGGGGAAAGGCAGTCATTTCTTTCCTTCCAATCTTGCTAAACTTTTTTTTTTGATAACTTAAATCTCAGGCAATTTGCTTGTCCAGAACTTAAAGTGTCCTAAAGAAGAACTCTGATTTAAACAAACACTCTTCTACAGTAAAAAACAGTAACAGGGATGTTCAAAGATCTTTATAAAACCTATTAATGATTTTTTATCATTTTTTTATAAATCGAGAGAACTGCTTTTATGTGCTAATATGTATCATCACCTTCTATTGCCTTTCTAGCACCGTACAAATTATATGAACCAATGATACTAATAGGAAATGATGATATATTTTCAGTGAGCACAAATTTTAATTTAATATTAAAGTGTTTTATTTAGAGTCATTTGAGATGTGACTTTCCTATTTCTAGATTTTTGATTGACTACATTTTTAGACTGATTTCAATACACACTGTAAATCAGATTCGGCCTGCTTTTTTTCTAGATTAGGGGGCATTTATCATCATTTAACCCTTTACTTTCCCATCCTGCTTGTCCCTGCTTTTTTCATTTGATTTCAGTTTGTTTAATCATAAAGGCACATCATAAAATGTGTGAATTACCTAGGGTGGTAGGGTGGGTGATATTTGTATACCTCCAACCAAGAACCCTTGCAAGGTTTACATCAAGCCCTGGGGCTCTGGAGAGGAGTACAGGAAGCTAAGTAAAGCACCCTAATCATTCCTCCCACCAGTCATGATCTGCTGGCATGGAGATGCACAAAGACCTAATAATGATGGTTCAAATGTAAAATATAAACTGATAAAACAACACAGGCAGTGCATTGCTTTTTTAATGAGTTGGCTGATCCATAAAATTGTGGTGTGAGAGAAAACTGTCAAGCACAGCTTGGGAGGTTAATTAAAATATGGATGTCATATGTACATATTTAATTACAAACTTTGTAAAATTTGAACATGTGTTAATAGGAATAATTGGAATGATCTTTAAATAATTTATTTAAAGACTAAAAATATTCACTCCTTTTAGGCATGACTCTTAGAATACACTTACACATTCACCATTGACAAGCATAAGCACAGGTACAGGATCAAACCTATGGGAAGGCAAAATAGGCTGTCCACAATAACAGGAAGAAATATAGGCTGTTCACTTGGCAAAGTGAATTATCACAATGCAATGGATGTGAAGTTCTGTTAACTTCAACCAACCATGTATGAGGAAAATCCTGTCTTTTTTTAGATTTCTTTGTACGGTGATTTTTTTTTACGACTTTTGCTAAACTAAGTAACATATCTCTTGCAACTGGACTACATTCCTTTAGTAAAATAAACCCCAAGCAGGGAATACTTATAATATGTTATTTGAAAAGGTAGCCATATGTTTTCAGGAACTTGTATGGAAAGCAAGTTCATTTTAATTTAAATCTGTAGATGAAAATAATTCTTTGCCTTTATTTTTGTAGGAGGTCATTTTAAAGAGAGCAGCAGATCTGGTGGAGGCACTGTACGGGATGCCACACAATAATCAGGTAATCTATGACTTTAAACTTCTTGAAGTTATAATACAACTCACATTTGTCATGCCTTACTGTCCCTATGCCTTCTTGCTCCTATTTAGTGAGATTAATGACATAGCATTGGAGCTAAATTAATCCTGTTTAATAATAAAAAAATGATAATAATAATTGCTGGGGAAAAAAAGTGGAAAACAGTCTAAAATGGACAAATGCAGCCATTTGTTTTCAAATATAATCCCTCTAGTCTAATCTCTAAAGGCAATTTTTCCTGCTTTATCCTCCTTAAGGGTACAGCAGTACACAGGGGACTTGGTGAATGCATTTGCCTTAGTATATTGTATGTAGCAGGTGCACATAGGTCTAATGTATGTGTATTACTGTTGGTGGGATATAGACTGTAAACTAGTCAGGTACTGATGTAGATGAGTTTATGCTTGCTGTAAAGTGCTGTGAAATAAGTTGATGCCATATAAATGAATAAAATAAAACAATCCACCCTGCCACTTGAATTTATCATCTCTATGAATGGTAAATGTGACTTTAAATTGTAATTCAGTAATCCAGCTGATCTATTATGTTTTATTAGCATGTAGCAAAACATTATGTGTTGTTTTTATCACAAGAATACAAATGTTATACCAACAGCAATGAATCACTTAATTAGGATTTCTCAAAGCAAACCTTCATGCCAATATAAATATATATATATATTTCTGCTTAAAACTAAAAAATGAAAAAGAAGATGTGAAATTGCCCCTTTTTTGTAGTGTATGAGATTCAAATAGTCATAGTAAGCTGCATGTGATCATTAGGAGATAAGCAATGTATGCCAGGAAATGTTAGCGGTATTGGGGTAGATTTGGAAAGCATTATGAGCTCTTCTCACTTGGTAGTACATTTGATGTTTATAGTGTGTGAGCCACTGATAACTGTCAGCCAACAGTTCACACTGAGAGTTTATTTCTATTTTACTATGAATGTCTTGATTCAACAGGAAATTATATTGAAGAGGGCAGCTGATATCGCTGAAGCTCTTTATAGTGTACCAAGGAACCACAGCCAACTTCCTGCCCTCACCAACTCCTCTGTACACCCCAGCATGATGGGAGTCAACTCTTTTAGCGGGCAACTCGCTGTCAATGTTTCAGAGCCATCACAAGTCACCAATCAGGGTAAGATGGAATGTCACAGCACTATATACATAAACATACAGTACCTTAGAAGTGCTTTAAAATAACCTATTTCACTTAGAATACATAAACTGTAGGTACATAATGTATGTAATCAGCCTGCTAGGCAGAAGACAGCATCTCTCTAGTCTCTTCTGACCCAATGATCAGACTGTTGTGACAATGATCAATATTGTAATGTGAAGAAATATGTTTGACTTCAGGTACACTGCAAACAGATTTTATGATTATTTCTACTAAGGTTTTTTATGTTCTAAAAAATTATTTCTGTTATTTTTTTTTGTGTCATTTCTCAGGCTTCACCCGTAACACAAGCAGCGTATCACCCCATAGCTACGCCCCCAGCACCACCCCCCAGCAGACCAACTACAGCTCCGTCACAACCAGCATGAATGGCTATGGAAACACAGCCATGTCCAATCTCGCTGGATCACCAAGCTTCCTCAACGGATCAGCTGCCAACTCACCCTATGCCAGTAAGTGTTCAGCCGTCATAGAGGGTGTGCAGAAATGTCAAGGGCTCAGTCACATCCAAATATTTACAGATTCACATATGCTGTATGGGATTTTGTTATATGATTATTAAAGACTTTTGATCAATTGGACCACCTGTGAACTGCATCTGTTAGCTGAAAAAAGGGAGTGGAAAAGCTTTCAAAAAATATTTTTGAAGACAGGGCTTGCATGACAAATCCCTGGGGTTATAGGGTTCCTAGAGTACCTGTATTTTTTTTTTTATTGCAACTGTAGGTGTACCTGGGTGTACACATGTTGCATTTACTTATATCTGCCGGGACCTAGATCTGATATTTGTTTGATCATTTTTTTGTGGAAGTTAGATTATCTAGTAATATTCACTAAAAATTGATAATTATGGTTAGAGTTTTATTAGTAATAATAAAAAATCTGTAGTGGTTAAAATGTTTGCTATTGAACTTACAACTGAGGTAACAAGCTATAGTATATTATTTTGTATTGTGCATATTAGATTTGATGGTGGTTGGGATCCTCTATGCTGACCCCTCATATCATTTGTCTTGTAGTTGTTCCCTCTAGTCCCACAATGGCTTCATCCACCAGCCTTCCATCTAACTGTAGCAGTTCCTCCGGAATCTTCTCTTTCTCTCCAGCCAATATGGTGTCAGCCGTCAAACAAAAGAGCGCCTTTGCCCCTGTGGTCCGACCTCAGGCCTCCCCACCTCCCACCTGTACCAGTTCCAATGGAACCAGCCTACAAGGTAAGAGGAAACTCTTTTTCCAGAGACATAATGTATTTCTTTCAGAGCACAGCTACAGGCAATATGGAGAATATTTATTATACCAGTCAGCCCTTTTGTGGTTTAATTCAGATAGCCAACCACCTGTAGATAATATTCAAACATTATGCAGACTTATTTAGTCAACCAGATCCTGAGAGTAGTGTTGGCCATTTTTGGATCCTTACCAGTTTGTTCTAAGAACCACCCACAACCACCAATTGAACTGAAACTCTCAGGACAAGTCTGATGGTGATTGGTAGCTTGGGAAACGTTAGCTCTAGTTCTTAGTAAGAGTGCCTCCAAAATCGCACTTGTTTTATTGTTTTCTTTTTTTAACCAAGTGAAGGGTAGGGTAATCGCTGGTAATTCAGGTTTTTCTTGCCAACAGTACTTACACAAGGAAAAAACAAGGTGGTTTCCATGATGTCACACTTAACCAAACTCTACTAGTAAAGTTAGTCATCAGAAATTGAATGTAGCAGCAGAAAGGACTAAATTAAAGACTAAGAAATTCATTTTTGCACTAATGTCTGATTAGCATTTTAGTTGGTGGTAACAGTCGAGTGGTTGTGCAGTAACCAATAATAACAAGTCAATTTTCCTTCATTTTCTATCACTAGGACTACTTGGTTCCTATGTAACCAAAGCACTGAATTGGAAACATACATAGAGCACAAGCCCTTATGGTAGGGGTCGCCAGTATTTTCCCTGGTAACTAATTTGCCCTTTTGTCTTCCCTCATCAGACCAGTCATTTGTGGACACTGGCAAGTTCCTCAGTACAGGCTCTCTGCAGGGCTTGGCCTTCTCCTGAAGTATGTGATCAATTCTTCCCATTTTCTGCTCCTGTCGTGTTTCTGTGTTCTGTCCTTGTCTATTTATCAGAGATGTTTATTATACATATACATCCACCAGGGTCTGACAGTTAAGCTGGGGCCTGCGTGAGCTAAGAGAAAACTGTGGTGTTTCCTATAGCAACTGATCAGATGGCAGGCATGTTTTATCCAGCATAGCAGGAAAATCCAGTTTTAGCCTAATTGATTTACATATTAACAAATATTATGCCACAATACAAATGCAGGCAGTTCAGAGTTAGTATGATGCTGTGTTGTGGGGTACAATAAATTCATGCAAGAATGTTTGCTCCATTCAAAGAGTTAATTTCTCTTTAGGTAGGGAGGGAAGGGTTACAGTCTGTTATACCAAAAATCAAATTCATGAAAAAAAAAACTAGAAAAAACAACAAATGGGAAAATTATCTCTAAAAAAATGACTTAATATTTGAAAAAAGTCATACATAAAAATGACACCCAGAAAATAATGAACTTAAAGTACAAGTAGTTAAATTTAAAACTAACCAGGACTAAAACATACAGAGATAGATCTTAAAACCTTAATACACCATCAGGCTTAAAGTAAAATGTTTTCATTGTAGTATAGAGGGGTTATAACTTTTGCCACGTTTTTATTGCTATGTCCCTGCTGGGGAGATTCCTTCCATTTTGTCCTACTGATCATTGTCTCCAGTGCATAAAGTAAGGAGAAAAACTTGTGTAAATCAAGGGAAGAAAAAAAACAACTCTTAAAAAGGGTTTAAATCATTCCACAGTCTATCCAATTTTTTGTTAACATTTTGACTTTGGATAAAGTAAATTTGAATTAGAGGCTGTTTTAGATATACTGTATTTGTATGGCACATGTGAGTGCAGGTCCCTAAAACAGCAAACTTTTTCTGGGCTAAAAAAATTATAGTGTTTCAGTATGTGTTTTATTGACAGTATGTTATTCCCAGACGGCATGTTTTATATTTATTGTTTTGTGTGTACAGGAAGCTATAGCACTCCTAAGGCCTTGTACACACTGGCTGACTTCTATTTCTTATCCAAAGTCTAATCTGACCAGTGACCGATCATACGTGACTAATTTTAATTACAATCGGACATGTTCATAAATATCAATTGAAAGAACACAGGTCATGTTGTATGGATAATTTATGATTAAATCTGTTTGGAATTCAGATTGATTTCTATCCAACAATCGGTCATTGATAAACCAGAATTTTGTACACATATGTATATTGTAAGGGACTTCCAAGCAACAACTGAATACAGTTGGGAAATGGATTGGATCAGCCCATAGAACATACAGTAATCTGCTTGTGTATACGAGGCCTAAGGAAGTGATTGACTTATTTGTTTGCTCTGAGCATGCTCTCAGTGCTTTTGACAAAGTGTTAGATTATGGGGTGGTCAAACCCTTGATTTTGTGTGAATGGTTTATTGTCTTTCCTACTTGTATGTAAAAACTGATGGAAAGGAAACACTAGTATATTGTCTTTTCCCAAATAAAACAATGATTTTACTCCCTACTCCCTAACCCAGTTGTATATTCATTGTGCAAAGAAAAGTTTGCTGGGAATCAAACCCAGATTCCCAACTGCAAGCCCAGGGTGATACCCACACAGACATAATGCTTTCCCATTTAGCCATAATGTTTCCCCAATAACTTTCCATGATTTATTTGCAGAACACTAACAATACACTGCAATACAAGTCAGATTTTATGCAGGCTGAAGGATTCACCATGTAGTCCATGGCCCTATAAGAAATGCTGGCTACTTTGTAGCAGGACTGCCCATCCTAGACTGGACTTGTCAACATTACACTATGCTTACCACTATGCATAACTGAGTCTTTTACTGCAGGCACATGCATAAAAACAAGGTGATAGATTTGGCATTATTTCACCGCTTCTCAGTGTTTTGGGGAGAGGAAGTCTGCCGAGGTTCAGGAGACCAGGTGAGAACGTCTTGTTCTCCTTTCCCTAGAGGAAAGTAAGATTCCCACCTTAACTCACAGAAGAAACGGCTTTGAGGTCCTCTTTGGCTAGCATGGATGAATGTTGTGATTTTTAGATTGTGTTTGTGTTAGATATTTTGCATCTCGTTTGTGCTTATATTCTGTTATGTTTCGCTGCAGCTATCTCCGGGATGATTGCACCCCCCATGTGAAAGAAACCACAGAGGAACTCATCTGGAGTTTACATTTAGAGAAATTCACCTCTCACATTTGGGAAGAACTCCTTTCTCTCGCTCTGAACGAGAGCACCTTTTAACTCAGGCCTCTGTAAAGAGGAACCATAGAACTGCAGATTTAGACAATGGCAAACACAAAGAAAGACTTTGCGATCACAAGAATTGTTTGTCAATCAGATCATTATCATGGATCCCTGGACTGCCTAAATGTGTCATGGGATAAGATCCTCGCCTCGAAGAACGAGAAGACCCTCAGACACCAACATTACCATTACCATGGGACTGAAACAATGTCCTTGGCTAGATATGCACCAAGAGCTTTTAGATATTCAATCTTCTAAAATGATACTTCACCAACCATCTTTATGGAACACTGAAGATCATTTTATAGTTATGAAGAGAAGTCCACTTTTTTGCTATGTGTTTTGTAATTATTTTGAAATGCCATAAGAGAAAGATGATTGACATAGTGTTTTTTGCTTTAGGCCTGGTTATCCTCAGTTTGGAATAATTTTAGGATCTTAAAATGAAAAAGTTAGGAGCAAAGTGTGGGTACCAAGACATGGTCTACTATTTGAATCAATTTTGAGCATGAATTATTTTACTTTTGTTTTTGGAACTCTGTAACAGTCTATTAAGTACCCTACTCCCTTATCAATATTTACCTAACTCTCAAAGTTGTCTCAGAGTTGGCTTAAAAAGTTGTTAAAGAAGCTGTAACCGGGTCAGTTGTCCAAACTAAATTATAGTCTTTTAAAACTGTGTGCCCTTGGATGTAACCTAAAAAACGTTTTTATGGTTATCTGGATCAGACATTTTGTTTTTAAGATGAAAAATATTTCCCTAGCAATCTAGCCAGGTGCAAAGCTAACCTTCAGCCTAATCACGGTCCTTTAGCATCTACATATTTCATATTTAAGTGCAATTCACTAAAGAACATTAGCTGTTTTTTTTATTTTATTTTGTCAAACACATTCACAGCTACTGAGCTTTGGTAAATAAAGCACAAATTGTCAAATCTAAGAGTTGCGTGGGCCAGAAATGAGCATTTTAATCCCCTCTCTGTTGAATGACCCAAACTGCATCACAGATAGGAGAGCGATATTTAATTTTCCATATCCTTTTTTTCGGTGTTGTGGTCTGTATCTAGTTATAAATAATGTAGAATATTTTATGAATTTGTAATTTTGCATTTTTTTTTTCTTTGTTGTGTTTTTTTTATTTTTTACTCAGTTGATATATATTTTTTTTTTGCCAAAGTCCTATTTATATGGGAAAATCCTCTTTCTAAGTGTTGTGTCTACCAACAATTACAAAAAAACAAAACAAAGCTGCACTTCACACAATGGAAAAGGGTGTTTTTGTTTTAAAAGATGAAGAAACCTCTTTTGTTTTTAGTTTAATATTTGTAAGGGGAATTTGTAAAATATCCATATAAATAATGTATTTATCTCTGAAATTTGTACAGCCCTCAACCCATTTTATTTTATTGTGTATGTTACAATGTGAAATGTGCAAACTTTTTCTTTCTATTTGTTATGCTTAATGAACACATTTTTTTTTTCCTTTTGCTTTTTTTAATGTAAGTTTTTTCACCTTATGTTGAAACAAATTTTAATTTCTTTATCGACACCTGAATTGTTTTTTTATTGTTGATATTTTTATACATTGGGACTTCCTTTGCTCTATTAAGTGTTTATGCTGATGAAAGAATGTATTGTCTGAATGAATATATCTGTAATTTTTGTGCTGTAGCTTTAAAGGTGCATTCAGGTTTACACAGCAAATTTTTACTTTGAGAAAGTCGGATGAAAATCTGAGATCTTACCTAATCAGGTCCCATAATAAAAGAGAACTAAAAGTATTGTATGTAAAAAAAAAAACTGATATTGCAGCTAACACGATGTATGTACCATACAACATTACTGCTATCAGTATAGCAATTAGGATATTTTTAACTTTATTTGAATACAAAACCAGAGTTAATGCAAATGCCTTTAGTTCTGCAAACCCATTTTAAAGTTCCCAAATGTTAATAATGCTTTTCTATATGGGGTTACTGATTTTTTAATGTTCTCCAGACTGATAAGCATTACTCTGTCTAGCATATCTAGGCTTCTGGAGATGCTCCAATGCAGGCACAGCCATAGGCTTATGTTGATGTCATCTTACGTTGGAAAAATCACACGGGATAGACATTATTGGGCTGCACTTGGAAGCTTTGTGCAGGAATTACTGCCTGGGCTGTACAGCAAGGACAATAGGCATGATGAAAGATCTCAGTCATAAATCGTCCTAAAGCTTATTTTTTAATGATCAAGTAGAAGCAGTTACTTGCACAACAATCACACTGGGTTTTCCCCACACTGATTATTAATAAACAATAATCATGTATCTGGCATACGAATTCAAATGAACACAAAGCAATGAGCAATTTACATAGCAATAGACCATACTGCATGGATAAATTACCACTCTGCTGTGGCCATACAACAGGAAAGGCCTGAGAATATGCAGACGTTGTCATAATCAAGATGGTAGCACAGGTTGAAAGAGTGCTCCATGTGCACCAATAACTTTTTGTGTCTGGACCTAGGAGTACATTTTTGGCATTGTGGTATATTTGCAGGCTATCGCCAGCACACTTTTTTTAGTTGTCTGGGAACTAATGACTTCATCAGCTAAATTAAAGCAGAGCTTCCAAGAAGTAAAAAAATATACTTTGAGACATAAATGACATTCTCACATAACTGTCTACTGTGCTGGAAAAAAGATTTTGTTGCCCAAGTTGCATGCTGCTCATTATACTTCTGCATAGCTCTGTGCCAATCTGTAAAGACAGCCCAGAGTTCTTACTGCATTGTGTAAATTCTGTGGCTCCTCGGTGCTGACTGTTCTGATCTATATGTCCTAATTAATCCTGGGACTTGTGAGGCTCTAACGAAAAGAGGAACAAGAAAATATCAGTGACTATCTGCCCCTTGCAGCATTTATAGTTCCAGGGCAGTAAAATATAACTCTGAAGCCAACAGCGGCACTAGAAACACCTATATGCAATCATTCTAATGTTAAAGTAAAAATACTTGTTTTTAAAGGTAATGTAATGCCATGTCTGTTTTACCAAAAATTTCGGCTCAGCTATTCAAACCACATGGATTGCATGTGGATAATTTGTGCGACTTTCTACTTTTCATAGTGTATTTCCTGTTAGGTCTATAGAACATACCTTGAGGTGTTTAATGTGGCCTTTAGAGTTTAGTAGGTAGAACTAGCTCAATGCTGATGTGTGTAGACTGAATGCACCTGAGTTACAATGAATTAGAGACTCTGATGGACTGAATGTTTTCTTTCCTTTCTTCTGTCATATGCATGTCCATAGAATGTGGGAAAAGGGAATTTTATACAATGGGTGAACATACTTTCGTTCTGAAGTCTTCTCGAGCATTTTACTTGCGTTCTTCACATGAATAGAAACCAGCAGTTTGAATGCCTTAATGCCTGTCATAACCATTCAACGTATATACTACCCACTGCCCATCCACCACCATCAGAGAAAACAAACTAATGGAGAAGCACAAGACAAACTTGTTTTCATACTTTGAAATAATTATATTTTTTTTAGATATTGAATATGTGGGGTGGGAGCTAAGGCCTCAGGCTTGTGTTTTTTTTTCCTCTGAAGGTAGAATACAGGCAGATAAGGATCCATTTCATTGGTAAAACAAATCAAAAATGATATGTCATTGCTATGCCTGTAATCCAAAAGCCTCTTCTAAAATAAAAGGCTACTACAGAAGCCATATTGTCCTTCTTGGCCAGAGAGTAGCATGCATTCTACAGCAAATCTTTGCTAAACACTGTTACTGAAATGATTTACAAAAACAACGTCCAACACTCTGACAGCTAACTATTGTCTTATTTTTATTTTCATCTCCCAAAAAGGTCTACATGCTGAAACAGCCTGGAGAAAAATGAACCTTAGTGACCACTGAGAAGTGTCTCAAGAAGAACTGTTTGTAACCCCCCATAAATATGTACCTTATGGTCGTATATTTTAAGAGTGAGATTATCTGCCTTACCAGCCATAAGGCAACTAGCTCTGACATGAGGAATAAAACTCCTGCTTCTCCAACAAGATGATTGTCTCTACAGTACAGAGAAAGATATAGTTAGTCAATTATATAGAAAAGATCAGCTGCAGGCATCCAATTGCCAGTACCGGTGACTAGTTCTTTGCTTCTTGCTGGCATTTTTGGCCAGAGATTGTACTTTTCTTTTCAAATCTAAACTGGAAACCACAGATGAGTTGCTAGTGGTAACACAGACAGTTCACCTTTCAGACATTCTGGTCAATGAAGTTCATGCTGCTCATGGATGTGTTTCAGCATGCCTTTGCTTGAATTCATTATTCATTATATATTAATATATTTGGACAAGTTTTGTTAAACATCTGTAAACGTATTTATTCCACTTACCAAATAATCAGTGTTTCCCTTCCCCTGTCTTTAAGAACAATAAAGCTGCTCCAGGACAGGGCATCCTTTTCCAGGTGTCGGTCCCATATTATGTGATATTGGAATCTGACACCAAGTAAGCTGATGATACCAGCCTTGGATCCAATAAGTACCTTCCATGCAGTAGTTTGGTAGATCAAGGCATGACAGTGAGAACAAGTCATGGCACTGAAAATTCCTTATACAGTATATCCTTATCCTTACTAAACCAATAATGACTTCATGGAGTAGGGTTCTCTGACAAGTTGAATTAGGTATATCAAAAATATTATCATAGAAATAAATGGGTTCTTGCCACAAGGACAATATTACTCAATGGTTGGTCCATCCAACTTTGAGTTTTAATATGATACTTGTGCTTGGGTGTATCATCCCGTGCCTTGTTATTTTCATGAACTCCAATAATACCAAAATCTCATGTCACAAACATGGCCTCAGTGTTTTAACAAAACTTATTTAACCAAGTGGTATAGACAAACCACCAAAATATTTCCGACCTGATAATTTATGCCACAATATAGGGCTTAATTGCACCCACTCTATGATCATTCTGTGTTACAGGTCAAAACAGAAGGATTTTGGATGGGTTTTTTCAAAACTTGTCCTACACTTTGGACTGTGAAAGGAATACAGTAAGAGACTTAACCAACCCTTTAGTTTGGCCAGCACAAAAAGGCTTTAAAATGGTGTTGTCTTTGAGCCAAATATCTGGCTAAAGCTTTGAGCAGGTAACATAGGAATCAGTTATTACCATCCTAAAAGACAGAGTTGAAAAACCTGAGATCTTGTCATTGGAGTTCCATGTACAAACTCCCTAAAAAAAAAAACTGCAGTTCTGTTTTAACTAACCCATGGAAATCATTGGGTTCTAAAGATAAAAGGTAACTTTTAACATTGATTTACACATTGTAGGGGGAATAGAGAACATGCTAATTTACAACTCCAATTGATTAGATCGGAAACCTGGGTGTTTTCAGACACTTATAAAACCATGGCTGCGCATGTGATTTTTTGAAACACATCTTTAACGAATGTAAATAAACTCAGGATTATTTAATTTTTTTGCACAGGGATGTTGGCATAGAAGCATGACACCCTATTTAGTGTGTTGCAAACTATAATCTACATCATTTAGGTTTTTTTTTTAAATTTGGGCCTAGCTCTCATAACATGGATTTTGAGTTCCAGATCATCTTCCGTGACAGCCATCAAATAGAACAGAAAGTAAACAGAGGTAGTTACGTTTTATCCTTCATATGGATCTCACCTTTTAAATAGGAGCACTGTACAGTTCTGATGAAAAAAAGAATCTCTAATTTTTTTGCTAAAAAAATAACAAGGTGTAAAAAACTGACTTTCACAATGTTTAATTAAAGTTTATTTCTGTCTGTGTATTTCACCTTCCACTCTTTTTGTTAATAAAGCTTTCCTACTCAAGCTATGTCTACCAGCCATGTGAAAATATGTGCTGGTCCTTACAAGGAGGTTCCTAGTAAGAAGAAACTCCTTTTGTCAGGCATGTTTCTGATAACCATACAACTCTTGAAAATGAACATTTCAATGAACCTGTAATTTAATATACTTTTTTCTTTTAAATAAACTGATTTGTCTAAATGGTTGTGTTATCCTGGACCATCTGAATATTCTGTGTTGAAGATGCTACCTGTGGTATTAGAAGAGGGGCTGCAAAGAACATCTAGAAAGTATTATGGGATCATCTTGTTATCTCAAGCTCTCAGATAAAGCAAAAGGTGGTAAAGGACAGAACAATTTGTAAAGCAACTAAAATTTGATACATAAATGGTCAGGGTTCTGAAACTGTTTATAAATGCAGATCCCCAATGGATTGCCTGATATGCCCTCATAACCCCTTGACTCTGACTGTCAAAATATCATCTTCACCATAAGTCCTTTAAGGTACCTGTATGGACTCCAAGCTTGTTTTTTCTTTACAGAAAGACCAGCTAAAGAAAAATGACAAGAAGTCAATTAAATTTTATAGGAAAATAAATTACTAATATAGAAGCTAGCTACAAATGGAGATATTAGCTAGCTACAAGCTGAGCTAGATATGAGCTAGCTGGAAGTGAGATGTATCTGTTGTTTGTTGTTCTGTTGTTGTTTTGTGCAATCTAAACATGGAATTAAGGTACAAATACTTCCATGATATGTATTCCTCATCACATGTAACACATCAAGTGTATTTCCCCACTGATATTTGGAACAA
Organism: Pyxicephalus adspersus; assembly: GCF_032062135.1. Taxonomy (NCBI): domain Eukaryota; kingdom Metazoa; phylum Chordata; class Amphibia; order Anura; family Pyxicephalidae; genus Pyxicephalus; species Pyxicephalus adspersus. Next base: position 36,678,922 of record NC_092859.1, read on the forward strand.
TTATGCAGAAACTCCTATTTTACAGATATCCAGTAAGTAGTTGTAACAGAACCTCCAGCCAACATCATGACAACAAAGACTGTTGATCCAGGAAACATCAGATTGCCTCACGGGATCAGGAAAAAGTTGTTGGAGCAAATTGAATCAGTGTTTTTTTTACTTCCTCTGGATCAGCTATGTCTATAGGGTTTTTATCTGGGATATGTTTATTTCCCTAGTGGTTGAACGTAATGGACTTCCCTGGATCAACTGTCTCGGGTATCTTTACTTTAAAACCTTAATACCCTGTTATATTCTATGCTTCTAGAAAACCATCCAGCTTTTTCTTAAAGCAATCCATAGTAGTTGCTGAAACTACTTTCTGAGGGAGCCGATTCTACATTTTCACAGACCTTACAGTATCCCTTCCTTATCCGGAGCTTAAACTTCTTTTCCTCCAGATGCAAAGAGTGCCTTTTTGTTCTTTGTAATGATCTCAAAGTGAATAACGGGGAAGAGAGTTCTCTATATGGACCGTTTATATATTTATACAGGGTGATCATATCCCCCTTTAATGTCTCTTCTCAAGGGAGAATAGATTTAGTTCAGCTAATCTCTCCTCATAGCTGAGCGCCTCCATTCCTTTTATTAATTTAGTTGCCCTTCCCTGCACTCTCTCCGATTCCACAATGTCCTTTTTGTGAACTGGTGCCCAAAATTGGACTGCATATTCCAGATGTGGTCTGACCAATGCTTTGTACAGGGGCAGGATTATGTCTCCATCTCTGCAGTCTATTCCTCTTTTAATACAAGAAAGTACTTTGCCAGCTTTAGATATTGCAGCTTGGCATTGCATGCTGTTATTAAGTCTATGATCTACCAGAACCCCCCAATCCTTTTCCATTTCTGACTCCCCCAAATGTATTCCCCCTAGACAGTATGAAGCATGCATGTTGTTAGCTCCCAAGTGCATAACTCTACATTTATCTATAATAAATGTAATCTGCCACTTGGCTGCCCAATCAAACAGTACACCCAGGTCTGCTTGTACATTATAAACATCCTGTATTGACCTAATTTTATTACATAGATATTGGTATCTAAGTTGAAAAAAAATCTCTGGTCACTATAAATGTATGATCCCTGGTTGAGAGGGTCTGATAATTTATTAATTGGTGTAAAGTTGCTATAGAAAAGCTTGAATATATAGCGCAATCTTTGTAGAGATGCAAACCTACCAGTTGTTCACATGGAAAGAGGATGCATCTGTGCATGGAGGAACTATAAGGGTCCCCTGCAAAGGGTATACAGAAGTTTATGATATCATCAGAGGAACAATGAACAAAGGAATGACATCAGTGTCCAGTAAATGTCCCATCTGTTCATTTTCCTCCTGGGTTAGATATACATTATTTATGAGTTGATACCTATAATTTGCACTTTTACTTGAGATTACCCATGCCAACAGCCAGATATGAACAAAATACCTTACAATACATTTTATATAAATCAGTGTCACTGTCCTTCTAGAGCAGCCAATGACAAGTGTGAGTGAACTAGCATTGTGAATGTTTCTGGAATGTCAGAGAACATTAATACGTACTGTCTGTGTAGCTGCTCTGCAAAGTCAGGCTTCTTCCTATGAAGTTCTTCCTGTCTTTGTACTGAATATCACTACACATTCAAAATGTGTGTGTGTAGATTAAAAATTTGCATTGCCTGTACAAGACAGTCTAAAATAAATGAGCAGCAAGTTGGACCTCTAAAATGACCCCACCAGGTGGGAGAATCCAGAAACTTAAAGTGTATGCATAGACAAAATGTTGATATATTATGGAGAGATCAAGACAGCTGTCAGGTTTTATTCCTTTATGTGTTCCTGCGCTTGTCACAAAAAGTGATAGGAAATCCTAAACTCTACCATTGGCACCGGAACATAAGATAAAGATAATGTAAGGCCGTGGTGCTGCACCAGTACCCACCAGACGCCAGTCCCCCAATCTAACGCCACAGTCTTCACCTATAGCAAGCCTCTGCTCAGCCTCGGGGGACTGGTTGTGTCTCCCAGCACATGGTTTCTGTGCGCATGGAATGGCGCCTGGGGAAGGACTGGCACTAATTTCTAGATCTCCTCTGCTACTGAAAGCATCACCGTGAACGCTCTACTGCACTGGAACACCACCCAGGATTATTGTCCAGAAGCGTGTCTCCTAACAGATAAATCCTTTTTTTGGGACACCTGACTGTTACTAAGAAAATTTCCCCTTACTTTTTTTCCCCTTCACACAAACCAAAACCTGTGTACATTCATTTGAAATGCATGTCACCAGATTCCATCTTAGCCTAGAAGTTACAGGTAGATGACAATTTGGAGGCTATGTTTTACCTACTTTGTCTTTTTCTGAATGCTGCATGTCTTGATACATTTTCATTGCAGGCAAAACAGGTGAGCTGTGCTGTGTTCAAATGAAAAAGCCAGAGTTTGACAGCACACAAGCAATCTGATAATAAAATCGTAATTAGTGATCAGTTACTATTCATACTGTGTAGTTCTTTGTAGTACAAATTAATTGCACAAATGTAAAGCATTATGCAATAATTACCGATTACCAAATGCTACCATATGAGCAATTTCTTCCCAATGTGTAGTGATCATTCACTGATTGCTAGTGATTAATCACAGACAATTTTAGTATAGCAGTGATATTGTGTTACTAAAAATCATTTGTGTGCACCTAGCCTAAGAGATTCATCGTATAACTTGACCCCCTGGCAGGTCACTGCTCCACCTGTGTGATTCGCTCCATCCCATGGACTGCAGTGTTTTCCCCACCCCCATCTCTTCCCTATAATTTTGTTTGGAGCACCAAAACCAGCATGTGAGCCCAATGACTGACAGATGTATGGAACTGTAATACCAGTGTAAATACAAGCTCAGTAAAATGCATATCTCTAGCAATATAATCATTCTTAGAATTTTACTGAGTGTGCTTTGATTTTTTTGCCTCTACAACCCTTTTTGCAACTTTAAACCCCAGTGTGCTTTAAGCTTGGCCTCCGTGTAATGAAGACGTGCAGAGGGAACTGTACTTTGCTGGTGTGGTCTTGATGGAAAGGTGATAGGAGATCTCCTCCTGGACCTGACCCATCAAGAATCTATTTCCTTTATTATACGGCCCCTAGAATTTTCCCGCAGCTAATAGCAAAGCCTCTGCCCCCTTGTTAACTTCTGATACCGCCATATCAAACGTCCGGATTTTCTTTTTATCTCCAGAATCTTCTGAGATGCAAAAAAACTGAGAGGCGTAAGTCAGGCAAACAAGTGGATTTAAAGGGCTTTGAGAGCTAATATCTAAAGCTTGCAGATTCTTTTTCTTCCCAGTACAGCGGCTTTAAGCTGTCTCCAGCCTGAACCCCAAAGACCTGTGAATAATTAATTTATCATTTAGAAATGTGGAGGGTTTGATGCTGTCAGAGGAGTGATTCTTTTATCTTTTGCTATCTTCATCTCAAGGTCTGGAGCGATGGAGGCCGGAGATGATTTGCACAAAGCAAGCAGCATGATTAAGTATATATTATATATAATGGAGGCTGGGGGAAAGCAGCATTCCATCATATGAACGCTGACATGAATGTGACATATGTCATCTCAGGGTTTAGTAGAAAATTACCTGGTAGTATGTATGTTAACATATTGCAGGGGGACTGTTAGCAACATTAGGCCGAGCAGTGAATGCGCCATTACTCAAGCATAGCTCCCAATTGTCCCTCTTTTGGAAACTTTTCTCCTTCCTTCTCCTTGGTTGTCACTTTTTATCTGTGGTTTAGGCCTAAAATAAAATTGTACAATTCATGTGCAGGTGGGTTTTTATTTGGGGCACCATTAGAAAGATTTCTCCTTACTTCCTCTCCTGATGACAATGATTTTATCAGGCAGAAAGTGAGGGGAACTCTGCATCAGCAACACAGCCAGGAGTAACTGGAACAGGAAATGAGGGAAAGTCTTCAAATGGCAACATTGACATGTGTTGTAGTGATAACTAAGAGGGGTATCCTCTTGCTTACCTATTGAGTGGCTTTAACCACCCGGGCGGTTAGCCCGACCTTGGTTCAGGGTAAGTAAACTTGCTACTATCATTTACCCTGAACCAAAGTCGGGGTAGCTAAAAGTATAAACAAGCATTATATTGCAATCCGATTGCAATACAACATTGTATGACAATCGGATTACAACTGAAAAAAAATACTTACCTTGTCTCCTCAGCTCCTCCGGAGACGTCTTCTGTCTTCTTTCTTCATCCGGCGAGTGCAGTTACGATGTACGGGGTTTCCCGGTGACGTCGCTGCATGTGTCAGTGCGGGCGGGAGGCGGGACGGGAAATTCAAAAAACTTTGCATTGAACTCAATACAAAAAAGCTGTATTGAGTCCAATACAAAGAAATCTTTATATAATATATAAATAATTGTATTATATACCGTATTTTTCGCCGTATAAGACGCTCCGGAATATAGGACGCACCCAATTTTAAAGGAAGAAAATCTAGAAAAAAAGATTCTGAAAGATTATTCCCCTTCTTCTCACTCATGTGCCATTCATACCAGTATTCCCCTTCTGATCACTCATGTGCCATTCAAATTCCCTTTCTGATCACTCTGTGCCATTCAAATTCCCCTTCTGATCACTCTGCCATTCAAATTCCCCTTCTGATCACTCTGCCATTCAAATTCCCCTTCTGATCACTCTGTGCCGTTCTTACCTTTTTTTCCACTGTACGGCAGTTAGGGCAGGGATCAGCAGGGGGCGCTGTGCCGGCTTCTTTCACTCTGCACTGCAGCCAGGAGGAGACACACGCTGCAGCCAGAGAGGACAGGAGACACACGCAGGATCGGGTATCGGGTATCGGGTGAGTATATTATTTTAATTATTTTATAACACATTTGTCGTATAAGACGCACCAATTTTTGCCCCCCAGTTTTGGGGAAGAAAATGTGCTTCTTATACGGCAAAAAATACGGTATATATCATATAAGCTACTGTACAATTACATTACATTATACACTATTTTTTTTTTAAAGATTTTTTTTTTTTATGTTTTATAAAAAAAAAAATTATTAAATTTATAAAATTTAACACTTTTTGCATGGAAGTACGGAAGTTCGGAAAGAATTAGAGCACCCGGCGTTCGCGACGCTCGGCGATTCCTGATGATGTTAGTGCATGCGCCCGTCGATGGGGGTCGTAGCGGGAAATTCAAATATTTTGTATAGGATTCAATACAAAGTCCTGTATCCAATCCAATACAAAAAAATACAAAATAAATTTATGTAGTTTTGTCTATAGGTATGTGACGTTGGACGTGGTTTTAAAATTTACCACACTAGGGAGGTGTTTTAGAAAAATATATTACTATACACTATACCGAATTATTGCATTTTCAGTATTTTTGATTTATTTATGTATTCTTGTTTAGGCTGATTTTTGTGTTTTTTATTTAATTTTATTAAAAGTAATTTTTTTTTTTTACATGATTGTGTTTCAAACTTTTTTTATATTCATGGTTCATGATCTACTAAACCCTTGTTCGGACATATTTCTGTAAGTTACAGGTCTACAATTTAAAAAAAAAATTCATGAAAAACAGTGTACCGCTTTTGGTACAGAAATCCATGACAGGTGTAAAGGGAGATATTAAAATGTTCTTACCTCTGCTGGCCAGTCCACCCGACACCTCCGGTTAACCATTCCCTTTCCAAAAAACTGCACAAAAATCTGTTTTGGATATAACTGGCCATAGCAGCCTTTTTATTAACAAATTCTAAAAAACATTAATAACTCTTTACTTTTATTAAATACACAACATCAAAAACACCATATAACAATTACATTCATGTAAACATGTTTTTCTGGACGGTCCATAACAGTACCTGTCACCTGGATATTCCTGCATCCAAAAAATAGGCCCCCCGCCGTTAACACACAGCTCAGGGACAACCCGCAGTATCCCTCCAAACCCACCGGGTCCCACCTCAACCCAGTGTTCCAAACAACCCCACTATCATGGACCACCAGAAAAAAAAACGCCCTGCTGCCATGACAAAATTTCACCACCCAAAACCCCTATACAGGGAGGGTGGGTGGGCAACTTTTCTCCTCTGCCTTTTTCAAATTTCTGACCTATGCCCTCCCACCTCCTCTCCTATATATGCCCCTGTCCTTTGACCCCACCTTTTATTTCCTCCGCCCATCACACCATATCTTTTTTAACCAATCACTATCTTTAACCCCCTCTCTCCTGATTTCATTTTCCACCCCCCTCTCCCTGTCATGAGGCCCTCCGCCCATATATTTTTTTTTTTTTTTTTTTTATATATGGCTCTGGGCCAACTGACATCAGTGAAACGCCCAGGTGGTTAAGCAAAACTAACACTTACATAGTTACATAGTAGGTTAGGTTGAAAAAAGTCCATCAAGTTCAATCACTAGGGAAATAAACATATCCCAGATATAATACCCTATAAGACAAAGTTGGTCCAGAGGAAGGCAAAAAAAAACCCCGGTACAATTTGAAAACACTGAGTAAGTAAAAGTATACAAAGGTTGCCATTGCTGATCTACTTTGAAAAAGCAAGTAGTTTGGCTTTGTCCTCGATAGTTCTTCAGTCATTGGCCTAGAACAAGTCTGCAACCACTGAGGGCTGATTGGCCTCCTTGCTTTTATTGGTTTGGAAGCTATTAGAGCCAGGTTATCATGACAGCCAAACAGCTAGCATTTTCAGAATAAGAAGGCTGCCTGCCTGTTTGTATGAGACGAGGGGGATACTGAACACATAACTGCTGAAACTGAAAGGAATTGTCATTGTCGGGCCTAGTATACGAGCTAATGTCACTCTCAGGACAAACATTTCACACCACTTAGATTGTCGACTCTCTCTGGATCTTTTATCTTCTTTAATTTTCCAACGCCTCAGGCATGACAATTAAATTGTAATTAAGCCCCACGGGGCACAAAATAATGGTGTCTGCAGAGTGATGTGCATGGAGCAGAGATCGCTCTGACAAGATGATAGGAAATAAGGATTTATATATGAATATGGCATTGCTGCTGCAAAATATTCACAAACAAATTATTTTGCAGGTAAAAGGGGATTCTCACCTTAGTTGGAAATATATTGACTGTGACTCCTGTTTGTGATAACACGAGGGGATCTTCCATTCAACAGCTCCCAGTGTTATTAGAAATGGCAGATGCAATTGCAGAGCTTGTTGTCAGCCCCACTTACTGGTCAAATCAGGTATTACAATACTTCTAATAAATTAGACCTGTTGGTGAAGTTGACCCAGTGTGCCTGTAATGAAGAAGTGCAGAGGAAACTGTACTTTGCTGGTGTGGTCCTGATGGCAAGGTGATGATTATTGAGGTCTGCACTCAGGGTCTATTATTGGGGTTTGCATGGGAAGTCTTTGGATGAGGTCTGCACTGGGGTCTGTCACTGAGGTCTGCGATGGAGGTCTTCACTGAGGTCTATACTTGGGGTTTGTTACTGAAGGGTCTATGCCCAGTGCTTTCACGCTTTGATTGACAGCACATTGTAACTTGAAATACCATAGTCCTCAATTTTTACCAAACCAATGTAGTAATACAGTTGACATTCAAAAATCCGGCCTTCAATAATCCGGATCCTTCAGTTTTCCGGCATGGATTTCGGAGCGCATTTTCAATTGACACTGTTTCCTGGAGGCGCTGTTTATGTTTTGATGGTGGTGTACTCCAGAATCAGCTGTTAGGTCTTGCTTTTCCTCCATAAAATGAAGCTGTTCCTGTCGCTGAGGATGCTGTTACTGTCAGTCATGAAGATGATCATCCTGACAGTCTATCTGCTATTTAGCTTCCTTTCGAGGGTACAGTAATGATTACAATTCTCAGGCACTATTTTGTTTAGTTAAAGTAAAATTCTGTAAAACTGTTTTATTTAGTTGTTGAACATTAACATTTATTTTGCTTTTCCTTTAGTGTTATTTCATTTAGTGTCATTTCATTTTAATATATACAGCATAAGGAATTTTCTAAAATCTGGCACACCTCGGGTCCGGAGGTTGCCAGATTTTTGTACTGTACTGAAAAATTCACTGGCAGACAAACAACTGTCCCACCAGCTTGACTCTAGAAATACCAAACCCTGCAACTCTGAATCTACAAATACCTCTTCTTCTTAATAGGTCCATAAAATAACTACAGCTGCCCTCCCCTCAGTCTCAGTAAACTGTCCTGGCACAGATGTGTATTCTTTCAAAATAAAAATCTCCCCCAAACCTCAGTCTACACCCAATACCAGGAAGTGCCTCAACAACAACATTCATGGCAGGATCACCAGGTATTACTTTCATAAATGGTGCAGATTAAAAAAAAACCTGAAAACTACATTTGAAATCACATTAACAAGTTTATGTGAGATTTTATTGGGGGTCCCTCACCAGAGGGTCTGTTACCAGGGTCAGCATTGAGGGATTAATTACTGCACAGTCTAATACTAATGTCTGCACTAAAGGTCTATTATTGAAGTTTGTATGGGAAGTCTGTTGTTGAGGTCTTCACTGGGGGCCGTCACTGAGGACTGCAATGGGGGTCTTCACTATGGTCTGAACTGAGGGGTCTGTTACTGAGAGGTCTATTACTGATGTCTGCACTGAGGGTTTATTATTGGGGTCTGCACGGGGGTCTGTTGGTAATGTCTGCACTGGGGGTCATTGCTTAGGTCTGCAATAGGGGTCTTCACTGAGGTCTGAATTGGTGGTTTGCTACTGAGAGGTCTATTACTGATGTCTGCACTAAGGGTCTGTCACTATGGTCTGCAACCAGAGTCTGTAACTGAGGGGTTATTACTAATTGTCTGCACTGGGGTTCTGTCACTGAGAAGGTTTGTCACTAACGAATATCACTGACACTGTCCCTCAAGCAATGCATCCAATGTGTGCAGTAGAAATTGTGCATTGACTCAAATTCTAACTTCCCCCCATTAAATCCCTCCCAATACATAGTGCTATTTTGCCAGGCTCTCATTTGACCACTGCACACACTGCGTTATTCGTTTTCATAATTTCCCCTCTATACCAATGTTGTGAGAGTCGTAGGTATTTGACACTCCCAGAAGTGCTGAACTATAAAAAACATTTTGAAGATTACAGCAATGTACCAAAGGGGGTGGTGGGAGACACAGGCCTAAAGTTTTGTTATCTTTACAGACCTGACAGGGTCTCTTTAACAAGTATTTAAATATTTTCTGTTAAAAAATGCATTTTTCCATCTGCAATTGAGAAACCAGTGAATATATAGAGAGAGGAGGTGATGACAGAAATGCATAGATTCTCAGTACTGTTTAATCCCTGTCTTGTTCTCTGCTGACTCTACACACTTACATAAATCTATGTGTGTGCTCTACCAGCAGAAAACCTGTGAGTAATTTACAATAAACTTAAAGACAAGCAGATGGATGGCAATAATGAGATCCACAATTGGCCCCCAGCAGGGACGAGGAAACGCTAGATACAAACTGGCAGATTAGGTTACCTATTACTGCAGTACACGTCTGAAATCATTACGTTGTAAAGAGGTGAGAGAAATGGTAAGGAATGTGACGGCTGGGATGGGGCGCGGGGGCTATAGGCGCAGTATGTAGATGGTTAGAATCAGCCATGAAGGAAAACAAACCTTATCTATACTTAAAGGAAGACAGCGGGATCCAGTTTTTGTAAATGTACAAAGCTATTCAAATCATTAAATACAACCAGTTAACGCACAACACAAACCCTAAAAGCAATCTGAAACTTTCCAGGTGCCATACATTTTATTTGGATTATTGAATATAACCTACTTTACATTTATTTCTAGCTTTTTTATATTTTGACTTTCTTGTTTAATTTTCTACCAATATAATGAGGTGTTCTGCAGTGGAGTAAAAGTCACAGGAGACAGTAACCTAGACAGCACACAATCCGCGTTCAAAGCTTGGCGGTCACACTTCAATACATTTTCTGGTACCGTTGCAGCAGATAAAGAGGATTTTTCCAAGATGTAGGGATGTATTTAAGGTTTGTGCTGACCCTGGAATGTTCAAATATTGGAGCTCATTCCAGAGGAAATGTATTGGTACACCCAACTGAGGTGGAATTGTGATGAGAAAAAGTGGACTGACGTAGATTGTGGGTTTGACCAAGGTCTGGCTGTGATAAAGGTGTTTTCTTTATTAATTATGGGCCCGACTCCAGCAGAAACCTTTTTTTATTTGTTTTGGGTGAGAAGGAAATAGACCCTGTCAGGTATTTACTGCACTCTGTGTCCCCAATAGGAGGATAACCTCTTGTAGGCATAGTAAATCTCACCAGTGAAAAAATATTTAGATTTACTTTGGGTAGATGCATACAAAAAGTTCAAAAAATGTTTGAAGAACATAAATGTAAAATGGAACTAAACCCAGTAAATACTCATCTCTCCTGTTCCATCACAGGCGCCATCTTCTTCGTTCTGCTTTTCCTTGTTCTGATCTTGGGCCATCTTGATTGGCTGGGCCTGTATGACGTAACTCCCTTGCAGGTATGCGAGAGTTCATTCAGTCTTGGCAGCCGCAGGGGTAACCAGGATATGTCGGGTATCCTGGCAAATAATTTTGACAGTTGAAGTATTTAAAGTGAAGCTCATATTTCAGGATTTGACTGTGTGTGTGCACTTACAGTTTTCTCTTAGTTCCCCACAAATACCTATTGATTCAACCAGTCAAGTTCAACCTAGGGCAGCTCCCTACAATGCTGTAGAAACAGTGCTACACTGTTTCTGAATTTGAAGCAGAGTTATCCCTCTCACATAGTCTGTGTATCCTTAAAATTAAGTCCAGAAGCACAGCAGAGAGACTTAGGTACCAAAAACTTATATTTACAAATACAACTATCTTCTGATAAACCAAAAACAAAATGAAAAGAAACGAGAAGAGGAAACATATGCCAAAACATAGATAATTTCAACTCTCCTTCAATTGAGCAGCAGCCAGAATAGTCAACCCTCTTTAATATGTGAGCGATACGCAAATATGGCTGCAGAAAAACAGGTGACACTTGTCTGCTGTCTATGTTTTATGTACAAGGCAGTTATTTTCAAATGTGTGGGATGTTTGTTCATTTCCGAGGGGTCACGTCTGCTGTACTTTGTATATAGTGTATGTAATATACAACTCTTATTTTTGCCTAAAATCTTGGCATAATAGTATATATATATATATGTATATTTGTTTTTTTATATATATATTTATATACATATATTAGCCGAGTAGCAGGCTGATAATTGCAAGGCGGTTGATCAATTTTAATGAAATATAAAATAGCTTTTTTGTATGCGTGTATTTTATAATGTGGTCAACAGTGCTGGGCCGCATATTATTGATTTTATGACAGAGGCTGGTGAAAATCTGAACACGAGCCGCAATTGGCCCCCGGACCAGACTTTGAACATGCCATGTAAGGTTTCTCCACAGATTATAGATTGAGAAAGGTTACAAAGAGAATGCTCTTACCCTTTTTCTTAGCAGAAAGTCCCATCTTCAGCTTTCATGTAACCACTTCAGCATGTTAAGCCTAAAAACAGTTCTTCTACCTGTAAATCGCACAGTTCTGTCCTCAGGGACCAGTTTTGCCATGACTGAAAGTACTTTCTCTGCAAAATGATTATAATTACCATTGTTAGATGTTCTCAGCCATGTTAAGATATTGCTCTACATACACAACTTCACAGTTACATCCCGCTAATATACTTCCAACATTTGTGCAACATTATTGCAGTTCAATTACACCAATAAGAAAAAATGATTAGAGCCGTGTAACAATATCATGTTATTGCTGTAACATTAATAAGCCATTATGCTGTCACTGTTTACATTACGGCAGATTTCCCTGCAGTGAGAGTAATGTTTATGTCCTCCTAAATAATATATGGACCTAAAACCTATATGACTCACCCAGTATAATGGCCCTCATGGAAATTGATTTTTTTTCCAGGAAAAATATGCTCAATATTAAAGAAGAACTCCTGGTAAAATATATCTTCTCTGAAGTATTTTATTGAATTTTGCCTCTGCTATGTAAAATTGTTTGTGATCTTTTTTCTTGTATATTGCAGATGGGACATGGAGAGAATTAAGGACTAAACCTAAAAAATTAGACAGATAGATAAATCAATAAAGGAAAATAATGAGAACCATCATGGTATTTTTGTGACATTAGATCCCATGTACACTTATCACAGAACACATCAGTGGCATGTATGACAAAATGAAGAAGAGCTATGATTGACCCAGGAAACAAACATTCCCAGGAGTGTTGGTTTTAGTGCAGAATGCAGCAAAAGTTTTCCCTGGATTGTAGCTACGTTTGGCAGTGCGGGGGGCAGCAGGAAAGGTAAATGTTTGTAGACTTCTTCTATGCCTTCATTCAAAGCACAGACAGAAAAAAATCACAAAAAAAAAATAAACTTATATCCTTTCTCATTCAATCTAAATCTAAGTAAAAGTGTGTTGGCTATACAGTCATTTAAGTGTAACAATACCTAAGGTGGCCAGCTGATATGTCCAAATACTCCAATACCAGCTGGGTGCACCCACTCTAAAGGTTGGGTCCTTGGCATGTGGTGGTTGAAATTAGGTTGGGTGCCAGTGACTTCTAGATTCTATTGCTGGCTGAACAGGAGAAAAGATAGGGATGCAGGATACCCGAACATAGGAAACAGTAGGGTGGGGCAAACGTGGGGCAAATCCTTACTTTCTAATAGACAAACATTTGCAGTGACTCTATAGGGAGAGCAACCACGGAGCAACCATGGCCATGGGGAGAGCAATAGGGAGAGCAGTCACGGAACTTTTTTCGATCAATAAATTGTTCTTAAATCAACACCAGGTACGTTTCTCAATGAACAATGACTACTTCTAGCAATGTCCAAAGGCATCTTCTACCCAGCTTTCCCATCCCACTCTTAGGCTTAGAAGCTCCCTCTGGGTCGCTATCTCCTGGTCCAATAAACATCTGGGCAAGGAACCCAGGTTCCAAAGGCCCCTGGCCCGGTAGGGCCCCGGACACAAAGACAAAAGAAACTTTCTGAACTGGACAGGGCACAGAGTTCAAAGCCTTTTCTGGAAGGTTGTTGTAAAAGTTTATCATCTTCTCTCAGCTCTTACGCTGAACAAAACCCTCAGTGATTGGCTGGATACCAATCGATTGCTGGATGCATAGTGTACTTCCAACTCTACTAATGGAAACACTCCAGCAGTAACAGGAAGCAGCCATATCCAGAGTTTAGGAATGACTGTACAGCAAAATGTGAACAAAGCTCAGTCAAGCTAAAACCACATTTAAGACATAATTTTCTATATGGGGGTTAGGGATTTTTTAAGGGTAAATTTTAAGGCCAGGGGTGGTAACTAAAGCCTCTGCAAGGGGCACAGTTGTGCTGTGGACAGGGAGAGCTGCACAGTGGGAGAGGAGAGAGAGTAGGAGAGTTGCCTGGAATCCCAGAAGGCTGGAGCAGTAAAGGGCTGGGTTTATACTTTACCCCCTTAAGAAGGAGAATTTTAAAGAATAAGCTTTGCCCCCTTTGTAATGTGCCCCCGTCCCTGTCTGACTTAAGCCACTCCCCTTCACCAAGAAGCTGGATATAGAGCCTAGTAAAGGGAACAGAAGGTGGGACTAAAGAGCATTCTGTGTGGTGCGGGGCCAGGATAGCAGCAGCTATAGGAAAAGAGTCTGTGGGACTATAGACACTGTGGGATATTACGGCACTCTGGTCAGAGACACTGCAAAATGTTTGCATCTCTACTTTGTCAGAGATGGAGCCTAGATTGCATTTGTGTGCCACATGAGATATCAGAGTGATGAGCGGTTTGTTGGCCACCTTTCGTGGGTCATGTTACTTTTCTTGGGGACACTGCAACTTTTAGAGTGACTGCCCAAAGAAAGTCGGCTTAATCCTTCGTCAGTTTGGGAGAACCTTCTGCTCTTACCAGTATACAAATAACATTTTTTAATATATATACCCATTAAGTCTGTCCCCAGTGAAGACATTTCCTCACAATACATTGACAATGGTGTCTTCATCATGAAGTTGGGTTCTAAGGTATTTGTATATTCCACAGTAATCAGAAACATTTCGGGGAGTATAACACCATCATTTGGCTTTATTAGGATAGAAATAATTCTGGTGGAGACATTTCATCAACGTCCGACATCTTTGTAAGACCCCCACCCCCATTGGGTGGTGATGTCTTGGATGACTCCCTTTTCCTTCTGTGGTAGGGGGTCCGTACTGTAATAATATAAACCTAAGCTGTGTAATTCTGCCCCAGCAGGCCATCAAAGACCCAGCGCAGGACAGCTCAGACTCAAAGAAACTGGGTTAAACGCCACTTGTCAAGATTCAGTCCAGAAGTCTAAAGACATCTATTGGTGGGAATGAATTGCTGTAGGAAACAGCTACGGAATATAAAGTAATTTCTGTAAATAAAAACTGTCTTTTTTAAATTTTAAAATAGGCTTCCACCTCAGCATCTCTACATTTTTATCCAAATGAGGATGTATAGATCTTATAGCTCCTTTACCCATACTCGTTCGACTGGCTAAGAAGGAATTTGACCTGGCCAATCCAACATTCCGTAATCAGCAGCATATTATGGCTTTTTTAAACAAATATTTTTATATTCTATTTTAAATCTTCTATCTTTGTGCAGCCTGATTGCATCTTCTGGCCTTTGACATTTCCACCATGGCGCTCGGCTTTAGCGAAAAGTCATGCCATGTTGTAGTATATGTGACTGTGCGCAGCTGTGCAGGAGGAATGATAATTGCAAGCTGATAATTACATATTTAATCAGTTCTAAATAGGACATTTAATGAAGACAATCTGTTCCAGAAGACCAGGGTAACTTTAACTTGAGTAATGTATTTGCTCAGAAGATTCTCACTAGTGTGAAATATGTGGTCAGTTTTACACTTCCTGTGAACTTGGCGTGCGAGTACTATATGGAGTAATTTGTCACTCTATAGGTATGTGCACATGGGTGTTAGTGCTCTACCTCCCCTTCATTTTTCCCACAAACCAGTTCTGCTTTGTACATGGGAGAGTCAAGAACAACAGCACTGAACTTAAAGGAAACTGAGCCAAATTGAGTAGAATTAGGATTTCTATTGAGAGACATGCTGTATCTACATATGTACTGTACAGAGAGAGATTGTGACAGAATATGGTCCTAGGCTAGGTACCAGCCCTCTACCACCCTTTTATTTGACATGATTAAGGACTGCAAGAAAAGTTAGGTGACAGCAAAAAAGGAAGCTGCTCCTTGTCTGTACTATCATGTCCAACCCCTTCACACAACAAATACCTACAATTAGATCCTCCCTTGTAATGTGTCATGAGGTGCAGGTCTTTGAACAACTGTATTACCACCCAGCAGAAACATGAAAGTTGTATAAAGGTTGGGCTTCCTGGACATCCCCTCCACTCAAAGCTCTTACCAAGGTTGCTTGACTCTAGAATCCTGTACACCTAAATGTTATGACTAAATGTGAGTGGAATATCCCAATAGCTGAAATTTCCATGGAAAATGCTAACTTAGAGCTAATATGCAAACTAAAGTCCCCAGTAGCCTGTGAGGCAAGGAAGCATAGTGGAAGGCTGGCATGACTGGGCAGACAGGGAGTAGACAGGATGGGTTATTAAGTTAATTTCCGAAGTGAGCAGGGTTGAGTTGAGGCGGAGGGGAGGGAGGGGATAAGGTGTTAAAAAGTTAGGAACAGGAAGTGGTGAGGTCATTAGATCAGACAGGGTGCAGTAGAAAGTTTCCCACCCTCCCGCCCCCTTTATTGTGTATTATATTAGTTTTATATCAAGGATTGGATGGGATAGTGAGGTAGGGTTGAGCAGTTGAGGTCCTCGAGGGGTGTTGATTGGTAAAAATTACAGTGGAGATGAGGACCCATCTTTGGTGTGGAGTCCCCGATGTTAGAAAAAGTTTTAGTTGGAGAAAATATGGTGGATGTCTGCCTTATAGGAGGGGTTACATTGTTACCGAGCAGGGAGAATTGGCTGCTGGGAGAAATTCATATCAAGTGGAAGCAGACTACAAGTTTAATTGGATGCCATCAAGGACCGCAATCAGTACGTTTAGGTTGGGGGTCTAAGTTGGGGATTGTGAAGTTACTCTTTATTTATTGTTAATTTATGGTTATGTTGTTGCTATTTTGTTAATATTTTGTTGTTATGGCATTTATGTGAAGGAACAGTTATTGGGCCTTTGAACCAAAATATGGTGTGTTTATTGGGTGAAAGTTTATTAAAGATGGGAAGAGGGGCGGTTAGAGGTCTGCATCATATTTAGAAATTCTGTTCTTTGGGAAGTGGGAATACCTTTTAAAAAAAACAAAAACAAAAAAAATCAGAGGATCATGTGACTAAGTGTTCAGTCATTTGACCGTCTGTAGGACGAGAAGCGTTATGCTTTTTAATATGTAAAAGCTTTTAAATCTTTTTATTACCTTTCATTTATATATCAAGACCCCTAAATGGCTTCTTGTTAACATATAAGTACTCATTAACATTCATTTCAAACTAAATACAAATATGTCAATATTGTCAATATGCATTGAATGTAAAATGTCGTCTTTACTAGTGTTGGTCGAATAGCTCACTATTCGATTCAGCAGCTATTCGCTCGAATATAGCAAAAAAATTTGGGTGGTCGAATGTCAAAGTCGAACACCATTAAAGTCAATGGGAGAAAAATTCGGGTTTGTTTCAGCACTGTGTAGAGCTTCTACAGCCTCCAAACAGATGTAAAAAGATACATTATAAAAGGATATATAAAAAGAAACATTATAAAAAGATACATAACACTATTACATACCCCTGTGCTTCACATGAAGATTAAAGAGCACCTGTCAAATCAATTTTAGGCTAAAGCTAGGTACACACTTCCAATAATTATTGTTAGAAAATGAACGATTACGACCGATCAACGATTATTGCTCTGTGATTGGCTGAGAAATAGGAAATCCTCATGACAGCTCAAGCATCATCAGGATTTCCCTTTCCTCAGCCAATCAGGGAGCAGAGCAATCAGCGGAGCTTTACTATACTGACAGCTCTGCTCCCCTGATCACTGTGACGAGTGATTCGGGGAGCAGAGCTGTCAGCATAGTAAAGCTGCTGTGTTTTTCGGGTCGGGTCTATCCGAATTCGAACAGCCATATTCGGGTCGAATATAGGGACAACCGGAATTCGAACATCAACACTAGTCTTTACTGACAGTTAAGGAATCAAGATATTAAAACTCAACTCCAAAAAGTGTAGGTACCACCATCACCCAGGTCTATAAATATAACACAAACCTTCAATTATCGCATTTAAGGTATTGAAAAGGTGAAAGTTATGGAAAAATGTTGAACTACCAGATGCTCCTGGGCTAATTAATTAGGGTGGGAACAACAGTAATTAGGTAGGGTCTGTTTAACCTATGCAACCAAATGTTCCCCCAGACAGCAGGCCAGGTTAGGAGCCTAGCATAGCCATAAAACTGCACCTGTCATTACAACTGCCCCCACTGTCATCTCATGTCCTGAAGTAGCTTTGAAAAAAAAAAACACAATATTTGCCCATTTCTTAAGGCCTATTTAGATCTAAGCAATAAATAATGCACTTGTGTGTTTCATTAAGAAGAAGATAGGCCATTAAAAATGAATGGGCGGCCAGTGCACCTTAGTTTTATGAAATAAAAGAGAAAGACACAAAACCCTTTTTACCTAACCCAATACACCTCTATAAGTTGCAGCTTGCTACTATGCAGGTGTGTTACCTTAGTGTGTTGGGATGGCTTTTAAAATGAATTGCACTGAAACACAAAAACACTTTATGTGCGTTACACCACAAAATAGTACCGTAGGTTACCACAGGGCACAGATCTAAATGGGCAATTAAAGCAAGTCTGAGCAGAAATGAATTTCTGTTAGGGGACAGCATTACAACATCTCTATGTAGAACTGGAACCACCTGCATGTGGCTGACAAGGTCTACAGTAATAGGAAGCTGAAAGCAAAAGTGATTTTTACAAAAGACATCATTCTTCTCACTCCATTCCATTTTCCCTTTCAAAACCCCTCTCCTTTATCTCTTATTCCCTCTCTCTCTTCTGACCTCTCTCCCCACTTCCTTCCTCCCTCTATATCTCTCTCTCCCCATCTCTCTCCCTCCCTCCTTCTGTCCTCTCTCTCTTCCCCTCCCCTGTTCTCCTTGGTCTCTCTCCCCTCCCCTCTCTATCCTTTCCATGTTCACTCTCCCACTCTTTATCTCCTCTTTCTTTTTCCCACTCCTTCTCTACTCTCCCTCTCCTCTCTTCTCCTCCCCGCCTTCTTTATCTCTCCCCCCACCCTTTCCATTATTTTTTCTGCATTTCTCAACCTCTCTTTCCCCTTTCCTTCTCTTTCTACTTCTCTATCCTCATACTTTTATTCTTATAACAGCGTTTCCTGAACCTGAGCTCCAGCTAAGCAGCTAAATACCAAAATAAATTGTCCTAGCTCATAATCACAGTCATGAACCTATTTTCAGCTACTCTAATGACATAGGCACCTCTGCCTGGCTAAGTTAGAGGCCTTTATTCTGTTATGCACATAAGCAATGAAGCTTGGTCACCATCCCGCATTTGTCTTGTCATTGGACAATAACGGAGCCATAACGGAGTCATACTGATAAGGTCATCCCTCTTCTCTGTGTAAGATCCATTTCTCTCATACAGCAAAAAAATCTAACATGGTTCCCTAATCCTTTTATACTGCATCCAAAACGAAAAAGGTTTAGTTAGGGATATACTTTAAAGCAGCGGTCGCCAACCTTTTTGCTCCCATGGACCACTAAAATGGACCACTAAAATTACTGGCTGCTGACCGCACATGCACAGGACCGGTTGTCAATCAAAGGGGAGGAACCTTCCCATAGTCATGTCATAACACCATAACCCCGCCCACTCTGACATTGCAGATCTGAGCCTGCGATGGGAGAGTGGGCGGGTTGTGTCAAGGGACACAGCATGCCCACCTCCCTGAGCCTGGGAACTGCTCGGGGGACATGATGCACGGCTCTGGCCGGTGCGTCCCCCCAGCGGGGTCCTTCTCCTGACCCATGGCCAGAGCCATGGACCCCCAAAATCTTCTCCCAGATCACCAGTTGGTGACCGCTGCTTTAAAATGCTGTTGAGCCTCAGGGTTTATTTTGCTAAACTAGGTAAGCATGGGACAGCCTATCTGGTCATATTATAGTGAGGAGGCCAAAGGGAAAGAAAAGTTTTATATTGTAGAATAATACTGAATTCTTGAACGTGTACCTTTGCCCTATTCTGGTAAAAGAATCTACAGCAGTATTACCATGCCTATGCACAGTATTTTATCCATCAGAATAGGATGTAAAATAAAATGCTAGGCTAAGCTTTTTTTTTTATTTTTTGAATAGTGTGGTTGAGATCCTGTTTTAGACATTACCAGCTGTCTATATTTTTCAGGTTTTTAGGACAAGAAATCTCTGCGATTAGGATGTAATAAGCAATAACAAAATGTTTGGTTTCAGATTGATATCGGCCTCTTGCAATCCCTGTACAGCAGAGCTCGAATTGGGGAAAAAGAAGGAGCAGAAAAGGAGCAAATAAATTGCAGTGGAGCTAACTAGCAGCAGAGAATAATATGGCCTCCTATCCCACCAGAGTTCAGCTTTAATCATAACTGATTTGAACTTCTGTCAAACCTAAATGTATTTCCCTGCTGCACAATTTTCCTAACTTTCTGTTCCGTAGAGAGATAGACATTAGGAAGTAAATAGTGGGAAATATTATCAGACAGCTAAATAAACTTGTCATACATTTCAATCTATCCCCACACCTAAAATATGTTTTGGTTTCTGAAGTACATTTAAACATATATACTTATACAGCATTATGTCTCATATTGCAGTTTTGATTTTTGCTTTGCATACTTAAATGTGACCCTTTGTCTCCAGGCTGTTCAGAATTCCAGGACCACGGTTTCACCTTCATTGTTCCAGAAAAGAAACAACATTAATATATAAATTGGCAGGCGTATCTAGACTGGACATCTGCCTAATTATAACCTCCACCTGTCACTGAAACGCGAGTCCACAGATTCAGTATGTTCTTGGTACAATGGAACAAGTGCTGGGAATGCAAACAGGATTTAGGAGATTGGGAAACAATCCAAGTATAGGGATGAAGCAGCTGTCAGTCAAAGTCTTTCTGTGTGGGCTGTGATGATTGTATGACATTATTGACCTGTGTGCAGGATGTAAATTGTGAGGACCCCCTGTCAGCATAGTGTATGTTATGTTTAATGCTCACATTAATGCAAAGCTTTTTTTTTGTTTAATATTTGAATAAAGCAGTGACCTTAATGCCCCTTGGGGGATACTTTCATCCACTTCCTGTGTAATCACCAGGACATGACATAATATAGTTACATAATCACATTGCAAAATTACACGTGTGCTCAGAACTTTGAACCCAAGTGAGGGACACAGGCAACAATGAAAGTACATAAGCAGTGGGGAAGGGTTAGAATTTCTGCAACTTTTTTCTGTCTGTGTTCACTTTAAAACTTTACTTACAAACTTATAGAAAAGCTTCCTACAGGATTTTAAGAATTAAGACAATATAAAGTTATGGAAACTTGGTTTCATGTTTTTATGTTTTTTTATTGATTGATTGATTAAATAAAATATACAATTATTACACAGTATTTATATAGTGCCAACATATTATACTTTACAAAGTCTATAGTCATGTGACTGGTTGTCCTTCAAAGGGGCTCAAAATCTAATGTCCCTACCATAGTCATATGTCTTTTATACAGTCTAAGGTCAATTTGAGGGAAGAAGTCAAATAACCTAACTGTATGCTTTTGGAATGTTGAAAAAAACAGGAGTACCTGGAGGAAACCCACGCAAACACGGGGAGAACCTGCAAACTCCATGCAGATAGTGACGAACCTTGCCAAGATTCAAATCTGGGACCTAGCGCTACAAAGAGTAAACAGTGCTAACCTCTGAGCCACCATGCACCGTGCAATGCCTTTGCTTTAAATAAATAATTTGTTTTGATGATATCTGCCTAAAAAGTTCTTTTCTTGTTCTGTTGTTTGCTTGTGTTAATGAATTTATGGGATGTGGCAGTGGATAAATCCGCTTGTACTGCTGCTGGGCAAATTAAATTAATACTAATTTGTGGGCATTTGCTGGATCATACAAGTTCACTGAAAGTGTATCTTCTCCAGCCTTGGAGAGCTTTAATTAATCAGGGTCAATCTGTGAGCTTGGATAGAATGTGAGCACTAAAAAGGGTGTAGAGTCATGCTGCACAGCATAAGGTCTTCCCCAGTGTGCTCCACAGGAGTGGTGACCTGTTCTGTTGGGTGACCAGGTTTCAGCATTCAGGTGCATCTGTGAAAATGGTAACAGAGCAGGGCTGGTACAAAGTCAGCAAACATTTTTAGAAATGAGAACAGGCTGAATAGTCACATGGGCAGCAGGCAAGCATATTCAAAATACAAGTTGATGTTGATAACCAAAAAAATGGGAACACAGAAACAGAAGCAATCACAAACTGGTAAATTATTCAAATCTGTATATGAAATAACAACTCAAGTAATAAAATGATATCTCAGGTAAACTTTATATATATAACTTTGTACTTAACATGGTTTCCCATTAAATTTACATCCCAGTTTCCTCTAACTGCATCCCGAAGATCTTGCTTTGTCGTTGCACACATTCAGGGTTTAATTTAGATAATTAAAAGAGCCATGTTCTTCGATGACTGTTAGGAAGTGTTATCAGAAGGGACAAATCTCCTAAATTATTAAATGAGTTACAGACAGCAGTGCTGGCAACTAATAGGAGAATGTGTAAATCGCAGCTTGTAAATCGTTTCACAATCCTGACTGGCGCTAAACGCGTTAATTCTCAGGCTGATGTAATTCCAGTGTATCACTCCTTTCTGCCTAGGCCTTATTAATTGATTTGATTACATTGATTTAAAGAGGCAGCTTGCCGGCTGGAGATTCACACACTAATATTGATTTACTGAAGTCCATTTAGCAACAAAGCTCTGTGCGCTTTGACAGCTTGCTGGGTGATTATTCCGTAAAATGTCATTTCAGGCACCAAAGGACTGTGGTGTACATGCTGGGAGAACACACTCTGCAACATGGCTTCCAGCAAGGCATGCAGGGCCATGAGGCATTACAAACCTCATCAGGAAAGTAAAGTGTGTCAACGCTCTGTCTCACTTTTAAGGTGGAGTTATGTCAGTTGTTAAAGGAAATGTTCTAAGAGAGTTACAGAGCGTCATTGCTGACCTCACCTAAAAAATTCTAAATGCTCACCCAGTGGCTTTTTGCTAGAATGACCCAAAATAAGTATGAAAAGATGAAGCTCTTGCTCCTAACTTGCTGCATAGGAAAGTTGGAAAGCATTGAAGCCAGAGACAGTCAGGCAGCAATGGAACTCCAAAGATTTTCCTAAAAGAAGAACTACACTCAAGCTTACCTTAAGCAATGTGATGTACACAAACCCCCTCGTCAATGCTGACATTTTCCTTTATTCTTCTTCTGGGTTTGGGACTTTGGACTTTTTGATTGACCACAGTGGTATGATTTACCTCCTGGACATACATGAATGGTCATTCCATCTCTGAATGTGCCAAAAGTTTACAATGTTCAGTGTACATTGTACTGATCCAATGCAGGAGTCCAGGCCTGCCACTGACAAAACGTATATCTGCCGTGTCTGGTATTGTTTCTCTTTGCGGTAACATTGTCACACTGCTGCAGTATTCTGGAGCCCAGGAGGAACTTCTGTTGGACAAAATCCCCACTAACCCTAATTATCACTTCATCACCATCAAATCATCTGTGTTGCTCATTGCACTTCTTTCATAAGTAGGTATAGGTGATAAAGCACAGAAGTCCACACTCGTCACCAACTTGTATTGTTGCTAACATGCCACTGCAATCTTCTGAAGCCTCAGAGAAGTGTTGGTTGAAAAGATATTTGGAAGTGCATAATGCGTAAAAGGGTCATATGGGGTGGAAAACCAGATTCGATTTTTGACCTTACTAGTTTTCTAGTTTTTATCACCTCCATCTTCTATCTATTGATTTTGATTTGATTATATTTTTTCTATTGTTTCATTTTTGTTCCAATATTTTTTTTTATTTTATTACTTTGAACTTTTTTAGTATTTTGAAATACAGGTTTAATAAAATATATTATAGTATAATTTATTTACATTTACATTTTGCAATATCAAAATGTTTATTACATATTTTACATAAATCCTAAAGGGTACTAGCCATATTACTAGCCATATTTTGGGGTATCTGGGAAGTCTATGTTAGGTTTATTTAGTAACACATTATGTGGGCCTTTTTGAGTTTGACCTAAATCTTTTTGAATTGAGCAATTAATCCTTCTTCAGAATTCAGATAACTTTAACATCGTAGCTATAAACTTTTTAAAAAAATTTTGCCATTTTTAACACAAACCATTTTGTTTGTTTTCGTAGTACAACATTAACAAACACACTTTTTAAACTCTAATTATTTTGTAGATAATATTACCATTCTTTGTACCTGAAAAATATTTCTAGTGCTTTTATGAAAAGAACAAATGACAAAATAATTTGCACTATGGATGAGCTATACGCTATGTTAGTTCCCAGACGTAAGAACACATTTTAGTTATTACAATGTTAAAAAAAAAAAAGAAAGAAAGAAAAACTAACTCTGTTACTGTGTTCATTAAAATGAAATCACACTGCTTTAACCAAACCAAATAAAAACACCTTCCTATTTTTGTTTTATTTTTCGTTCATGCACGCACGGTTTTCTTTTTAACTATACCTTTAAGCCTTCTTTTTTTTCTTTTTCCTATAATATCAAATAAGCACAAATATCGGTACTTTATACATACAATTCCCACAACCATCTACTTCATTTTCCTAACGTGTAACAGTCAAAACTTATTTTGGAGAAAGTTAGAACCTGTTTTGGGATTTTACAATTGTCTTTGGTTCCACTATCATTATCTATTCAATTGGCAATGTTTTTACTGGTCAATCAACAAAGAATGACCGACCATGTAATTCTCACATGGCCACATCCCTAGTTTAACTAACAATAGGACTTTAGGGGTTAACTGAATGAATGGGGCTTTAAAGGCCAACCATATTCAAGTTCCACATGTGTATCAAAAATTTTTATTAAATAGCATTAAGAACATAACATTAAAAACTCATTAAAAATGTGCAACAATTATAATCACATATTCCTGTCTGGGTTGCCCAATCCTAGGGGCATACCCAGCTGATTTTCGACATCTTTCACGGAATCAATCTGCTTCTTCAGGAAAAAGAGACAGAAATATCTACATTTAAAACAATAAATGTTTTTTATCAGACATCTCAATTTGCTAATTATAATACATTCCAGTCAAATATTTTTTCTCCAAATGTGGAATCAGGTACTTCCACATTTGGAGAAAAAATATTTGTCATATTTATTGAGTTAACCCCTCAAAGTCCTATTGTTAATGTTTTTGGTTTGGAAAAGGGTACAAACAGTGACACGCAATACCACCCTAGGTAATACCCAAATCCTAAAAATCCCATGAATGAAAGAGGTTGGCCAGGGACAGTGAGGCTGGGGTGGAGGGGACTAAATGATGCCGGATGTCCATCAGAAGTGAGGTGGGCTAGAAATTGCTAGTGTACAAAACTGAAGGGAAGGTCAGAGCTCAGTTAGTTTTTAAAGGGTTTTAATTTCTGTCTTTGCTCCTGTTCAACAATTCCTCTTACTTCCTTTTTAGTGACAATGTTCACAGAATCTGACAGGGGTTCTAACCTTTCAAATCTCTATTTGAAGCAAAAAAAAAAACATTGTGACTAAACTCCAAGCACATATTAAAGACACTAAATAACAAAATCATTTTATTAATAATATACCTTTCTATCAAATTCTCGAAGTCTACTATATAGCAAAGTTTAGACTGGGAGACAGAGAAGCCACATAGGGGCCAGTTAGATGGGCTGCAATGCTCATGTGCCAAATAGGAGCAAGTTGAAAGATTAATACAAGCTTATCAGTCTTCTGCATCTCTTTTTACAGTTCAGTTTTAAATTGGGGGAAGGAACAAGACCTCTGTTGCAGACAAAAATTAGGTTTCTGTCCAATCAGCATTTAGCTTAGTGTTTCTTGTTAGCCTGAGAGAACCCTTGAAATAACTTTCAGGTAATAAGGAATCCCTGCTATAATTACCTTATGTGTGGTGGTCAGTGGGAAGAATGCCTCCTACATTGCTCACCAGTAGGGTAATTGCCACCCTTACAGATAGTCAAAATGATAATTAGTGTCAGTTAAATTGGCCTGAGAGGCACAAATTGCTCTATATTCAAGGAACCCCTAGAACCCATGGTTAAGGAATACACATTTAGCTGTTTACCTGGAGATTAGTTTAAATAATACGGAATAATGGTAGAGTTGAGGGCTATGAGAACAGGTGCAAAGTTTCCTTATTTCCCATTCTTTGGAATTTGCTATTTTAATGAAGCAAACATTGTAAAAAGAAATACAGAGTATTTATTAATGGCAGCACAATATAAATCTGGGGCAAATAGATCGTCCTAGATTTATCAAAGAAGAAAAATCTCGTTAGCTTAATTAGGAATATGCTTTCTTGATGACTTTACGCCCGAGTTTTGCAGTGTGGAGACTTTGATGAATGGCTCCTATGGACTCATAGGTTGTTCCTTCCCCGATAAGCCTCTTATGAGTGACTCCACAAGGCTTTGCTATGCCTAAGGAAAAATCATTTTCTCTCATTATTTAATTAAGGGATTTTATATGTAAAATATAGCCACCAAACAAGAGATAAGGGAAAATCAGCCATTTATCATAAATATTGATTATGAGCTAGAGAGGCATAAATCAAATGGATACAGTCACTAATTCAGTAATACACTCCGTGAAGGGGCAGACATGGGATTAATCAAGCAGTAACGAGCAGCGGTGATTAATTGTCTTCCTGTAATGACATCACAGGCGCCTAAAAAGAGATACATCATTAGTATAATTTTCATCATTTCATAATATATATATATATATATATATATGGTGCCCCTCCTGTAAAGTGGAATATTAGCAGTGATGGAGGATTTCCATGACCACAATAAAGGCCTTAGGTTGGGAAATTTTATGGAGGTCTCAGAACATTATGGTGAATTGTAATATATATAAATAACATTTTTGATAACAATAAACATAAAATGTTGTTTAGGGCACCATACCTGGTAGGGCTCTAGTGATATAAACAAAGATGTCTTCAAGTCTGAAAAGGATTATTGTGGGATCTTTGATCTGGCTGGGCCCTAGATTGCAGCTTTTAAAAGGGTGGTCAAAGAAAAAGAAAATACAAATATGTATATCAAAACATTATTAAATAACAATTGTAATTTATTATAGTAGCAAGTGCTTGTGCTGCAATTACAATGGTTTCTAAATGATTGATGTGAGAAAATCAATAACGAGACAAGCTACCAAGAGAGTATTGTATGTTGTACTCTGTACAAAGCAATTACTATAGATTCACACTGAGATCAGAAGAGTAGTGCAGCACAATTACTGCGCCTTGCCATATCTTATAAACTTCTTTAGCAAAAATGGTTTTCCAATGTATATGTATATATAAAAACAGTTAAAATTGGACCAGCCAAACAAGAAGTACATATATAAAATATATTAGTAAAAACTTCCAATCTTGGCCAACTTTTTAAAAGCAGTGTTTTTTTTACCTCATTTTTTACCTCATTGCTCAATAAATTATTAAGCCTTGCCTACATATCTGCATAATATGCAGAATCAAACAATTCAAAGTCTTTTATATTTAGATATATAACAAATGTGCAACAGCTTTTCTGGTTTCAGAAGTGATTTTGTTACGATAGTAAACTGTCCTATAGCTTATCTGAAATTGTCTCATAGTCTAATGACTATCATTGTTCAGATTTAGGTCAAAGTCAAATTCGAGAAGATTCAGCAAACCAGAAGAGAAGATAATGCATTTGATAATACTAAGCAAAGGTACAGTAACTGAGAGGATACAAGGTTCCCTGGCACATTGAAGTTGGAGAGCCAACTGTATAATGGAAGAAAACATAAAAACAACATAACACAACAAAACATAACAGGATATCCAACATGAGTGTGGACAGTTTCTAGAAATATAAGGAAAGGTAGCTTAGTATAATTTATCATTGGAAGGGGACAGATGAATACCCAGGTAAGCAAGTTGCTTTGTTTAGTTGATAAAACTAAAATTGATTTTCAAGGAAGTAGGTTTTTCAAGTTGTATTCATAGCAGTGAATTTCAAAGTATTAACTTTCAAATCTGGCAATCTTATGAAGATGTCCAAAATTCAAAATATGCAAAGATAAGAAGTATGCAGCAAAGTAATATGCAAAAACATTATCATAAGTGAATAAGAAGTGTATGTTATTAGACAAGTGACAATAAACACTACCTCCAAACATTGAACATCAGAATGCTGTCTTATCTATTAAATAGCAATGATTTTCAGAGAAAATTAGAGATGGGAAAATTTAGTAACTACTGATTTCCAGGAGCTGTGGAAATTGGAGAGTCTAATGTTTTTTTGTACTTGCAGGATATTTAGAACATACTCCAGGCAGGGTCTGTAAGGCAGGGACTGTAGTAGTAATGTAATACAACCATAGTCACCCTCATCATAATCATTGCTTTTTACTAACACTAGGGCTGTTAGTACTAAATTATTTTCAGTGTGGCATATAAATCAGCCAACACCGAGCAGATCTGCTGGTGCTCTACACATTATATAGTTCACTACTTTAACTGCATTGCTTTTGTTGTCATTGGGGCTGTTATTTCTCTATTGTATTACGTGTGTCACAAATATTTTGTGTCACCACTGTTGAAAAAACAGGACAACACTTGCATGTGTGATTACACAATTTGTACAATTCCAAAAGGGGACTGTTGTCACCACTTTATTACTTTATTTTCCAGAGAAAAAAAATGTGAAACCACAGAGCTGTGAATTGAATGATCTGCATTTGTTTTCCAATATTGTCCTAAAATTCATATAAAATGAAAATGCCCCCCTTTGTGTTAACTGGGACAATACATCTGTGCCATTGTGTTGTACTTAAAATCCAATGACCAGATTTCCCCTATTGACTTCAATGTGTTTGAATTGTAAACATTTTGAATCAATATTTTTTTAATATTATTATATTTTTTCTTTTTATTTATTTATTTTTAGAGGAGAAACAGTGTATATTCATGAACAGAAAAGAGAAATCAAATATAAAACATTAGTAGTACAGATATAGGTAATACAGAAACTTGCTTGCAAGATGCATACCAAAAAAATTACAATTGCATGGAGAAAACAGAAAAAGATCGGCAATTATTATAAAACTGGCAGATCATTCTCAGGAGACAGTAGGCAGACAGTATCCTGTGCATGTGGGCAGTTCTGACTCTGGGCGTGCCTACGTTAGCAAGCTGTATTAGCTTCATCAGCCAATTATGGCTGGTATTGGGTCAAGTGGACAGGTAGTAGATGGAGATGTTGAGAGAAGAAAAGAGACTTCATCCTTAGTAACAGGGCTGAGGGAGGTCATTGATAATTTACAGAAAGCAGGCCTGGAGCAAGAATTCGGCGTACGGCCTCATGACAGGGGGAGTAGAGAAGACACAGGGTTAAGGGGTTAATAAAAAAAAAAAAAAAAGAGAGAGAAAAGTGCGGGAAAATGGGAGTGGATGATTGGGGAATAAGAGGCCAGGGGAGGGGAAGAGGATTGGGTTAAAAAAAGGGGGGCCTAAGGGGTGGGGGCATCATTTGAAATTTGGTGGAGACAAAGCATCATGGAGGAGATGGACATCTTAATGGGACAGCTGAGGCAAGCCGCGGAGAGAAACGGGGTGGCTTCGGCGATGCTGGGGGACGAGGGAGAAGAAAGGCCAGTACCCCCCCATTACTAGACGCGCTCGGCAGTCGAGGCCGCCGGAGCGACTGAGTCCCAGCAAGCCCCCTGGAGTGCAACGACGCCGCAGAAGCCCAGCTAGAGACCCTCCGGCACCGCCCATTAGGAAACGGTCCACCGGGTCCGGCAAGGGAACTGGGAAGACGACGCAGCATCAGAGGGACCCTTCCGTTACCCGGAGAGATGTAGGGAGTCCAGAAAGAACTACCTGGGGAAGAAGTCGGGGCATGCTGCCAGCTTGGGAAGAAGAACTCACCAGGAGAGGTGCCGCCAGGAGGAGAGAAGATCGTGGGAGCTATCCGGGGCCCAGCCATCGGAGGGACGCGGTTGGGGCTCCAGCCCGTGCAAGTGATCCAGCCACGGCTTCAGCGGGAGGAGGATTGGGAGTCAGCGGCCCGTGGAGGCGGGATCCGGTCCAGGCCGCGGTGGGCGGAGTTTCCGGCTCGACGCACAGGCCGCGACCCGGGCAGGAAGTCCTGGGGCAGAGGCAGAGGCGACCGGAAGTGA
Source organism: Pyxicephalus adspersus (assembly GCF_032062135.1). NCBI lineage: Eukaryota > Metazoa > Chordata > Amphibia > Anura > Pyxicephalidae > Pyxicephalus > Pyxicephalus adspersus. The sequence goes on from NC_092859.1 coordinate 36,708,573, forward strand.
GGTCATCAGGCGGCACCCGGAAGAGGGTGCAGATGGAGTCCGATCGTCACCACAAGAGGAGTCTTCAGAAGGGGAGATCCTGGACTCGGAAGCCAGACCGGGGGGAGGAAGGTGCAGCGGTACGGCGGCTGAGGGTACGGACGGCGCCAAGCAGCCCGGTGAGTACCTGGCTGTTTAGGGGCGGGACGGGGGGGGCAGAAGTGTGTCTAAAGATATGTTTAATGTTAGGCCTGATAGGATTGGGGAGCAAGGGGGGGTGCCTTTAGACCAGGCTTGGGCACTGAGGTCAATTGGGGGGTCTCAAGGGGGGGAGCCTCGGGGGAGTGAATTGCTGAAAGGGCTGAGGGATTTGTTGTTGCAATTTGGGGGCGGGGCTGCTGGGGGTAAGGTGGTGGAAAGCGCGGTAGAAAAGGATGAGGAAGGCAGGGTGCTGACCCCTGTCGTGGATGACCCGGGGTCAAGGGGGAGCAGCGGGGTTAACACTCCTGCGTCGACAGGTACGCGGGAGTGTATGGCCCCTGGGTGGGAAGGATCTGTGTAATCAAGGGATAGCGGATGGGGCAAAAGATGAGGTTTATGTGTGTTTTGAGGGTCCGTTGGGTGCTAGAACAGAGGGAGAAGATTTGGAAAGGTGAATATGTAGAGATTTTTTCTCTTTTACCTGTGGAACGTTTCGGGGGACAGGAAGTGAAACCAGGGGACGGTAAGCGGTTGGGGGATGACAAGGGGCTATAGCGGGCGATCCCACGGACGTTTCAGAACTGGCTGCAGGCTTTTGCCATCCTGGCTAGTATTATAGGTGAGAGGGCGCCGGAGAATTGCTGCCGGAGAATTGCCGGCGCTTTTCTGCTATTTGGACGCGATTAGTGAGGCGTATAGGGTCTATGGGGGTACGGCTTGGCTCAGGTATGATGAGTAGTTTAGGCAGCGGAAGGCGATGAGGCCCGGTATGCGTTGGGATCATAAGGACATCAGCTTATGGATGCGACTCATGACATCGGCGAGGATGGCCCCGCAGTCGTTTCTGGGGAGTGCTGGGGGTTCGGGAGCCGCAGGATCCTTGGCGGGTAAGCGAAAAGGCCTTTGCTGGTTGTTCATCGAGGGAACTTGCAGGTTTGGAGCTACATGTCGGTTCAATGCTCAAGTTGTGGAGGGGCACATTCAGGAGCCCGCTGCCTGGCAAAAGGAAGGGGACGTCCCGTTGAGTCTTCAGGTAAGAGGGACGACGCCGGTGAAGGTGGAAAACATGTCCCATTTTCTTGGTAAGGATCCGGTTCAGGAGGCGGGGAGGGCATTGGAGTTGGGGTTTAAAGAGGGTTTCCAGATCCCGTGTGAAGGGGTAAGGGTCCACGGGGTAGGGAGGAATTTGAAGTCTGCATTGGCCAACCCAGGGGTAGTGTCAGCAAAGTTAGAAAAGGAGGTTGCTTTGGGTCGTATGGCGGGGCATCTGTCGCTGAAAAATTTGGTGGTATCACCGCTGGGCGTAGTCCCCAAGCGAGAAAAAAATCAGTTTCGGATGATTCACCATTTGTCTCATCCAAAAGGAGAATCGGTTAATGACGGCATTGCGCCGAAATGTTGTAAAGTAGCTTATACGTCGTTTGATGTAGCAGTGAAGTTGGTTCGGCGGGCAGGCAGAGGTTGTTTAATGGCTAAGGCTGACATTGAGGCGGCTTTTCGGCTGTTACCAGTTCATCCGGACAGTTTTCGGTTGCTGGGTTGTTTTTGGCAAGGGGCTTTTTATGTTGACAAATGCTTGCCTATGGGATGCTCCATTTCTTGTTCCTTGTTTGAATTGTTTAGTTCTTTTCTGGAGTGGGTAGTAAGGGAAGTTTCGGGGTTCAATTCCATTATCCATTATTTGGACGATTTTCTGTGCGTGGGCCCTAGTTTGTGCCAACCTTTTGGGAACATTGGATCATATGGCGGGGCATTTTGGGGTGCCGCTGGCAGAGGAAAAAACGGTGGGTCCAAATACGGAGTTGTCCTTTTTGGGGATAGTTTTGGACTCGGTGCGGATGGAGTACAGGTTTCCGGAGGATAAGCTGTTGGCACTAAAGGTAGAACGGGGGGTTCCGGTTATGGGGCCTATTTTACAGGCCAATGGAGTGCGGAAGAATAGCCGGAGGACTGGCGCCTAGGGGGTTTATGTAAGAATCTGGTTTTATTGGAGCTTTTTCCAATAGTGGTTGCTCTGACATTATGGGGGCACTTACTGTGGAACCGGAAAGTGCGGTTCCATTGCGACAACATGGGAGTGGTAGAGGTGATTAATAATAATTCTGCGTCTTCCCCACAGGTTATTTGTCTTTTACAACACTTGGTCTTATTGTGTTTGCAGTCTAATATCTATGTACGGGCAGTCCATGTGCCTGGTTGTGAAAATGTAATAGCGTATTCCCTTTCTCGTTTCCAGTGGGATCGTTTTCGAGCAGTGGCTCCGGAGGCAGAAGCAATGGGGATCCCTTGTCCGAGCGAGTTATGAACTGATCAAGAACTCGGTTTGTATGGGAACTTGGCGGGCCTATATGGGTATTTGGAAGGAATGGTTCGGTTTTTTGGAAGGTTGTCTGGGTTTTGTGGATACCAAGGGTGGGGAGGCTGCAGTCTTGTGGTTTTTGGTTTGGAATTTTCAGAAAGGAGTGTCCGGGTGTGTTATGGGTAAAAAATTGGCGGCCCTGGCCTTTTTGATTAAATTGATGGGGTGGGAGGATGGGACCAAGAGTTTCATGGTTCGCCAGGCGCTAAAGGGTTACAGGAAAGGGTTGAGTCGGAGGGATGCGAGGAGGCTGGTGTCATTTGGAATGTTGGGGGAGTTATGTCTCAGTTTGGGGGCAGTTTGCTTTAGTTTTTTCGAAGTAGTGCTTTTCAGGGCATTGTTTGTTGTTGTTGTTTTTTGTGGCGTTGAGGATTGGGGAAGTGGTGTGCCCAAGCAAGGCGGGGTGGGGGGTCTGCAGTTCAGGGATATTCAGTTAACTGGGGATAAGATTCTGGTGTGGATACGCAGGTCAAAAACTGACCAAGGGGGAAAGGGGGCCTGTTTGCTGCTGCGTGGCATTCGGGGGGCAGAGCTTTGCCCAGTCAAGGTGGTGGGTGAGTATCTTGCAGTACGGCCGCGGGGGGTTGGGCCTTTTTTCCTTCACGAGGACGGGTCGTTTGTGACGTGGTTCCAATTTGGATCAGTGTTCCGGAAGCTATAGGAAAAAAGGCGGGTGAGTATTCTAAGCATTCTTTTCGGATTGGGGCCGCCACCGAAGCGGCCAGATGGGGCCTAGACCTGGAAGTGATCAAGAGGATTGGACCGTGGGAGTCACATCGGTATCGTTTGTATGTCCACCCTCTTCTGTTATGAGGAGTATCGGCAAGTTGGGGATTGTAATCGGGAAGTGGGGGGGTTATGTGTGGTCTTGTCCTATTTGTGGTTCTTTCTTTGTTACAGGTGGGCCGGCGTGCCTAATTTGGATCCTGGGCCACTCTTTTGTTTACTGGGGGGCCAGAAGGGCCGACGTACGGCAGGATGGAAGGCAACTGGGGCTACAGCGGGAGTTTGCGCAGGTTCGGTGGATCGGGATTCCTGGCATGCAGTGGAAGCAGGTCGTTCCTGGAAGTTCACAGGTTTTCTTACTTAGATAGACCTCCCAATGTGTTGGTACTGCATGTTGGGGGAAATGATTTGGGGACCCGCCCCATGCGGGAATTGATCCGTGATATTAAATGTGATTGTTTGCGTTTAAGGGAGGCATTCCCCAGAACGGTGTTGGTGTGGTCGGAGATGGTGGTGAGGTTGTCCTGGAAAAATGATCATTCTGTGGAGCGCCTCAACAAGGCTCGCATAAAGGTAAACAAGGATGTAGGGCGTTTTTTTTGGGAAGGATTGGAGGCCTGGTGGTACGGCACCAAGAGTTGGAGTCCGAGCCAGAATTAATTTTGAGGAGGGATGGGGTACACCTGAATGTGGTAGGCACAGATTTGTGGTTACTGGGTTAAAGGGAGGTTTTAGAACGGACAGTGAGGGTGTGGCGGTGCGCGCAAACTTGAGGTTTCAAGTTTGCAGCATGTGGCATGTTTTTTCTTCGGGGTCCATGAAAGATAGAGTCGGGGTAATTGATAATGTAGGGGAGTTCGGACCCAAAAAGGGTTGGTTTTTGGGTGGAAAAGTTTGCCTTGCATGACACTTGGTTGTTGTGGGTGTTGTAGAGGCTATGTTTTCGAGAGAAGGGAGAACCACTAACTGTCCCCGAGGCGGTGTACGAGCAGCTGGGGGCTTAGCGGTGGATCAGAGACAACTGGATAATGGAGCAGGAGCTTTGGGGATTTTCATGGACTTACAGAAGATGTTTGGTTATAAATAATGTTTTGGTGAAGAAAAATTAGAGTTTGTTTATGAAAAATTTCATGATGTTAAAAATTATTGTTTTCAATAAAAGGGGCTGCCGTGGCCAGTTATTTCCAATGAAGAAGGTATTGGGTCTTTTATTTTATGAAAGTTGCTGGGGACATGGGAAATGGCTGGTCGTTGGTGCAGCGATGGATTCTTATACTTTACCCTGGTCAAGGACACATCTCATCCACCAAGTTTCAACACTGGGAAAGTAAACATATCCCACATATAAAAACCTTTTTACATAAAAAAGAAACCCTGATACAACTTGCTTTAACGGGAAAAATATTTCTACTGATTCTTTGAGGCAATCAGATGTCCTGGAATGTAATCCTGATCCATTGTGCTATTATGTCTGTGAGATTTCAGTTTTATTGAACACAGTAATTAAGCTGGATTTTGTAGGTACAAGAACTGTGGCATCTATATGCCATGTAGACAGTGAGTAGGTAATTTGCTGCAGCATGCTACATGCATTATATCTTTGCTCATGGTTTCCACAAATTCCTTAGGTACGTTTGCCCTCTGACAAAGAAATGACCAGTCTATTATTGACAGAATAAAAACAAAAGAACCCTCAAAAACCCAGTGCTCAAAAGTCAGAGCTTGATGTGCATTATAATGAGTGAAATAAGTATTTTATCCCCTATCAACCAGTCTGGAGACTGGCTAGGCCACTCCAAGACCTTCATGTAGTTCTTCCTAAACCACTCCTTTGTTGCATTGGCCATGTATTTTGGGTCATTGTCATGCTGGAATACCCATCCACGACCCATCTTCATTTGCCCTGGCTGAGGGAAGGAGGTGCTCACCCAAGATTTGACAGTACATGGCCCCGTCCATTGTCCCTTCGATGCGGTGAAGGTGTCCTGTCTGTCCCCTTAGCAGAAAAAAACTACCAAAGCATAATGTGTCCACCTCCATGTTTGACGGTGGGGATGGTGTTGATGCCAGTTCTCCTCTGGATCATTCAGATGTTCATTGGCAAACTGCAGACGGGCCTGTACATGTGCTGTCTTGAGCAGGGGGAACTTGCGGGCTCTGCAAGATTTCAGGCCTTCATGGCACAGTGTGTTACCGATTGTTTTCTTGGTGACTATGGTCCCAGCTGCCCTTAGATCCTTGAAAAGTTCCCCCCGTGTAGTTCTGGGCTGCTTCGTCACCACTCTAATGATCACTGCAACTCCACGAGGAGATCTTGCATGGAGCCCCAGACAGAGGGAGATTGACAGTTATTTTGTGTTTCTTCCATTTGCGAATTATCGCACCAACTGTTGTCACCTTCTCATCGAGCTGCTTGGCAATAGTCTTGTAGCCCAGTCCAGCCTTGTGTAGGTCTACAGTCATGTCCCTGACATCTTTAGACAGCTCTTTGGTCTAAGCCATGTTGGCTAGTTTGGAATCTGATCTGACTGCTTCTGTGGACCGGTGTCTTTTATGCAGGTACTGTAACAAGCTTGGATTAGGAGCACTCCCTTACAGAGGGTGCGCCTAAACTCAGCTCATTACCTGCATACAGTGAAGACACCTGGGAGCCTGAAATCTTGTTGGTTGATAGAGGATCAAATACTTATTTCACTTTTTACAATGCACATCAAGCTCTGACTTTTGAGCAGTGGAATTTTGAGGGTTCTTTTGTTGTTATTCTGTCTCTCACACCTACAATAAACATTACAATTATAGACTGGTCATTTCTTTGTCAGAGGGTAAACATACAAAATCAGCAGGAGATCAAATACTTCTTTCCCTCACTGTAGATCTTTCATACCTAAAAAAAAATTAGAAAAGAATATTAGGTCTCTCTCTGGTTATAAATGATGCTTAACATTTTAAATCCTCCTAAAAAACCCACACAGTTAAAGTCACAAATTATGGTGTGAAAATTCATGGTAGGGGCTAGGGCAGGGGTGGGCAAACTTTTTCACCCAGGGGCCACAATCTGATATAAAATTTGGCAGAGGGGCTGGGCAGAGAACTGAGCCTGCAATGGGAGAGTGGGCAGGTTGTTCCGCCCACTTCCACGAGCCCGGGATTTGTACAGGGGACATGGTCCAGGGCTCTGGCCGGTGCGGCCCTCCAGCAGGGTTCAGCAGCCGCTGAACATTTAGATCACAAAGCTTCTGAACTCTCTAAGGGTCCTTTACTCAGCAAAGCTAAATCAGAAACTAAATCCCAGAAGGGGTAACAGGGAGTGACAAGGCAGTGCAAAACTAAGAAGTACAACAAGAGAGGGGAACACACAGGCACATACCACATACAACAAATCGACAATAAATTGGCTGCTGTGGCAGTTTCCTTGGCCTGTGCATTGTAAAGGCATTTTGGGCGTGCTCATTTATTTCTAATGGGTCTCTAGCACATAAACAGGAGGCAGATAAAAGGATTAGGATGTGAAGTGGGATAGTATCTCATGCTCATCTCCAGTGGAGGCCACAAGAAACAAAAGTTTCTAAGTACCTCTTAGGGTGCAGAACTAATCAATGTACTTATTCCCTACGTAGTAGAATATACTTCACTTATTTTTTACATAGGGGTGGAAATAAATTCTTAACCCTGTGCAGGTATCAAATTAAGAAACTAGAGGGCTTTTACCTTTTAATCCTGGCAGCTGAATGGAGTAAAGGAAACTATATTCATCTGGGAGCGAAGCAATTAAGTAAACCTGTTGCTTTGCCCATGAAATACATGCTCACTTTAAAATAAAATTCTTCATTTTGTAGACTGACATTTTACTACAAAATTGTCAGTCTACAAAATGCCCAAAGACACTTTGTTTACATCTCAATAAAATGTATTTAACATGAAAGGCAGGAGTATAAAACCATCATTCTATTTAGCTGAGAAAAGCCAAATGCACAATATATAAAAATAATTCCATTGCAGAGAGGAATGTCTTAATATGTTTGAAAAGAGCCTTTCTGTAGCATGTGTGTGCACGTCCTGTCATTCCCCAAGGACGCCAACAGATTCTCACCTTGAAAGGGAGCAGGGTGAGGAAAGCGGGCAAAATGCAATTAAAGGGCTACATCGAATATGCTGAGATGTTAATTGGGTTGTGTCCCAGAAGCTCAGGGACAGAGTGTTAGAGGCGTTAAAAGGGCTGAAGTTTAAAGAGCCGCAGAGACAGGCCTTTAATTCTTACACCTCGCACTCATTACTCTGCCAGCTCGCGTACCTCCAGCTTTATTGGAGCTTAGAGATTCGTAAAACAAACACGCAGTGCAGCTAATTGGGTTATTACAATGGAAAACTGTGACCTGCTTCTCAGAAGCTCGCTTAGCAATGGGCGACTTCTCAGATCGGGTATAAGAGGTAGCTGCATTCATGCACCTCTGTGTGCAGTGCACATGAAAAGTGTTTGGTAGCTCAGATAAGTACTGTTTGCGCACTCAATGCCCATGTAACATAAGCCAAAAGGAAATTAAGAAGCTAACTACAGACCTAGCTATTAAAGAATGTTTAGAATGCATATGTTTTCAGGTATATGCGCACCACCTAACTTTTTCTGTGAACCAATCTTCTAAGTTGCAGTTGTCATGATGCATTGCATAAGAAGTGGTGTCATGAAGTTGTAATGGAGGAGTTGAGGACAGGCCCATAGCTTGTGATATTCACATTTCCCCAACCAACAGGACTGATCCTTCTGCGCATGCGTGGGATTGGCAGGTTTTTTTATTTACAGTAGAAGAAAGACCCTGCTTTCTTCTGAAAAAAAAACACCTGCCAATCTCACGCATGCACAGTGAAATCAGCTTAATTTTTACACATTTTCCAAAAGAATGTCACCAACCGGAAGAAGAGAAATAAGATGGTCATGTGAAAGTAAAATACATACCAAATACAATATTCATTCGGTGAACGTTTTTATACAGTGAACAATTTCATTAACAGTAGCCGACAGGACCAGTTAAAAAATCCTAAAAGTTAACAAAATGTAACCCCTTATTAACTTAAATAATCCTAATCACCTCATATTAATGCCTTCCTTACCTTCTGTTCTTAGCTGTTATTTGTATGTCTATTTTCTTTTTTACATTACTATTCTTTTTAATATTAATAATTGTATTTCAATTTCAATAATTTGGTTTATAACTACTTTAAATGCACTAGAAAGAAAAGAAAATGCACTAAATTGTCTGGCCTTTACAGAAATTCCCCATGATTTAGAACATTTTTGCAGAAATGTCCTATAACTTTATTAAATAACCCCTTGACACTGATATACTTGTCAGCTATTATTTATTTCCATTGACATAAAGTTCTCTCTTTTTGTATATAACTACCCCACACTACTTGCACGTCTGGTTAAAGCTTCAACTCTAGTGCTTCAGCTGCAAACCTGCAATAACAACTTTAACCATTGCATAATAAGACTGGACATCTAAAGGTTAAATATGGGGAACCCCCTGACTGGTTCTGCTGAACAGGTGTTTTGTCTAGTAAAGAGGATTAGTATTAAAGTACCACATTCCCACAGGGCAGTGTTCTGCCTCTCATTCACATTCATCATTAGGGACGACTCCTATGAGCCAGGTACAACATTAATGACTTCAGCTGCCTCTTGACAAATTGGGCTGTTAAAAGAGGGGGTGTTATAGTGGGCCATAACTGTGTGCTGCAGAATAAAATACTTATTTTATGACTAGCTCTTCATGGGTTTTGTAGGGCTCTGAGCACATATTAAAGAAAAATGTATAACATAGAGAAAAATCTTCATTTGCATATTTTACCTTGAAAACACAGCTGCTGGGCAATCATGTCTCAGTACACAGAAAGGGATGGAGCTGTTTATTTTTTATTTTTGGTCTGGTTTGACTTTTGTGAACTTTAATTACTATTACTATTCTTGTAAAAAAAATGTAATGAAGCACCCCATTTGAAGAAAGAAATGAATTGTCCTTCTGCACTGCTTCATTGAAGATCCATAGTTACCTGAAGAATGCTCAGAATTCAACACTTTCAGGTGTTGTAGACACTATTAACTCACATTGCAGGCTATGGTTTCCCTTGTCACAACCTGCTCCACTGCAGGCCACAAGGGCAAGATGAAAGAACCAGGGAGTGCGGAGGGGACTGGGCATCAGACAATCTCAGAAGACAAAGTCAGTTTAATTGAAACAATGGTTCTGCAACTAAACAATGCAAGCAGACAAATGCCCCTTCTGCAATTAAAAATACTTACCTGCCTGTTAATGACCACTTTTCTTGCGCAACTCAGTGTAGAATGCTAGGAACCCCCTCCGGGGCGGGTGGGACTGAGTAAATGAGTGAATGAATGAGTTACATCATTTTGGTCTGGCCAATCAAGGCGGATGAAGAAACAACACCTAAAAAAAGACTTGGGAGAAGATGGCACTTAAATTTATTTTAGTACACACAAACACAATAAAGGTTTCAAATTTTAAAAGATGTTATGATTTAAAATTGTGCTTCATTGCAAAACAGGGTACCATAGGGTATGGTACCCAAAATTTAAGCTGTACTATAGCTCATCAGTTTAGAACTAACTATTAATAATGGCCCTGAAATTGTTGCTCTTATATTTATTGCCATCACAAACATGCTAATCATACTGTGATAGCAAAATGCAGGGGACAGGTACAGTTTCTATTTAGGAGTCTAATATACCTCTATATTAACCTATTCACTTTGTTCAAACAGGTAAATTCAGACTACATTTGATCAGCTTCTACTAAACCAGTGCATCTAGGGTTGGACACCTCTAAACCCTAAAGTGCTTAGATCTGAATGCTTCAAGGTTCATACTATCCAATGGAGATAAGCGAACAAATGTTTATGATATCCCAATACACTCTATCCTGACACCCACCATGATGATTCCAGGCATCTTGGAGGTAGAGTTAAGGCATGGATGTTGGGTGAGAATACCTTAACATAGATGTAGAAGTGATTGACTAGCTTTAAACCATAAGAGATGTATGCATGTATTTTACCTGTAAAGGCCCTCTTTGTGTAGACATCCAAAAAACCCCAGGCTGCTGGGTGCCACCATCATGTATAGGATATAAATAGGTCAACAACTGCTACCATAATGCTATTTTATTATTGGGGATAAAGAGACTGACGAATGCTGCCTTCAGACTGCAGCAGACTGATGACACAATCTCTAGGCTAGGTTTAAAGGGTTCAAAAATAAGCTTGTCTAAAATATATTTATGATATGTACTATGACTGGTCAGGAAATTTTTTATGTTAACTAGTATTGTTGGAAAGGTCCAGTTTAAATGTATGTTAAGTATTGCACAAAACGTCTGAATGTGTTTGGGTCACATACGTGCACCTGCATTGCCCACATTGTGTTTGGATAAGCCTAAAACCCTAAACCTATTCTCCATATTACCATCATCACAGCAGCTGTAAATGAAATGTAAAATGGCAGGAGTTAAAAATGTATAGCATTCTTGACAAGAGTTGGAGAATGTGAGAGCTGAAATCAAACATGTCTGGTACCTTCAGCATCTATATGTAATACCTCCCTGATTCCGAGGATTTGTTATATGAATTATTAAGCAAAGCCACCGCTTTTATATTGATGGTGGAGGCTTTTGATGAATGTGGCAGAGTAATTACTTCACATCCTGGTAGAAAAAATATTTAATTTTATTTACTCTGATAAATAATTAAATTGTTGCCGTGATTGCGTTGTCTTAAACGTCCCTCCCGCTTGCTGCTGTTTGCATCTCTCTAATTAAAACTTGAGCTCTGGCATCTACGCCGCGATAGAGAAAATAAATAGTGACAAGCAAAGGGAAAAACGTAAATAAAAAAAAAAAAACATGTGCAGTATGAAAATGTAGAAAATGCAGAATTCACAAAATTAGATACGGTAGTGATTCTTGTGTAAGATTACAACATGTAAGTATTTGGTTATTCTAAAGAGAATAATATTTTCACCAAGTTACCTGAAGGTAATGCTTTGGCATTTACAATTTCATGTGCTGGTAACATTTTTAAAAGAATATTTCAAATGAGGATTTGGATGGTTTCTTTCTAGAAACTATGAGGGTGTAATTGGACAATACAACCAACATCCTTGTTAAATATCTGTAACAAAAATTATTTACAGTATAAGCCACTTGGTGGGTGAGGATATATACACAATAAACATACCGTAAGTGAAAGAAAAAAATAATAATATATTAATAAATAATAATAAAATAATAACATAAAAATATATATGTTGACAAATATAAACCAGTGTGAATTTATTGCATTTATTGCACTGGTCTTTGTTCCTTAAACTTTTCACTGAACTTTGGAAAAATTCAAAGTCAAAGCCCACATTTGTCAAGGTACAAGGTAACATTGAATAGCAATTTTACTTATCTGATTCTTCACCCCACCCTGTTCGTGCGACTAGTCCCTTAAAGCTTTTTTAGGACACCTTTTCATTTGCAGGCCCTCCAATATCAACATGTAGAACATCAGAACAAACTGGAGCATCAGAGACAACTTGATACATTTATTTTTTTAAAGCGGCCAGGTCCTTTATTGCAGAAGGGACAGGTGATGTTTTCATTCTGCAATAAAAACAAACATACCAGCTTGATCACAATTTTTTAAGGTAGACCAGGATGATGTAATTCCTGCACATGTGCGCAGGAGTTCAGGGGATGCCAGGACATCTGGAATATTCCATCATTGTTCTATGTTTTTTTAAAGCAGATAGTTAACAGGCAGGTAAGTATGTTTTATAACAAAAAGAAACTGTCTGTCCCTTTCTGCAAAAAACACCTGATGAATGGGAACAATTGGAGAAGCAGGCGTTTTTTAGCAGACTTATTTCTATGCAGACTACCCTAGGTAACACCCATATGTGAGGAGTGTCAATTAAAGAAAAAGCTAAAATTAAATGAATTATTTAACAAAGCAAGGGACAGTTTGAATGGATAATGATAGAAGTCCTCCAAGTAAAATTAATGTGGGCTATCTGACTTTTCACAGAAGCTTACAGTATGGTCACATAAATTATTTTCAGTAAAGGAGAGGAGCTTGTACAACTGTGCAGAACAAAAAGGAAGGCTGGTGTTCAGCTTTATGTCTGCTGATATTAGCCCATAGGTTTTTCAGCCCCAGGCAGGTGCTTAAGGGGGATTACCTTAAATCTTTAATAAAGACTGTTGCAAAAAAAGCATTACAACATGTGTATTAAAAACTACATATGTCACTATGCTTGACAATTTTCATAAATAATTCTAAACCTGCTTGAAAGTAAAGCCCCACCTTTCTGACCATTAATGGCTGTCCTGTAAAATCTGGGATTTTTTTTCACATACATGTCAGCAATCTTATGATCTAGTTTAAAAAAATACTCAGGGTCTGATGACATAATGTAAAATGAAATTCAAGCCATTTTTTACATCAAGTGGAGAAGGGTTAAAGTCCTTGTCAGTATTTCTTTATTTTATTTTTGATTTTCCAAAGCCTTATTGAAGAGACTCCCTGTCCCAGTATCAATGTTGTCATCGAAGCAGGAAGCAAGGGTAATGCTCCAATAAGGACACTGATATAGATAAAAAAACTCATGGATTACTAGATTTTTTTCTAATCATTTTTCTGCTCACATTCAATTGCCATTATGAGCCCATTAGACAAACAGAAATCTCCCCTTGCTTCCTGGTTCAATGAGAGCATCGCTGGAATAGGAAGAGGCTTTGTTTAGAATGAAGAAAACATTTATTTTTTGCAGGTCTATGATAGTGCAAACCCTGCTTGAAGTCAAAAAAAGGACATCTAAAGATCAAATACACCTGATGGAAGTGCCTTATACAAATGTTAAACAACATACGGCCCAAGCTCTTTCCTATTTCATTAAAAATAAGTGTTTTTTGTTTCAATGTGTGCCCCTACTGTAGAGGTCAAGAAAGAAAGTGAGAGGAGAGATCTCTTTTTGAGAACCCCACACCCCAATATACTATGATGGACTCCCACTGCTGTGAGATAATATATTTTAAATGCATAGTTTTGTAGGAAACCCAGAAAGAATACCCATAGGAGGCCACGTTTGCCCACATACAAAACAGATCATTTATTAGACCCAAAGCAGCATATCATTTACTTTTATTTGACACAATTAGAGTTAAGCACTCTTTTAATATCTGTAAAAATGTGCAAGACACCTGCCTGAGATCAGTATTCAGCCAAGTTACTCTCCATTCTGTGCAGACTCAATAATACCTTGTATCATGAATTTAAAACCTGATGAGTCTATTTCACCTGGCAGTACTGAGCACAACGGATGAACCACAAGCTGCCTGTCTGAACTATTAAATATTTATGGATTCTCCAGCAGATGAGAAGAATGTAATGCTGACCCCAGCAAAGTGATCGTTAAACCAAGGACCCACTGCAGATCCTACATGTGTACTAAAAGTGCAATGTAGAGTGGGGTGTGATACTTGGGACCACCATCTCACTGTCATATCCCAGCTCTGTACCCTTCCTAGTCTTGCACAGGGCAGCGCTGGAAACAACAAAGAGAAATCATTATTTTCCCTGATAAATAAACCAGTGGCCTATATTCCTCGGATCACTCCATGAAGAACTAACCAGAGAGCTTCAATAATGCATCCCCCGAGCGGGACTGATTAATTCATGAGAACACATCCCGCCCGCTCTACTTCCTTACTGCTATTTGGAGGCGCATGGAGTGTGGGGGGGTTCCATGCAAACCTGGGGAGGGAAGATCTGAAATGGCTGCCAGACGCCTGCAGGGACGAAAAGCCTTATACCACTGGGAACATGCCAATTTTCTCCAGTTTCAGAAAAAGTGTGTTGGACCCAAGAGGCCTTTTAGTTGTGGGACTCAGATAAAGTCACACTCCTCACAGCCTGCTACAGAGTCAGACATCAGAAGCTGGGAGGAGATAGCGCACTCCTCTAAGACTCTGCGTGCAATGGATTATTACAAATACGGAGGGATTCAGAGAAGTGGCAATATCTGTGATACTTCTGGGACTGAAGGAAGCAATACTTCTTATAGCTCATACACATTTTCATTAAAATTTAAGGGCACTGAAGAGGATCGTAATAGTTTCAGTTATAGTAGACATAAATAAAAAAGTTTTCAGGCCAGAGCTTTGAAAACTTTAACTAATTTTTAATTTGTAAACACATCAAAATTGTAAAAAGTAGAAAAGTCCTTTTAGTCTTGTCCATGGCCTGATAAGAGCCAGATCACCCACAAGACAACCTAAGCAGGAACCTAGGGCTGGGTGGATTTTCAAGGGGCCCAACTTTACTCCTCAGGCTCCAGCTATAAACAATTGGGATAGCCAGTTGTTGTGCACCTTCCTGTCAACTCACTAGGGAGATGAACTTCATAATGGTTTCTGCCCGGACCATTATGCCAGTACAGACAAAGTAGATAGGTGGCTTTTCATGTGTACTAAATATATTTCTCATCATTTTCACTCAAATGGGTAGGGAAGGCACCACCTTGCTTGGAGCCCTATCTATTTATTGCTCTGATGCAAGTTGGAGCCAATCTTTCTTGGTTGTACATTTTATTACTTCTCCTGGTATTAAAACAATGCTCCTTTATCTTTTGTCTTTTCCACAACTACATAGATGATTTTACTACATTACATATTTTACTACAGTAGAATCACTGTATATTTCTATGGAATGCCTGTTGAAATGCCTTCCTATAATATATTATTAAATAGGAGCCATGAACAAAATAAATGAACAGAATAAAAATGACATATATGATGCATTCTCTTATTAGCATTAGCACAGCAGTGCCCCCACCCCAGGTAGTCATGGATGGACATGTAGTCCCAACAGACAAAAAAGTAGAACCACACCCAAGCTAATACATTTTTTTAGTACCGCCAGTAGTGTAATGTGAGTCGCCCAGCCCCTCTTACGGCCACTTTTGATGAACAGCTTAGTCTAGAAAAATATCAGATCCACTAGATATCTCATCTGGTAAAAAAAAGAAATATTACAAGCTTACTTACAAAAGAACAAAACAACTACTATGGTAATGTTTGTGAAAAACAGATTGATATATGCCATATTTAATTCTGCACACAGTTCAACTTAAAGATTGTGGGTACCACAGTAAAAAAAACAAAAAACATTGGGTTTACTCATTTTTAGCCCCTTTTTGCAGAGCTGCACAAAGTAATCTTCAGTTATTGTTTCCATGTTCTAAATGAAATGCTCTCTCTCTCTCTCTTGGAGTCCCAATGACAGTATGGGACCTGTAAAATCACTTTCTGATTTTCAGTCTGAGGGAATGAATGGGAAACTGGCTGAAAATGACGGAATCTACCGTCTGGATATGTCACCAGAAAACCATTTTTACTAACACAAAGATAGAAGCAAGAAATGTATTTCAAAGCAGATGTGGAGACGAAAAGGAGAAGGTGGTTTCTGGCTGGAAAATAATATACTAACATGGGGGTACGGTGACTAAAATGTTCATATATAGTGGAAAGCAGGTTGTAATCTGTGACTTTTTAAACCATATTTTCAATATCTTTCCATATACTGTACATTTGGATAAAAGCTTTAGATATCATCTGAGTCAGGAACCTGGATGCTTAAGTGTTCAAACCTATCCTCTGGATGTTGAGGTCTGACACAGTCTGGTCTCACTAACCGTTACTGTGATGCAGTAGGGGAGGTAATTGGGGTTTGACCTTGGCCCTGATTTAATTAAGGTCCCTAAGGCTGGAGAGAATACACTTTCATCAGTGAAGCTGGGTGATCCAGCAAACCTGGAATGGATCTGGTCCAGAATTGAAAATATTTGCTAACAAAAAGCTAATGACTTTTAGGAAATCCATTCCAGGTTTTCTGAATCACCCAGCTTCACAGATGAAAGTGTATTCTCTCCAGCCTTGGAGAGCTTTAATAAATCAGGGCCCTTATAAAGAAATGTAGGTGTTGTCTAAAGGTGTATGTAGGCACTTCAAGGTAGCTTTCTTTTAGTAATTCTAGAAATTCAGTAGCATTACAAGGATGGGTATACGTCCTGCTGAAACCAGTACAGTGATACCTCGGCTAAAAAGTGACCCTGCTAATGAATTTTTCAGCTAACAAAGATTGTTTTCTGCTGAGTTTCGGCCTTCGTCCAACGAAGATGGATTTGGCTAACAAACGCATGTGTGGATGCGCGATAGCAAATTGCAGCCACAGTGAGCTGTATTGAGCTGTATTTTAGTTTTGTTTCGGCTAACGAGTGTGATTCCGGAACAAATTATCTTCATTACCCGAGGTATCACTATACTCCAGACTTTCACCTTTTCTGGTCATATGACCAAAAACTGGAATACTGGTTACATGATTTTTGGAGAAGGGACATGAAGGCAGAGAAATTCAATAAAAGTACTGTTTGATATCTGATCCTAACCTTTTGAAAGCATCATATGATCAATACTGCTAAATTGGGTCATGTGACCAGCAAAGGTAGCAGCACAGAACATTATTGGTGACTGTCAAAAGAGTTTTTCAATGCTTATTTTACCAGTTGTGCATTTATGTAAGTGGGACAGTCAGGGCATTAAGAGAAAGCAGTTATTTCGGTAGAACTCTGCTTTTTAAAAAAAGCCCCAAGGTACTGGCAGATGTAACTTTTTTTAGTTTTTATACACTGTGCATTAATTGTAATCAGCAATTATCCTTATTTAAACTTCATGCCCTGCATCCAGGCTGCAATGTAACTGTATCCAGGCTGCAACTGTATGGCAGTGCCTTTATCAAAGTAATAATGCCAGTGCTTTAAGACCAGTACACTGTATTTTTAGGCAGCACATATTTTTAGTTTCAGCAGATATAGCAACTCAAATTTCTGATATGACTATTTTGTACATCTTTACAATCTTTCTCTCTTAAATTGTTATTGCAAAGTAGAAATAAAGTGGAACTAATGTACCACTTTTTTTTAAGTTTGCATGATTAGGCAGGTCAATATTGCAGCAAGAGAAAATGGAGAGGATCCAGCACACCTGGAATGGATCCTGGTCCTGATTAAAAACATTTGCTAATAGCAAATGACTTTTAAGAAATCCATTCCAGTTTTGCTGGATCACCCAGCTTTACTGATGAAAGTGTATTCTCTGCAGCCTTGGAGAGCTTTAATAAATCAGGCCCAATGCATCTTACCTGTCTGATCACTCTGGGTTTCTGAAGTCAAAGCTAAACTGGGCAGGAGTTATGTCATCCCAGCATGGCCAATCAAAATGGCCGAAGAATATGCAAAAGAGGAAGAAGGGAAGGAAGATGGTGGTGCCCAGCGAAGGAACTTGTATAGGTGAGTCATTTGGAAGGTAAGACATTTGGAGTAACTACAGAAAAAACAATAAAATGTGATTTTAGCCACATTTTAGCACTATTTTTAATTAGTTACTTGACTGATAGAGATCTATTTATACAGCAGTGAATCTGGCATTCACTAAAACATTCTCTGATGGGGAATTTTCCAGGTCCATATGTTTCAGTGGCAGCAATTGATTTTCCACCAGGAAAATTATCTCTATATACTAAGGCTATGTACACACGTCAGATAATTCTCAACCGATATGAACCGAAGGGCTCCGCTTGAACGAGAATCTGACATGTGTACAGAGGCAAGTGGATTGTGTTTACATGTTTATTTTTAAAATAATGTGAAGAGACAATAGAGTTTGTTTCAATGACGTGCTATATTTTTCTAAAACCTAAAATTTACTGCCCCAGGTCCCTTAGATTTAGGAGGCTCCATACATTATCCATGAATGGGGAGGGTATGAAGGGCTTTGTTAATGGCAGCTGAATTCTGCAAAGTTGTGAATCCTATTATGTAGAATGGACCTTGGCACAGACGATACATATTTTTCTCAGTTTCCATGGAAACCAATCTTGTTTAGCGATGTGACAGCTACCTGTCATGCCGACCCAACACATGGTCAGTACACATATTCTTGTCTGTAATTGATCTGCTAACAGAGAATCACATTATGATGAGTTAAAGTAAACCTGCCACAAATTTTGGACAATTCATGCTGAGTGAAAAAATGAAAAATACAAATGTAGGGATGATCTATAGATTTGGAGATAGAGGTTACTGGAACTATGCACTGATGATGATTGGACTGATGTGTCAGTGTCATGTTTAGCTGTGATGCTTCCTGCCTTCCAAAACTTGTAGTGACTGCGAAAGTCATGGGGTATCACACTAACCTATAGTTAGATGCGGGGCGATATCCAGGGGTGTATATAGTATAGCCTGAATCTCTATTTTTAGAAGAATGTGACCTATTTTTGCTTATTTTTATGTGCCCAAAGTTGTAATAGATGTATTTTAAATGTGGCATAGGCCTTTTTTTAATAAAGAGGCCATTTTCTCCAAAGAAGAATCCTTTCTTTCAGTTTATGATCAGCTTAATGATCAGTTTAAATCAGCTTGAACTTAAGGAGGAACTAAACTGAAAAGTACACTTACCTTCAATTCCGCAGGGCAGTCTGATCCATCCGGGGTTGTCTTGCATTGGGTCCCGCATCATCCTGGCATCCGTCCCGCAGCCAGCACTCCATGCTCCACCATCTTCTCCTCTTCTTCCGGGTTCTTCATCCTACGTCACCCGATCTCGCACATGGAAAAAAGAAACTTGCCAATCTAACCGTGCATGCATGAGTATGGCAAATTTTTCTCTTTGCACGAAAAGGCTACATCTGCGCATGTCCTGAGCATCTTAAGCATGAGCAGAAGGAGCACCCAAGAGCATGACATAGGTATCCTGGGAGGCTTTGCCCTCCCATTCACTCTCCATCGCACAATTAGCGGGCGGTGCTACACCCAAAAAAACAAAAAAAACAAACAACATTAATTTTTTACTTTACATAAAGGGATTGTCTACCCTTTTATGTAAAGTGAAATGTCTGAGTTTAGGTACGCTTTAACTATCATTAAAAGCTAATATCAGTGAACAGAAAGTTAAAAGGGTCTTTTGGACATTTGTGTATTTACAAATTCTTACCAGGCCTTTACGAAAAATTGTGTAAGGTATGATAGCTGTTCTGCTATCAATTCCCTGAAAAAGCAGTTGTAGCTGCCAGACGCGTCTGCAACAAAGATTTTGATTGCATTTTATTGATTGCATCATATATGATATGATTGTTAACCCCAATATGCTTTTTGGGCATTTTTAATCAAGCTGTACATATTGTTAAAAAGTTTGTATTTTGATCTTGATATAAAAATTATGTTTTTAATATTTGTATGCCAGTAACTCCCTACTTAGTCCTACTTACCTAGTTGGTATAGTAAAGGTCTTTTCTTCTATTCTTACCAGGCCATTAATAGGCAAAAAAGCTGAATTTCCCGCAAACAGCTAAATACACAGATGAAAAACTGTACCAATACTGCAAACAGTAAACTAAAAATATCTCCATGGTGTTTTATTTTTAAAAAGGGAAAATAATAAAATCATTTTGGCTCAGTCTGTATAACTTTTTATCCTGTGACCCTCTTTTCACCGTACATACTATTTGTACTTTTAGGTTGGTTATGAAGGGTCATTGGCTCTTAAATGATCTTTTGTGCATTACTTTTGGTCACAAGTAGATGGTGCTGTGCCCTCATGTAAATTGTGTAACAAACTCTAATAATGTCCCAGTTTGTTATACATTTTACATGAGTACACAGCGCTATCTAGTGGTGTGACCCAAGTAAAAAAGAGATTATTTTTCTTATGGTATTTTTAGGCCCCCCAAAATGTGATTTGTTCTCTAGTATCTACAGTAAATGTCTCTCCCCCAGTCTGTAATTGGACGGTGAAAGTTTTCTAGAAATATTGCATGTTTCTAGAGCTGCTTCTCATGATACAGAAATCCTGTCTCGTGTTCAGTGATGCTGTATTCCCATTAGACAATGCATGTTGTAAGGGGCACAAAAGAGCTGCCACAGTGGCATATCACAAGGTAAAAGGTTCTGGAAATTGCTGTATTTTGTTTTTTTCATTACAGAGATTCTGTATATTCTGTCAGTACAGGTCTGATTTAGGAGGCTGACACCAGATTAATTTACACTGTTACACATATTATAAATTACATTGTAAAAAATATATGTTTAAATATATGGTATTACATAGAGAGCTGCGTCAGCTTTTAAAACAACCCCCGTCTGTAGTAGCTACTGGCTTTGTGGAGCAATTCATCCTCAAAATTTACAGCATAACTAGCCTGTTGTGTAGGACTTGTTTCCTGGCAAGAGATGTAGGTTTTCCTGGGGGGTAGAACCTAAATGACATCTAGTCATCGTCAGAGAACCCCACAAAGGGTGATGGGCCAACATACTTAGTGGCCACCAGACTACTTTCTAGCAAGATATGACCAGGCTGCAGCCCCAAGGCTCTCACAACCAGAAATCAGCAAGAACAGATGGCTTTGGCAAAGGAAGGAAAACCTGACTAGACTGATACAAGGCAAACTAAGGTCTTGGTGAGCAGAAGTCATGGTCTTGAGGTCGGGGGAAAAAGTGAAGTTGTGGACAGGCAAAATTCAGGGTGGGCAGCAGAAAGGATGCAGAGTCGAGGACAGGTTAGGGTCAAAATCCAGGTCAGGCTGATGGAATGGTGGGTAAATGCACTAAGGATCCAATGGTATATGGCAGAACTGGGAAAACTTAAATAGGCCTCTTAATCCTATGCCCAGCCCATCACCTAGGCGAATATTTGGTGTGTTGGATCCACTTTTATGCACTCATGTGCATATGACAGCATGCATAAAGCCTTTAGTAAATGACTTGTATAGGGCCATTCACATTGCATTATATTGCACATTCACATTGACAGCAGCTGATGCGTACACAGAGGAAAAGGTAGTAGACACACAAACAGAACATTAACAGCTGTTAGTTTACTAAAATGAAAATTTTATTACAATAAGGGAAAGCGCCACTCTCCGCACATATGTGGTTAATAAGACCCAGTGCGAGATGCCCCACTCTGTCTCAGATCATTACATTAGATTGCTGTATCCTATGGTAAATAATCTCCTGTCACTTTATAAATACCAGGAATAAATGAACACAGATAGTCCCCGAGTTAAGGACATCCGACATACGAACGCCTCCTAGATACCAACCAATGGGGCTTCCCTGCTCGCTCTGTGCAGGAGGGTGGCTGGATGGGGGCAGGGGGGCGGTTTGATGACTTGCAGAAGAAATCTTTTGGTAAACACAGATGAGGTTGTGGGTGAGCTCTTTCTGCAGCCTCTTGTAACTTCTAATTGACAAAAGACAAACTCTGCTGTTGATTTGTTTTTGCATATCAAAGCACAGCTTGCTACAGAAGTTATTGAATTTCTAGGCTCCATTTTGACTAACATACAAATTCAACTTAAGAACAAACCTACAGTCCCTATCTCGTATGTAACCCGGGGACTACCTGTAAGTTAATTATAATTAGGATGTTTTGTAATAGCAATACTTTCCTAAGTAAAAATTGTGGTTAAAAATGGTATAAAAATTTATTTTACCACTTGGGAAACCAGAGACCATTAAAAAGCTTAAATACAACCATTGGCTTTCAACCCCATGGTTGTAAGTTTTCACATGCTCACCTCAAAGGAGCAAGCAGCCAGGGATTTTAGAATGGAATAAATCGTGTCTACAACATTTTAATGTAATTTTTTAGGTGATTTTTTTTAAATAATGTAATAATTTCAGGCAAAGAAGTCTACCATTAAAACATGTTAAAACAATAAAAATTTTGGCATACTTATTTAAAACGAACATTTAATAAAAAGGTATAGGAAAAAGCCTTAAAAATATTTGCCAAAAATACATAATTTTTATTAAAAGAAATGGAGGGGGGGTTAAGCATCCGCCTCTCCTTCAGCGGAGACGATGACATCACCCGTGCCTCTTGGAAACAAGGTTCCAAACATTTTTTTTTAACATCTTCGTCTTTAAATGCTTTTTTGGAAAATATTAGTCTACCCTATTTTATGAAGCTGATAAGAAATTCTCCTAAAAGGACAGTTCATGTCTATGATTTTGGTTACCTATTTCAAAAACTATATAACATTATTTTTTCCAGGACTTTATGATGCTTCAGATGCAGTATACAGTGGTACCTCGGTATAAGTCCGCTTTGTAATAAGTCCAACTTGGTATAAGTCCTGTTTGGACACGAAAACATTTGCTTGGTATACAACCTTTTCTTGGTATACAACCAATGTGCTAGAACTTGTATGGGTCAAAATGACTCATAACACCACACGCTACCCTTTTTTACCTCTCTCGAGACAAGGCCACGACTGCCCACGAGCGTCAGTACGCCAGTACCAATTAGTGAACAACCCGCGCTATAACTCTCTGTGAATTACATAACATCTCCTCCTCCTCCCTTCTCAGCACCATCCTAGTAGGCACTCAACTCTTCTCAGCAAGGTAAAGTGAGGTTACATTTTCATTGATTTAATCTAATTGCTTTTGTGTTTATGTATTTTAGTATTAGGCATGTTTAAATTATTTTATACAGCCCCATTAATGTATAATATGCCAATACCAATAAGATTTTTTATGGGAACGGATAAATCATTTTCCTTTTATTTCTTATGGGAAAAATTTGTTTGGTATAAGTCCTGTTTGGTATAAGTCCAAGGATCTTGAACAGATAAGGACTTATACCAAGGTACCACGGTATTTGTAACTACATATCTGAAAGCTGGCAACTCTGTTCTACCACCTATAAACATATAAGCAAGTAGGTAGGTAACTATCACATGCTCCCCCATACCTGACAATGTAAGGTTGTAGGAATAGCAGATAATGTAATTAAAGACACTACAGGTTAGTTAGAATATGCTAGAGTGCAGGCTGGTTTTTTTTTATAATAGGTTTACTTTAAAGTTCATGTAATTCAAATAACTACAACTTTTAAATTTATAGGAACTTTAGAAAATATATCTGTTTTAAAAAGTATGTTTTTAAAATAAAGTATATTAAGGTAAAAATATTTTGCTTTTATAA
The DNA here is from genome assembly GCF_032062135.1 of Pyxicephalus adspersus. Classification (NCBI taxonomy): domain Eukaryota; kingdom Metazoa; phylum Chordata; class Amphibia; order Anura; family Pyxicephalidae; genus Pyxicephalus; species Pyxicephalus adspersus. The sequence continues at coordinate 36,731,942 of NC_092859.1, forward strand.
AAATTCAAACAAAATATTTTTTAAGACGCCTGTTCTATATTAAGGCTGACAATTTGCTTTCCCTGTCTCTCATTTGTGCTCCTGTGTTGTCAACTTGTCCTATGGTCTTTTGATTAGTACTACAAGTGGCAAGTCTGACAAAAAACGAATAGGCATTTTCAATTATTGGCAATACAAGGAAACGTACCCTAATAATAGTACCATGCAGCCACACATGAATGCATGCAGTTAAGTACTGGTTTTATAATATCAGCATGAATGAGATGCATTAAAACACAAAAACCAAGTATTTTTTTTTTTTAACTGACAGTTGTTTATGATTCATAGTGCTTTAGCAAACTAACTTTTGTTCATCCAGGGTTTTCATGTACTTTATTCAGTAAGAATGAATTTTTAGTAAGAAAGGCATCCAGTGAAATGTAAGCACAGTTAAGTAAATCGGGCCCTCTGTGTCCATATCTCTGTTGGGATTCCAAACACACAAAAATAGTGCAACATCTGCCCCCTGCTGACTGTCAGGGGAAACCACAAGTATAAAATACTAAAGATTGCCTTAGACTCAGCAATTCAATAGCCCCATAGAGTGAAATCTATTCTTATGGGTTTATATGAAAAGGTCTGAAAAGGTCTGCAATATGCAAAACAGCAATTGTACTTTTTCCTTCCTTACTGGGAGCTTTGTTTATGTTGCAGCCCATAAATCTCCTGTGCAGGGCATCTGACTGTGCAGATTGTGTCCAATTACTGAAGATGCTGCCTTGGACACAAGTAAGCCTCTAATCAGGCCAGTACTTCACAAGTGAGAATGCTGAAAAAGCTAAATGCTTGAGTGGACCTGTATTTATTACACTATACTTATCTATCCATAGCATGGATCCGATCAAAGTCGATCTCTTCTACAAATAATACACTGTTTTTCTTGAGCTGTGTTCTATCTTCAGTATTACAGTCCACCCAATGTGATAATATCTTACTGTTTTTTTAAGTTTCTGGATTTATTTTCAAGTTCTTAAAGTCCAACTCTAACCAGAACTGTTTTGCTATCTTTAAATACATTAAGGAAGGTTCATAACATCTGTCAGTTTGTTTTATTGTTTTTGACTCCTTTGGAGAGAAAAAGTCCAAACTGTGTGTCTCAGTTACATGCTGTCATATCAGGACAAGAAAAAGAAGAAAGGGGTCACTTGCAGGGAACTTCACCATTATCTTTGATTCAATTCCTAACCATTGACATGGTATCCTCAGAAAAGTCAGAACACATACAATGATTCTGAAATTGTACTGAAATTGAATATTGAGCACAATGTCACGGAACATTGAAAAGTAAATATTTCTTCAGCTTATCTATACAACCACCATTTATAAATTGTCACCCAAAACAATCTTGAATGATCATTGCAAATAATAATTGCAAATGTTTACTTAGCATGAAAAACAATTGAAGGGTTCAGCAATTCTGGCTTGCAATAGGCGACAACATTTCTCCAACTTGCAGACATTCTTTTGTGTGTCTTTCCCACACTGAGCTCCAGAATCCAAAAAGAGAGAAAAGAATTTGCTATGAGTTATGTGGTTTTCTGAGTCTCTGCAAGATTTTCTTACAGTTCCAGAAATTAATTTGCGGCTAATCAGAAGGATCTGCATGCCAAGTATAGAAAAACCTCAAAAATGCTCTAATTGGACCAGGGAAGTTAGCAAGAGAAAAAAAAAGAATGAGAGAGAGAAAGAGAGAGAGAGGGTGGAAGAAAGCCATCAGCTATGATGTGAACAAAATCTTGTTCTAAGAAAAGAGTATGTTAAATCATTACTGTTTAACTAATTTTAGTTTGTTTGGCTTTTGCTGTTAATTTTATTCCACTATTAAAGGTCCACAACGTTTTTGTCTAAAATGTTGTCAAAAAGAAGAGAATGGAATTTATTTCCTCCGTGGAAAAAGCTTTCGCTACTTATCACTGGCTTTAAAGTGCTACTAAACTAAAAATGTAAAAATTGATATCAAGATTATTCCTTTTCTTTTTTTGCAGTTTTGCCGAGATGAGACGATGATACTCACCCAGCATTAGCAAAGGACCGATGGCTGAAAAAAGAAGCCTGGCTTGGAAGAAGACTGGAAGAGGGTGGCTGTTGCACACAAGGACAGTACAGGCCGCACATCACTAAAGGACAGCAGACAAGAAAGCACATGTGCCAAAATGTGCAAGTATGCTGTCCATAGACCTCTAGGGATTCAGTACCACATGTATGTAAAGGCAAGTAACAACATTGAAATATGTTAGATCACTCCTTTGGTATAATATGGCATGTAATGGTTTGCAGTTTGTTTCAATTGCTTTGTTCACTTTTTCTGGGTGATTCTGACAGCCAGCTTTTTTCCTATCATAGGGCGACAAAGCTTCTCCTTCAGAAAACAACATTGCATTTAACCCTGTACACTTTCTAAAAGGCCCCGGAGCTGTGATTGACATCAGTTCCAGGGGATCTGTACTTGTGACCATGGCATATGATCCTTGAGCTGCAGCTATGTGCCATTGCCTTTTGTGTTAGGCATGTCAGCATGTCTCTGCTAAAAAAGTACATTTTTTAAAACTCTTCTCATGAAAAATATCAATCCTGCATTCTTTATTAAAAATCACAATATATATTTTGCTGGCAGAACTGCAGGCTCCCATTCCATCCCCACAAATAGCCCCAGCATGGGGTAAATTTTTTTGGAGTGAGAAACTGGTGAAGTGTCTCTGTTGCTGCTGGTCTACTATATTTTTACATGCATAAAGAAAGTAGAGAGAAATACAGGGGCCTGCTGTTAGTGATTTCAGACTTTATTACTTTTATGTCCTTGAACCAAGAACAACCATGCAGATCAGTAAAATAGGAAATTCTGATCTGATACCTGCTAAAGTCAATGATTTAAGGTATTCATGAAAGAAAATAGGAGAAAAAAGGTTAGTAGTGACCTAATAGACCTACCTTAACCTCCATTTTGTTTTTCAAATGTAGCTTTTTAAAACATGGCATTCCTAAAACACTTTAGTGATCACAGACAGGCTACTATATCTACTCGAGAAAGATGTAAAACCAGACATCTGCCTACTTTTCATGACACCAGGCCCCTCTGCTGTCACACGGATGATGTGTCTGATAGACAGGAATGCTGTGGTTCAGTACATTCTTCACATTTAAAATTGGAAAGGATAGGTAGCACTGAAAAATGTCAGAAAAGTGATCCCATAAACAGCCCAAACCTCAGTCAAGGACCAAATTGGAGCAGGACCAGGTCCAATTTTACCCATCCTATGGGTAAACTGCTGACTGTACAACCTCAACAGGACTAGACACGGAATGAGCACACTAAATAGGATTTGGGTTTCATTCCGGAGTAGCTTGAGGATTGGAGGACACTCCTCTATTTATGTGATGTTCTGGTCCCTTGGTAACCTGATGTATTTAAAACACCAGATTTTGAGCATGGAAGCCAAGATTCCCAGCCTCATCAGGTAAAGTTTTCTGTTAATCCAAAAATGTTCTAAAATTTTCCTAACCTGCTCTACCCCTCAACCCTGTCTATCACACACACTTTTCATCTACAATCAGTAAGAAAGTACTTGATTTGGTTGCAATGGATCACTGAAAATTTATAAAACTCAAATAAAGATACATTAAGTGGTCAGATTGTGGTTTTGGCTTTTCTCCAGATTCTATGCCTGTTATTACGAGCATAGGTTTGTGCAATTCTGTATTAAGTATCAGCCATATTCAGCATGAACAAACATAGAAGAATGAGCACAATAATTTTTTTATGGTTGTAAATAAAGTATGTATGAGCTTAGAAACAAAGGAACAAAGCAGGCAGTGCATCTGCCTAATAGGTTATTCTTTTTATACTTAGCAGAGGTAAGAAGGACTTGGAGTAGAAGGTGGGAAATTGTTTTTATTTTAAAATGAACCTACATTGTAAAATAAAATTCCATGCAGATAAGTCAGAAACCCGTGGGCCAACTACTCCAATAGCAAAGCCAAATAATTACTATTACAGATAACCACTATTGTCAAAAAGGGGGGTCAGCAACAGCTTTCATTGCTTAGAAAATTACACAAATGCCAGAGAATCTATTTATAAAGATGTCCCTGGTGGAGAATCAAATACCGCCATTGAAACACATGGACCTGGAAGATTATCCACTGGGGACATTCAGTGAATGTCGGATTCCCTGCTTTATAAACAGACCACAAAGTTTAATTGTTTTTATCTCAGAATTTATATTGTTTCAGAGTAATAACTAAACTGGTCTGGTGTTTGGGGCAGAATAGAATATCCTCCAAAAACATTATCCAAAATTATCATTCAGCAAAAAGGTCAAGTAATATTCTGAATGCAATGTAAGTTATCTTTAAATGACTAAAATTTCTTTAAATAAAACAAAACTTTGCACACCCCAATATAGGTTTGGTTGCTGTCATCCCCAGTCCTCTCTCATGTGCCTCTGGACTTTCTGTGTTCACTCAGCTCTCTGCTTTCTGTCATCCAATGGCTCCTTAGCATATTTCTCTGTTCCAGCATTTGTTTTTCATTACATCGCCATTAGTGCAGTAGTTATTTCTGTTCCATTTTATGACATTTAACCCATATGCTTCAAAAAAGCTTTGTCAGGGCTATGAAACCACTAAGTCTGCAACCTTCCAAAGTGCTTAGGTTTTTGCTGGGGAAGGTTGAGAGTTAATGCAATAGAATGTTTCTGTGAATTTGGAAAAACGGCTCCTTATTGAGTCCGAATTGTTTTCTTTGCCCTTGTATTTGGCGGGGGTGAACCCAAAGCTTGAGGGGGGGGGGGAGATTCTTTATTTAAAGATGTTTTTGTTGGCACTGGTGTAGAATGTGTCAGTTTCAGGGTCTTTATTTCCCAGAACGGGAAATTTGTTATCAAAACGTGTTGCAACTCTGTCTTTTTATTACCTTTTAAAATAAACTTGTGTAATAGCACCAATTTAATTTTTTACACCATTACTAATCTTATGAGCCTGGACTGGCAAAAGGGCAGATGTCAGAAGGGCAGGTAAATAAGAAACCAGTTATTTTTTTTTAAATATATACTCACTAAATTCCTAAATTTTATTCTCACCTAACTTTATCATCCGTGTCCCTTGCTTGTGCTGCAGTCTGTATTGGTCACTGGGACATCATCGTGCTGTACAAACCTAGAGCACCCCAATGCTACACAAATATTAGGAAGTGCCCACCTCACCCAGAAACCAAGCTGTACACTTCTTCTCCCTAATAAAGTATACCCAGGACCTAAATGTGACAACAGCTGCATGTGACAGATTGTTCTAAAAACAAATAAAATGGGCATTACAGCTGAACTCCAGCCCTATTTTTAGTCTTTTTCAATATTTTTCTGTATTGAAAATGCTTAACCTGATTTTATAGCACACAGTCACCTAGTTCCAGTACTCAATAGAGGCTGCAGCAACTCAGATACAGTTTGCTCATTTGTTCTGGCCAATCCTTTTCATTCATTCGATTTAAGTACATGGAAACTCAACAACTTATGTGGACATTAACTGGGAAAGTCTGCACACATTTTTTTTAAAGGCCCACATCTTTTGTCAAGTAAATGATACAAGAATGTGCCACTTTGGGGCAAATAAAACAAATAGGAGATGGTAAGCCAAATTTAGAAGACTTGAAAGGTTTTATGCAGCCACATTACATCTACTAAGGGATCTCAGCTATCAAAAGTATATCTAAAAGCCATTTTTTCTATAGTAAAAGTATAGAGGTTTAAAACAAGCCATCTTTTTATTTACTGTATGTTAATGTGCTGGAGGAATTCATCCTATTTGCTTTGTGGACCAGAGACAAAAGGTCAGAGCTTGTCAAAACGTTACAGTTGGATTAGTATTTACTTTGGGACACTCCTTAGATCAGACTATATCCACCTTTCTAACCTAGAGGTGCCATTAAAAATAACTTTCAAGTCTTTAGAAAACCCTTGGTATATGTACTATATCCACAGGTCAAAGTATATTAGTGGGGTGGTTAATGGGAACAATGCCTCTTATATTGCTGGCCAGTGGGAAGAATGTTACTTTTACACATAGCCAGTGATTAGACTTTTCTAATCACTGTTGTCATTTAAGCCAGTGGTCACCAACCTTTTTGGACCACTAAATTTATCGGCTCTGGACCGCGCATGTGCAGGGAGCCCCAAGAGTGACGTCATGATGCCAGAACCTGCCCACTTTCCCATCGGAGGTCTGAGCCTGCGACAGGAGAGTGGGCGGGTTGTGTCCGGAGAAACAACCTGCCTACTTCCCTGAGCCTATGATCTGTACGGGAGACAAGGTGCGCGGCTCTGGCCAGTGCGTCCCCTCAGTGGGGTCCTTCTCCTGAGCCACAAGCCAGAGCTCGGACCACCAAAATTTTCCCGCGGACCACCAGTTGACGACCGGCAATTTTAATAATAACTGCATAAATTATTGTGCTTAAAAAGATTGATAACACCTTTATGAATTAAATCAGCATGTTGAAGCTTATATAAAAATTGTGTCATTGCATTTAAATTTACTTTAATGATCCCTCTCAGTGGCCTCTGCACCATCAGCTATGTCCCAGTAAAGTACAATAAAAAAGTAGGCTCTCATTTAAAAAGTTGTAGTTTCTTATGCTTCCATTTACTCTGTTGGCTTAGGCATAGGCCAACAAGTGCCTCGTAAGAAAAAAATCCCTGTTCAAAGTATCAATCAAAAAGATTTTCAAAAAGTATGATGTCACTTTAAAATTTCCATCCTACGTCGTTTGTTACGCTGTCATGTCTGCTCTATTTTGGTTAGAAGGTGTTTCAATGTCAGGGTTATAAAGTGGGACAGTCGACTAAAGTACATATGCTCCACAGTGTCTCATTATTAGGATGCAGCAACAAAGATAAAGCAGAGACTTGTCACATTGTGCATGATTCTTTTTTTACACATAGACATGAGCAATATGAAGTGCATACACATATATTTCAGCAAATATTAACCATAATATTTTTAAATTGTTCCTACCATTTAGCAGTTAGAAAATGCTTTGGTTTTCATTACCTTGCACATGTTATTTATATAATTATAATATTTATAAATAAGAATGTAATTTTGTTGATATATATTTTTTTATCGGGGCATGTTGGCCCTGATAAAAACACACATCAGATGATTCTTGTCCAATATTAGCCTCAGGGACGAGAATCTGACATGTGTACATCGCTCGTCATTCGTGGATCCGTCCTGGCAGATCTACGAATGATGAACGATCGTAATGAAAGTGAAGGGGAGAGACCACAGCAGGGTGCTGCTCCGTCGTTCTTCCCTCTCCATAGAGCAGTGCAGCGCTGTATGTACAGCACTTTTTCATTTGTCGTTTAGTCTTTTGTCGTTGGAAAGGATCATGAAAGATCCTTTCCAATTACAATTATTGCACGTGTGTACATAGCCTTGGTTTTCCCTTTCTTTTGAGGGTTGAGAGACGAACATCTGTAAATAAATAAACTGCCCAGTAGCAGAAATATAGTAGTGTTTACTGTAATACAAGTGGAGGTCAGCGCTAGAATTGTGAGTTGGCCGTTGGCAAGGAAGACATGGCAGAACATCATTAGAATGGCCTAAAGAAAAATAAATCCACAAGATTTACAAAAAAGTGGGACTTACAGAGTTCCTCATTAAATCATTCTTATGTGTTTAGTCTGATATCAAAGTGATCAAGTCACATTACTGGGTATTCACAGCATAGTAGTAAAAAGTCTATTGCTAAGAAAGCACACTTGGCTTATATAGGCCTCTGACTGGCTACAAGAACAAAATTTGATTTACTTTCAATATTTTTTAGTGTATTCATCTACAATAAAATGTAAAAAAATAATAAACTATATTTTTTAGTTGTGGCCAAAATAAATTTAAAAAAAAGCTATGTTCAGAAAATGTGCAGGAAGCACGAACGTGTGAAGAGAGCATGAACAAATAGAATGTTTCAAAACAAATTTGAATAATGGCAAGTAATTTTTTTTAAATGGCAAGTCTGCTTTATAAACTAGGAAAATGGAAAATGTTCTAGTGATCCTTTACAAATATTCATCTAGATTTTACTATGCACTGTACACAAGTTTAAGCTAAATTTACACCAATAGTTTAGTTCAATGTTAAATACCTGCATTGCTAAAAAATAAAAATAAATCCCTTTACCTCAGCTCTATACATTACAAGTATTTTTGCACAGCCATGCCAGTATTGCAAGAATTGCAAGTTCAGCGTCTTCTCTGTTCCCTTTTTTTAAATATATATTTATATATAACCCTATATATTAGGGTTTCTTCAGGTTTGTGTGCACCTTTGCAAACTTTTACATGTTCAGAATACCTTTCCTGAGGTATGATCACTGATTCAATGATAAAACAATTGGTGGAGGACACTTTGCATAGGGCATATTGATACCTTGAAAAAGCTACAGCTTCAAAAAGACACTTCCACATTGTTTAGGGCAAAGCACTTATCATTAATTTAAATTGATTTCTTGATACACAAGGATCAAAACCAATTGCTCTTTTTATTGACGTGCCCATTTTGCTACTTTACTTTTTTTCTGTAGACTTTAACCTCGCCCTGCACCTCTACAAAGATAGATGCTGCTGCACAAGGCACAGCAGGTAACGAGGCATGGTTAGTTGGCCATTGGGATAAATCAGCTGCTGGGAGTTTACTTCTAATGTCTGGTTCTTTGCTCACCCCTCTTTGGCATGGCTTCCATTAAAATCACAGTCACACCCATATACTTGGTCAGAGAATAGGGGGTCTACTTATTCCTTGAAATATATCTAAAGCTTCTTGTATGTGTCCAAGAAGCTTCCCGAGCTATCAGTACCTGAAATCTTCAACTTTGCTCTAACTTACAGTCCTTACTACTGCAATAAATTATATACCAATTTGATGCCTTTCTATTGCCTGTTGCTCCCTCATTGGTTTGTAAAATGATAGAGGAGTAGGAAGGAGCTCAAATTAAAGTCAAATATTCATAGAAGAAGATATGCAGGACTGGTGACACCAGGTTGCTCCAAAAAGGTTTAGACATGTTCAAAAGTATGAACAAGTATTTTATGGGTAAAACAGGTACACTTACAGGTACACAAAAATTCACAAAGTTTACTCAAGTTCTATGCCTATTAGCACTACTACTGCCTGAACATTTCAGCAATTTCTTCACATTTGTAAGCAATTTTCTTCTTTTCTATAAATAAGGGAACAATAATTCCCTCCATCTTATCTATTTACTTTAGGGACATCAAAGCAATTACTTTAATTACTCTTGCTCTGACAAATAAAAAGCTGTGACTTGGGCATGTAGGCACAATATTAGCTTTACAAAAGTGCCACTTTGTCTGTCTACCACTACCCTTAGATGTTAGCTAAGGCTTTCTTTATAAGTGTGCAATTGAAGATGCAATTTGTTACTTTGGAAATTTGCAATTCAGTAATGACCTATAATTGCCTACAGAATAACTGAATTCAGAATCATCCACTCCATGTTGTCCATATGCACATCAATTTTGTAGCACTTTTTTAGGTCTATATGGAATTTGCTGTCAACTTTGTAAATAGTGCGACAAATATTTGTTTAGCTACAAAGTTTAGCTACAATTGAAATTTTTAACTTTGCTATAAGACTTTCATTCAATCTACATTTCATGCTCCAAACATATTAGGTAATCTATTCAATCTCAAGTTATATTTAAAATCATCCAAAACTGGTCAAAATCATCCAAAATTGATAATCATATCCAATTTTTTGGATGTTTTGGATTCAGCCTAAAAAATACAAAAAAATAATATTTATTATTTTACTAACCAACTATATATAATATTAAATATGAGTATTTTGTAATTTTATATGCAACCAAATGCTATTCTTGGCTCAATTTCGCATGATTTCTAGGCTTTTCTAATTTTTGTTGGAAAACACATAGCACAGTAGCTTAAGTTGCAATTTACACACAACTGGATAGGTAAGAGCAGTAACTTCTCCCCTTCCCATCAGACAGCTCAGAAACTTTATCAGCAGAGACTGAAAGGGAATTGTTTTTACTCTTCTTTAAAAAATAAAATAAAATATAAAGTAAAAAATTTATTTTGCATTGCCTGGGAATAGGGTCATTTTAAGTAAACAGTCCAAAAAAATTGAATGTGGTTGTACTGAGCAAGTAGCAATTTACTAAGTACAGAATTATGAAGGGGGAGGGTGGGTTGTTGCAGGTCAGTATAAGGGAGGATTTGGGCTACTTAATTTAACGTATACTTACTGCAATAATAATATGTGCTCACTGAATATATACTAAATTTCCCTTTTATAATCCATGGTTTGAAACAGCACTAACCCACCCTACAAACCATAAACTATTTATAATAACTTGAATACATCTATACAGCATATTCATTCAAACTGTTCTTTGCCAAAACCACTCGGAGACTTCCCTAACCTTTCATGTGTGCTCATGAAATGACATTTGGATTCCCACACTTGGTGTATGTATTAAATCATGCTGACTCTTTTGTGAAGACAGTAAAAAAAAGTTAAAGTAGTTTATCATTCTTGACTCTTTTAAGGCTCTCCTAAATCTCTCATAACTACTCCAAGCACTTGAAACGTTTTAAAAGTCTATAAAACACAATGTAAAGATTTGACTTAACATTTGGAAACAGAGCAAATACATTAAGTACATTGCTTCATGTAGTACAGCTCTCATCACTTTTGTAGGCTGTTGATAACTTCATTCATGATGACGGCCAAATTCAGACAACAAAAAATTAAACTTTATTTAGATACACATTTTAAACTTTTAGCTTTTTAGATCAATCTGTATCTGAGAATTTAACTCATTTTGTTGTTAGGTGAGTGATATAGAGGGGCAGAAAAAAAAAGAAAAGAAAAAACCAGTAAAAATCCAGACAGGCTTCTCTGCCTACTGATCATCCTCAGCAACCCATAAACTCCAAAAAAGTTTTTTTGTTTTACTTTATATTATATATATATACCGGTATATATATATATATATATATATATATTTGTAACAATTACTGGGTTTATCCAATGAAGAAGTAAAATGCAATGATGTGAAAAAGTAAAAGTAAAAACTACTGTACTGCATCACTGTACCAATAGTTGAAAGATGCCAGGGGGATATCACAAAAGAATATTGCTAGAAAACAGAGGGTCTGATTTAATAAAGCTCCCTGAGGCTGGAAAAGATACCAGTATTGAAAACTTGCTAACAAATAGCAAATGGCTTTTAAGAAATCCATTCCAGGTTTGCTGGATCACTCAGGTTCACTACCAAAAGGGTATACTCTCCAGCCTTAGAGAGCTTTAATAAATCAGGCTCACAGAGTCTGAGAACATTGTACTATGCAAAGACATTTAAAAAAAAAATACTATGAAGAAAAATCATACTTACCTTCCACCCACAGCACCTCATGTAAGAGTGCAACGTTAACCCATACCAAATAAGTAAGTCATATAAGCACAATGATGAATTCTGATTGGTCGCTATGGGTTGCTACTCCTTTACTGGGTATTAGATTTTTTTACCCTTTCTAGATAAAACCTTGGTCAGATCAGTAGCTAAGGATTCTGGGAAAAGTGTTACCACATCAGCACCTTTCTCAGTATCCTTTGCTGTCCTCTGTATTGACCTTCTGTCCCATGGGAGAAACAGGCCCATCTTACAACTTAAGTGCTGTGTCTTGTCACAAAGAATTCTGTCAGAAAGGCACCCCTCTCTCAAGGCCTTTGTTGGAACGTCAGCCTCTCTCTAAGGGAAGCTGCGTGTCAGCAGTCGACATGTTTAGATGAGAATGTAACTGAAAAGCTGTCTGTTAAGATTTTTCCATGGCCCGTCTGATCCTTTAGAGGAGGCCATGACAACACTTTCACTCACATGACAGAGAACACAGGGGCTTTTAAACAGAGTGGGTCTCCTGCTGTCACATGCATTCAGGTATCCAGGTTCCTACGCAAGGCAATAGATGTGAGAAGCATTACCAAAAAATCTGGGTCATGTTTACCTTCATTGAATGACCCTTGAGGGAAAGAAAGGACAAGAAGCAGTTTTAAGAGTGTTTAGATTTTTTTTTAAATTGCAGTGTACAAACCAAGGAAAAACACAGAGCGCATCAACAAGGTTCTGGATTTTGTAGCGATTTTTATATAAGACAAAGTCAAAGTATCTCATGTGAAAAAGATACTGCTACAAAAGGCTACAAAATGTATCAATCTGGCATCAACAGAACTGATTACAAATATACAAATACTATACTATATAATGTATATATATATATTTACACACACACACACACATTGGGCCTGATTTATTATTAAAGCTCTCCAAGGCTGGAGAGAATGCACTTTTATCAGGGAAGCTGGGTGATCCAGCAAACCTGGAATGATTTTCCTAAAAGTCGTTTGCTGTTTGTTAGCAAAAGTTTTTAATCCTGGACTAGATTCATTTTAGATTTGCTGGATAACCCAGGTTCACTGATGAAAGTGTATCTTCTCCAGCCTTGGAGATCTTTAATTAATCAGGCCCCTTATGTTTTCAGCTAGCCAGACCTGGGGAAATAAATTGCAGTAAAGCAATAAAGCTTGGCATAAGATCTCCTGCATCCTATAAAGTGACATTGAAAGCAGCAAACCATTGTTGAGGTTGATGTACAGTACAAGGAATGGTTTTCAGTGCTGACATTCTGGCACTGGTTTGTTTTGGAGCACAGATACCCAGGACTGGGATTACATCTCCGGAGTCTATAAGTATAGAAAGCCTTGCATTATAAACTCCACACCTCAACACAAGTCATACTCCAAATCACAACATTTTTTTACTTTTAAAAAAGTTTTAAAAAATTGAATTCTGGAATTTATCAACATAAAAAACATGAATGGTGAAAAATATATATATTTGATGTAAATTGACATTATCTTTAGCAAAAGAAAAAGTCCATGGGGTTTGCTTTTGGCAGATGATGCTGAATGTAACCAAACAGATGAAGTCATGGCCACCAAATCTTGGCCAGTGTTAATTTGTAGAGGGACATGATGAGTTAGTTTTAGGCAGTGCAATCCCTATTTAATGTACAGCGCTGCGTAATATGTTGGCGCTATATAAATCCTGTTTATTAATAATATTAATAATAATAATAATAATAATAAAACATGCTAACCTACCTGTTTATATTCCTCTTTTCTAAGTACACTAAGATGCGCATGCACAGCTCAGTACAGGATGCCGGGATTTGCCAGGTATAAATGAACTCCTGTGCACATGTGTGAGAGTTATATCAGCCCAGCCTGGCCAATCAAGTTCCAACACCCAGAGGAGGAGAAGAATATGGCCACCTACAATGACGTGTTTATAAAAAAGTGTTATCATTGCCTGGCCTTTTTGCAATAATAGACTTGACTGGTTGAAATCAGTTGAAATTTAGTCCTGCTTTAAATCTGTTTTTTCAATTTATTTTAAGCCCTTATGAAGGGGGGGGGGGGTATCTGTGACTGCTAAAACACCTTAAATATATTTTTAAACTGCACCGATCTCTTTTAGCTCTTTTTTTTTTACTTCTAGTTCAGGAGTTGCACTTTGTTCATTGTTTCTCCTGTTTTTGTCAGTACAGGGAGTGATAGGGAATATCTCCAATATCTCAAAAAATAGGGGAAGGTGTATTCTGAAGGGAAGGGTATTTCTGTCTGTGCCTTAGCCCACTCTAAAAATGAAAACCATATATATCTTGGCTGGAATTATCGCACTAGCTGGCTGGATGAAACATTACTCTTTCACCGATGTAAGTCGCTAGCAAGAGAGTGCAAGTTCAGCCATTGGGGAAGTCACACATGTGACATGGGCTTTATTCTCCAAAACATATAATATACTGCCTAATGCAGGGGTCGGCAAACTCCGGCCTTTAGACCAGATATGGCCTAGCTGGTAGTTCGTTCCGGCTCCCAAGCCGCGGGTCGGCCAGGGGGCATTACATATAGAGGAGAGGGATTTCACTTCAGAGGGCGTTCCCTGGTAATGGGAGGAGCCATTAGGGCGTGTCCGGCCTAGTGTGCTCCCGCCCACCCCATAAATGGCCTAGTGGCAATAACACTTAGCTGACCCCTTGCCTTATGTGACAAATCACCTATAAAGTTCCTAAGGACCAGAGACTTACATGTGATCTTAGCCAAGACATGACTTTCTCAATCTTCTTGCCACACAAGGAAACCCTTGCAACAATTTTTATGTCTCAAGAAACTTCAGTCAAATTATTACACCTGCAACTTATTGCACATTAGTCAATAGAATTCATTACATATAAAGTTTGATGCATATAATGATAATCAAAAAGAAAGTGGTATTCACAGTGTATTTGATACCTCTCTATAAGACAAAATTGTTTTCAGTAACAATCCAGAAATTAAATAAGTTGTAATAATGGCTTAAATAAACATTCTCAGCAACAAATTTAGTGCCCCCTTACATCAGTGGAGAAATGATTTTTTATATTGGTTGTCAGTGATAAAAGGACCCCCTTTTATTAGCAATCAGTGGAAGAATATTCCGCTTGTAATATTATTTAACGAGAAAAGGATCCCTTTACAGTATGTTAGTGGTCAGTGTAAGAAGGATCCCCTTTACGTGGGTGGATAGTAGGAGTAAGACCCCCTTATATTATTTGGCATTAGGAGAAGGACCCCCTATGTTGTTAGTCAGTGGGAAAATTGCTCCTTTACATTTACCTAAATGGACCGTGTCATTGGAAGGTTGTAAGGGGTTCTCAATTAACCCCTAGAATCATATTGAGAGGCCATAGTCTTCCACTAAACACTGGTTGAGAAAGACCTTTTTATCATGCTAACATAGTTTGTAGTATCAAGGAGGATTTTACTCTACTATCACACTGTCACCTAACCATGCTGTGTAACTTCTCCAAAGCCTGCGCTTCTAAGTTTATACCAGAAGAGGGAGCTCTTCACAATGGACAGCAATATAATAAAAATCATAAAAGTAGTAAAGAATTGATTTTGCATATATTTTGGAAAATAAATAACTAAACATAATGTTGTACAATGTTAGAAAGATTTGTATAAGGAAATGTGGAAAAGATAGTTTGACTGCTGTGGAGACGCATATAACAGTAAAGGCAGAAAGGTTTTACTTACTTGGTCCAGCACCTGTTTGTGGAAACTTTCCTCCCTGCTGCACCACAATTGCATCTGGAGTTTTACCTCCCTTCCTTTAAGGGAGCTTTTTGTTCAATTTATTTTTCACTTACAGGGTCACTTTAAGTAAGGTTCCTAAATTCTAATGCTCTATTCTCCATTTCTTTGCAGAAAAATATCAGACTTACTGAAAAAGAAAAAAAGGAGCTCATGAAATATATAAATACATATCAATAAAATACAGCCAAAAGTAGGCTATTGTGCAAAAGTAATTTTCCCCTCTCCTTAACAGTTGTAACCTTTGGGAGACACCATAGGAACTAGCCAGCCTATGGGCATTCAGTCTTGACAACAAAGAGTCAAGGAATTTTGTTATGTTTCTTTTTGATATCCCACTGTTAGATTGATATAAGTATTTATTGTCGTGCATGGATAGACAGGACCACTAGGGAGCGCTGCAGCTTGTATGGAGGTGGTGTGAGCCCTGAGAAGGGCCAAGGCGCAGAGTCCACCAGGTTTTCTCCAGAGCCTCTGATGGTGAGGGTGTTGCGCTGCTCGTTACGGCCAGGTTGCGGTCCTTGGGCACACCAAGGTGGGCAAGCACAGTACAAAATCACAAGGCAGGTAGATAGTCGAGGAAAGCCGGGATCAAGACAGGCAGCAAAAAAGAGAGGTCAGGTCACACCCCAGGAGTCAATTGCCAGGGGTCCTGGAGACAGACACTAGTGACACAGGGGCCACTGCGGGCACAGGGAACACAGGAGACACTGGAAGCAACAAGAGGCACAGGAGACTCAGGGATATCCACAGACTGACAAGAACACTGGAACAGCACAGGGAAGTTGACTGGGAACCAACAGACTAGACAACGAGGGGTTAATGCTGGAGCTAGACAAAGGAAACACTGAATTTAGCCACAGGTGAACAGGAACTAACTCACAGAACTAAGGGCTCGAGACACGTTGCACAAACACAAAACACAGTCTGTGAGCTAGCTAAAGAGCCAGGGCTAATCAAGAGGCTATTTCTTGATTGGCCAGCAGATTAGACGGAGATGATAAAGCCTAAAAACAGAGGCATGCCCAGCAACAGAACTGCAAGCATGCGCAGGAGAGTGAAGCCTGTGCTTTAGTGAGGGACAGGTAAGTGTGACATTACCCCCCCTTTCACGGGGCCTCCCCACCCGCCGGGGTCCAGGTTTAAGGGGAAAACGAAGATGAAACCTCTTAGCAAGAAGAGGTACAGACTATCTTCAGGACCAAAACCTTTCCAGTCAATTAGGTACATTAGTATTTTATGAGAAAACTTGGATTCCAGAATTTGATGGACTTCATATTCCTGAGAAGAATCGGGTGCAGAAGTAGCTAGCACAGAGGGACGAGAAAAGCGGTTCAGGACCACGGCTTAAGCAGAGACACATGGAAGGCATTGGGCAGCTTGAGATGTGAGGGTAGACCTAACTTGTAGCAAACTGGATTAACCCAGGCAGAAATGGCATAATGATCCAACCTGGAGATAAAGTCTGGCTCTCCACAAGGAACAGAGGCGCCTTACAGCGACGCCGATCAGCAAACTTCTTGTGCCTAAAAGTGGCATGTTACAGGTGCCCAGAGATATTGCTCCAGGGCTTGATTACCTCTTTCCGTCTGCCCATTAGTCTGCGGGCGATATGCTGAGCAGAAGTCCGCAGAGATGTTCAGGGATCTGCAAAAGCCTTTCCAAAAGCAAGAGGTAAATTGTACCCCACGATCAGAAACTTTATGCGTGGGCATACCGTGTAGCCTAAAAATTTCACGAATGAATACTGGCACCAATGCGGCTGCTGATGGTAAAGCTGGTAGGGGTACAAAATGGGTCATTTTGGAAAAGCGATTCACAACCACCCAAATGACCATACAGCCATCGGAGGGTGGGAGATCCGTAATAAAATACATGAACAGGTGACACCAAGGTCCCTTAGACATGGGCAGAAGAAGAAGCAGTCCTGCTGGGGCACAAGTAGATGACTTGGTTTGAGCACAAACAGCACAGGCCTTGACATAGTCCATCACATCCTTATGAAGGTTGAGCCACCAGTAAAGACGAGAGAGAAAGGTGGAAGTTCTGTGAACGCCCGAGTGGGCAGACAGTTTGGAGTCATGTGCCCAATGTAGTATTTTGGTGCAGAGTTGGGGAGGCACCAATGTTTTTCCTTGTGGAATAGCAGATTCATGAATAAAAGTCAAGGCAAGGATACGGGCGTTTTTGTGATCGGTGAAGATAGTGACCCTGTGAGAAGAGCCCTCCAAAGATAGCGCAATTTTTCTAGAGCGAGTTTGATGGCCAGCAACTCCCTGTCTCCAATGGAGTAATTCTTCTCTGCTGGGAAGAATTTCTGTGAAAAGAACCCGCATGGACGTCGAGCTGCGGTGGGGTCGGGAAAAGAATAGCTCCCACTCCAACTGAGGAGGCATCCAACTGAGGGGCTTGGAAACATCTGGCATAATCAGGGCTTGGCCAGATAGAAAGGTTTTCTTTAAGGAATGAAAGGCCTCAATAGCTTCAGAGGGCCAGTTCTTAGGGTCAGCATCCTTTCAGGTCAGTGCAGTGATGGGCGCTACCAGCATGGAGTATTTTTGGATGAACTGCCGATAGTAGTTGGTAAAACCCTGGAAACGCTGAGTAGCCTCAAGACCGCAGGGTAGCGGCCAGTTAGAGATAGCTGTAACCTTCTCAGGATCCATAGAGAGGCCATCCATGGAAACAATGTAGCCCAGAAAGGGCACCTGGATGCATTCGAACAGGCACTTTTCTGCCTTAGTGTAGAGTCGGTTGTCTCTGAGTCTCTAAAAGGCAAGACGGACGTGCTGTCTGTGGGTAGGTAAGTCAGGAGAGAAAATCAAAAATGTCATCCAAAGAGATAACCACACAAATGTACAGAAGGCCATTGCAGAGACCGAAGGGCATCACCAGATAATCATAATGTCCATCCCTGGTAATAAATGCCGTCTTCCATTCATCCCCCTCGATTCCGAATTAGGTTTTAAGCCTCTTAGAGTTCCAGTTTGGTGAAGATTTGGTCAATAGTGATGGCATTCAAACCACGGTAATCAATACAAGGACTAAGGGTCCCATCCTTCTTTTGGACAAAGAAAAATCCTGCGCCAGCAGGGAAAGAGGACTTACAAATAAATCCACTCTGCAGATTCTCCTGGATGTATTCACTCATAGCTTTGGACTCCGGAAGACTGAGAGGGTATACCCAACTTTTTGAAATCTATCGCATCATATGAGATCTATCGCACAGTCATAGGAGCGATGGAGAGGAAGTTGCTCGGCCTGGCATTTGGAGAAGACATCTTGGAAATCCTTATACTGGATAGGAATTGATTGAGCCAACTCTGATGTGGAGAGTGGAAGAAGCCTGAGAGTGAGACAGGAAGGACCTCAAGCCAATACCTCTGGAGTAGACCAATCTAGCACTGGAGAGTGTTGTTGAAGCCAAGGGAGTTCCAGGATGACTGCAGATGAGGCCAGGGGAAGTACAAGGAAGGTTATGATCTCTTGATGTAGCACTCCTGTTAGCAGGGTAAGGTGCAGAAGCGGATAGGTCCTCAGGAAAGAACGGTACCATCTACCGCAGAGATACGCAGGGGTTGAGTCAGTGGCTCTATGGGCCAGGTGCACTCCTGGACAACAGTAGCAGAGATGAAATTGCCTGCAGCTTCAGAGTCAATAAAAGCCTTCAGGGCAAGTGTGGATGTCTTGTGGTGGAGCTGGATTGGTATTGAGGGACGCTGAGTGGAGGGGAGAGAAGAGTGACCTAGCATGCCCCCCTCAGAGCATATTAGGCGCTGAAGTTTCCCGACCTCTGTGGGCAGAATTTAACAAAATGTCCTTTCAATCCACAGAAAATGCAGAGACTAGACTAGAAAGCGTAGAATGGTGAGTGGTGAACCTCTGTCAAGTTTTAGTTGCTTTCTAGGTCACTGCCAGGAAAATGTATCCAATATTAGTTCCACACAGGCAAAAAGCACAGGATGTTATCAGAAGTAGGGCTTATATACACTTTTAACATCCCCTATATTACTTTACTAACTTTGAAGGAAAACAGTGATAAAAAAATAATTCATATATTACAGCAGCTAAACAACTGATGACCTAAACCTGGAAAAGACCCACTTTAAAAAGTTCAAATCCGGCATGCATCATAAAAAATAACTTCACCAAATTCCCCCACCAGGATTTCTCTCTCTAAACACCCCACCTACACACACTCACTGTTTTTCTCTGTTCTCTACCCACCCCTCTTTTTCCAACATTGGTTGTCATTAAAATTGTAACAGTTGTCAAGCTGTTTCCTTAACATGGGTGAGAAGAACCCAAAAGAAAGAAGATGGCCGTGTCTGCTGTTCTGTCCCCTGTGGAAAGAAAAGAGAAGCCGGGACGAGACACACTGAGCTTGGTTTGCGGAGAGATCAAAGGTAGAAAGGGTAAGATATTTTTTTCATTCAGCTTTAACAAGCCTATGCATTGCCACATGGTGGAGTGCCTATATCTGTGTAAATAAACACCAGGAGAATGGCACTCTCAGCTTTCTCATGCTATTTTATTTAGAACATTTTACTTATTAATTTCATTTAGAGTCCAGATAAAGCTTCTTATTTAAGAGTTGGACCTCTGCTCCCACATGCAGCAGGCCAAGTCTCTATTTGTCTGACACGCCAATCTGTTCAGTGCACCAATCAATAATGCTAAGGCTTGTTGATTGGAGCACCATACACGGGGCAATGTTGGACTGTTGGAGACCCAGACAACTGAACTGTGTGAGAGCAGCGGTCTGGCTCTCAAGTATGCTGCCAACAAAGGCATTTATTACACTAGTAGACATACACACATTGTAAAGAACAAATAAACAAGATTTGTTATGCTGCCTAATCCCTCACAGACCTGTAATAAATCACTGGGAAGAAACTTTAGGATTAGGAATATCTAAGGTTGGCTATGAATGAGATAATATGGATGAACTATACTCAAAACTCAAAAAAAAACAAAACAAAAACACACTTACCTTCAATCCCAAAGTGTGGTCCAATCACTCCGGGGATGTCCGGCATCTGGTCTAATGTCGTCTCGGTATCCGCCCCGAAGCTGGCCCTCCAGGCGCCGCCATCTATGTCTTTTCTTCTGGGTTCTTCATCCTACGTCACCCGACGCATGCGTGCAAATATTTCTCTTTGACCAAAAAGGCTCCTTCTGCGCCTGCCTGAGATGCTCCCGGAATGCCTAATGTATCCCGGTAGGCTTTGCGCTCCCATTCATTCTCGACCGCCTAGGTGACCGAGAATTAGGGGGCGGTGCTGCACATTTTTAAACCTGACCTTGTTTTGCCGTCCTGGCAGATCACTAATCGGCCAACTGAGGAAGGCTGCTGTCATTTCCTCCCATACAACTGAACAGTGATCTGTAATCTACAACTGACCATTTGAGACCAGGAAGCAGCAGTTACCAACTATGGAAAATAATAATCGCGTAGAAACACCTTAAATGATAAAATATTGCAGACAACCTCCTGCCAGAAGCATGGCTACATAGGAGTAATAAAATGTCACATCATTCCCCCTATACCTTGATATGTTATGGACAGTGGAAATGATATGTTATGGTGTAGTGGAAGTTAAACAAGTCCCATCATTGGTGTCATGGAGACTAAAATATGTCTCAATACTGATGTCAGTAGAGGTTATTACATTCCTATCTTTCTAGATAGGGGACAGAAGTAAAATTTTATGCCACATCCAATACTCATTCCATAAACTTTTCTATACAATATATGGATTTTTAAGGCACCACCAAATTACATCTCACATATTTTTCATATAAAAAACATAATTTATTCAATCATTAAAAAAGAGTATACTTATTTATGATACATATAGTATATCTCCAGTATACATTCCTGCAATACATGCACATTTCCTATGTCTATTCTTTTAAACGGAATGCAAGTAAAGAATACTAACTTTTGATGAGCCAAATATATAACACAAAAATGCATATTTAGTATTGCAGCCAGTAGATGGAGCTCTAGGCTGCATTTCACATGTTTACCATGCCAATTCTAAAATATAATTAAACTTTACTTACAAAAAGTGCTGACGGTCAGCTTTTTTTTTTATTACAGAAGAGACTATGAAGTCTTCTGGCAAATTGTTTTCTGCATGCCTGCCATCAATCTCTATTTATTTCTGTACACAGTGTCATGCATCTGCAGCTCAGTACACATTTTTTAACTTTAGAAGAAAGGAGTGGTTAAAGCCCAGCGGAATTTAAATTGGTTGAAAATGTTGCAGGTGCAAAGCAATCTGCTTCTGTAGAGAATGACCCTTGCTCTCTGTGTGGAAGTAAAGAGAAAGTTTCACATGTTAGGGATATCACTGCTTCTGCGCCTTTCTATGTGGCTGCTGGCAGGGGAAGGGCTTATCTACTCATGATGTGGCTGCTTTCTATGGAAAACAAACTGTAAGAGCCATTAAAGACCAAAGGTGTACTGCAGCATCTGTAGCAGGCTCCACTGTGGTCCCAACATCTCCAGTTTAAAGCAGCCCTAATATAAGGGTGGACAACCCTTTTATTTAAAGTAAAAATTCTGTTTGTTAGTGTTTTTTTTGTTTAAAAAAAAAAAAAAGGGTGCAGCACGGCCCCCTTAATTCTTGATTGCCTAGGCAATTAGGAATGAATGGGAGCGCAGAGCCTTGTCGGTATCCTGGGAGGCTCCTTAGCTGCTCCTTCTGCGCATGCCTGAGCATCTTGGGCATGCGCAGAAGGAGCCCTTTTATCAATAGGGGAAAAATTGCAGATCTTACGCATGCGCAGTGGGATCGGCAAGTTTTTTTCCCAATCTACGTCACCCCATCTCTTTGGGTTTACTTCCTCTTTAATATGAGAGGGTGGATAACCCTTCTATATAAGTGAAACAAGTATTTTTCATTTTTCTTTTCTTTAACAATGCAGCTATTGTGGTAAAAACTGAACGGGGAGGCCAAAGCCTCCTGAGATACCCACACCATGTATCCCAGGGGACTGTGGCTGCCTTTTCTGCACATGCCCAATCTAGGAAAAAAAATGCCCGCTAAGTGAGATCAGCACTTTATTTTTGTACAATTTCTGGAGCAAGATTTGGTGACGTACAAGAATCAGGAAGAAGATGGCGGCGGGGGTGTCCAGCCCTTAATCAGGAAGGGGGGCACAAGACTGACTTGACACGAATTGCGGAGGGATTGATGTTTTTTTTTTCTTCATGATAGGTACGCTATGGTGTGTGTAGTGAGATCGGCGCTTGTTTTTACATTTTCTGGAAGGTTTGTCACCCTGCCCAGTGAGAGATTGAGTGATGTAGGAAGAAGATGGCGGCACTCATGATGGACGGGGACAGCTCTGCAGTAACGGCTCAGCCTGGTCGCAGTTTTAATGTTTAGTTCTGCATTAACTTGTAAAGGGCTGATTTGTCTTAACATCATAAAATATCAGTTTACAAACTTTTATTAAAAATAAATGAAATTGCCCCAACCCCACCCCACAGCCTTAAGCTTTCCTCATGGTGTGCAGTGTGACAACATTTTAGTGAGAAGTTTTGTTGTCAGTCAGGTCCCATTCCTGAGCTGGAGGTGAACGCCCACACTGACGCACACCCTCGTCATCCTGTTACCATGACGCGCTTGACTAGTTACCTGCTGGTGACGTCACCCCGAGGAGGAGCGCGACTGCCTGCGTGGACCATCCATAGGCTTGTTTGAGGAATACTCAAAGCGCACGCGCACCAAATGACAGGCCAGCGGGTCCTGAGAGTGTGCGTGCTCGCGTCCGCACGAGCCCTGCAGAGATCTACCGCGCAGGCGCGATCTGGTTGGCGCCTAACATATGAGTTTACGACGCAGGTGCAATGTGGTTGGCGGATGACCGTAAGTGACTAGCACGCATGCGTGGTAGTGTGACGTCGGCGGTCGTTGCGTGTAGGGCACTTGAGCGGCTGCGTGGAGTGACATCGGCAGGTCTCCGGTGTGTAAGCTAGTGAGAGAGAAAGAGGAGTCCGCGGGGCTGCTGGAACGGAACGGGAGCCAAGATGCTCAACATGTGGAAAGTGCGGGAGTTGGTGGATAAGGCGTAAGTAGTAATGGGGTGTGTTGGGCTGGGCTGCCCACCTACCAATCTGTAATAGGCTAGACAGCCCCAAGGCTGCTGAGTAATAATCTCATTGTAGCCTGGCACTGGGTCCACAACAAGCCCTGTATTTCCCCTCAAAATATGGGGTCCTATGTGGCTTCCTCCTTGGCCTGTCACATCCAGACCTTTCCCAGATTTCCTGGGGCTCCCAGAACAGCAATGGAAATATTTGCCCCTTGATACTGCCCCGTGTGGAGGTGCCCTGGTGAAAGCAGCTGAAAGCAACCATGGCTGCCCTGGAACATGGCTGTGGTTTGCCCCCACGGGGATACCCCCAACCAGCGGGAAGCTTACGGCCTGCCATCCAGGGCTGTGTGCTGCCCCCTGGGTGGCGGGCCATGGCTGTGTGCTGCCCCCTGGGTGGTGGGCTGTGGCTGGTTGTGGCTGTGTGCTGCCCCCTGGGTGGCGGGCCGTGGCTGGTTGTGGCTGTGTGCTGCCCCCTGGATGGCGGGCTGTGGATCAAGGCAAGGCTGATTGTGTTCTGATATGACACTGAAGTTACATTTTTCTGGGTCAATATTGCATGGACAGCGGGCATTTTCAGAAGAATGTCTCCACTGGCTGCGTGCGTGTCACTTTAGGATTTACAAATCCAGTTCTGGTGCTGGGATCTGATCTCATAGATTTATATTATATCTATCTTCATTTACCTTCTTTGGCTTCAGAGCATTACGTGAAGTCTAATAGCTTGTTCACCCCCATATACTGGACATACAGTCTAATTTAATTTTTTTTCCTCTACACACTACGACTCTCAGTTGGTGCTCTTGTGGCCTCCTGCTGAAATACATATACCCGAGCATGCTGTGTTCTTGCCCACTTCTACTTGGCTGTTCACAGAACACATGGCCAAATGAAGCCTGGGGAGCATAGAAACAACACCAGTGCTGGCATCTATTTAGTTGGATTTCGGAGTGCATTTTCACACTTACACAGTTTTCTGGAAGCGCCGTTTATGTGTCGATGGCGCTTTACTCCAGAATCAGCTGTTGGCTCTTGCTTGCACGTGCTTTCCTGCTAATTACCTCTCCTTTATTTGGTGCTGTATAGCCCCATTATGGATTCAGCGTCCATTTAAAGGACTGCACAAGCAGTCATTTTCTGGTAAATATATACAGCAGGGGTGGGCAAACTCCGGCCTTTAGGCCAAATACTGCCTAACGCCCCCTTGGTCGATCCGGCCTAATCCCGGCCGTCAGGGGTCGGCAACCCGTGGCTCTTGAGCCTCCTTGTTATGCCTCCCTTCCCTAATAACCATGGCCAGGTTAATAGGGTCCTTTCCTCTGTATGCATTGCGGAGGGGAGGGATTTTCCCTTAGGGGTGTTCCTGGTGGGGGCGGAGCCATCAGCGCTGGACTCGAGAGAGAGAGAGAGTCCTGCCTAGTGTGCCTTCTTGACCTCCTAAAATGGCCTAGTAGCCAAAAAAGTTTGCTGACCCCTGATATAACTGTAAAAAAATAATCCGGAATTTTCAAAAATCCGACACTCCTCATGTCTGGATTTTTAAATGTCAACCTGTACAATCAGCTTTAGATTCAGATGAGATTAAGAATTAAGAGAACAGATTGTGAAACACTATTAGGACATGTGTACACAGACCAGGTATGGAAATAATGACATCTCCTGCTATTAAAATGGCGATGCTAAGAATTATTACATAATATATTTTTAAAAAGAAGTTTATTGCGTCACTTGCCAAATGTTTTGTCATCGTGGCAAGTTCAGTGCTCAACCCAGAAATTTTTTTAAGCCGGGTGGGAAGAAATTGTAGGTGGGTGGCAGCCCCTGTATTGTGACCAAACTCTTTAGTAACCACCCAAAAACAGCCGGATGGGTGCTGAAAAGTGCCAGATAGTGCGCCCAGCTAAAAGGGCCTGGGGAGAACCTTGAAGTTGGAATTGTGATGCCCCTATATCCCCAAACCTAGTTAGTAATTTTCTCTTCTTCCTTCCTTATTATGACTGATTTCAGGTTAACTATTCTTATTATGGTAATTCTTTGTCCGGTGATGAATCTAAAGCCAGAGAGCTGACACAGGAACCTGATCTGCATATTCAACAACTATGTTGTCACCTCTTTTGGCTGTGCAGTTTGGAATCTGTGTGTGAAACCCAATATTAGCTGTACAGAACTGCAAATCCCCTGGCAGGTTAAAGGGTAACGTTGTGTGTGTTTCAGTCATGTTTCAAGCTATTCCTAAAGATTTGCTTCAGGGCTGTCCTATCATGGTTTGCTATTCACAAATGATTTGACCAATCGGAGAAGGTTCAAAGGGAGGATGAACCAATCGCTTCATTACTTAGAAAAGAAGGGGGATTTAGATCTGTTACTTGTCATCCATCCTAAGAGAACAAGATGCCAATAATCCATAAATTCAGAAATAAACCGTGTGTCTGTATAAATAAATATATATATATCATTTTATTGTGGTGATGGGACTGACCAGGCATTGTTGGTTATCTCATAGCTTAGGAATTAAGAGTCACAAGACTTTTTTTTTTTTTTTTTTTTTAATCCTATGCAAATAAACCTTTGTGTTTAATCACCCAGGAATTTGATCATTAATCCTGGGGAAGACTCGTCATGATTGGGAAAAAAATCATAAAGCTGTTGTGATTTTATATTTATCTTGTTATTTATTAGCAGGTGCAAAGCTTTTATTTGTGATCATTTCCTTTACCTTGAAAGTGCTTCACTCTCTTAACATCGTGCTAACAACATTGAACCCTGAACTCACAAAATGCTCCTCCTTTTTATTCCCTCCAGCGTTTAGATTGAACTATTTTATTTTAAAGCAATTCTCTCCAGAATAAAAGTTTGAAATCAGCACTTCCTGTAAAGAATTTTTACCTTTTCACTGATTTTGCGCATATTAAAGCTTCAGTAACTTAAACATTTGAAACATCCAACACACCCAACACACTTCTAGTGATGTCAGATGTCTGTCTTAGTCAGATGTCTGTCAGTTTATTTGGTGCAGAAAACAAACGATCAACGATTATTCCCAATTATTTTGAACGATTGTATTGTGCACAATTCTGTACATGCTGTAACGATACAATCGTTCAAATATAATCCAATAATTTTCACACTAGATACAATCGTTTAAACGATTGTTAAAACAATGCAGGAAGTGACATGCACAGGAGAAAGTGTATCACAGAACGATCCACGATCACTGTACGACTGTACACACAATAGATTACCAACCATCGTCGCCCAATCAGATCCGCCGGGACAGTCGTCGTTTCCAGTGAGATTCCTCGTTCGTCAGCATCATTGACCAGTTGTTGTGCACTTTTTTTTGTTAACAATTATCGAGTGCACTTTTTTTTTGTTAATTATCAAATGATCTGTCGTTGATTGTTCATGACCATTATTGCACATGTGTACCCTGCCATACAAAGGAGAACAAGCTATCGGAAATGCCCAAAGTTTCTGATGCTAAGAAAACCAACCTTACTTTGCTTTGGCGTTAATATGGCCTTCCTGCTTTCACCATGGATGTTGCATTTGTGGCTAAAGGCCACAAATTTTTTTTTTTTTTTTGCAGATGCTTCTATAAAGATAAGTCATCTCCAAAATGTGAAACTTCTAAAGCCGTTAGTTGAGCTAACTACCAGGATCTGATCTGATTCACATTAGCTAGAAATATACATGCACCTTTTACATAGTAATACTTCTCACACTTAGCTCTGCTAGTTTTCTAGGGCGTACGTAAAGCTTTGGCTATTTTCTATGTAATTGCCGAGGCTCTAAGTGACTCTCTGGGTACTGTGGTTGTTTCTATCGCCTGCTATTCCACTACAATATCATTGAGGTATGTAGTGGCACCCATAGCTTTCTGGACTGCATAGATTATGTGCTGGTCACTAGGAAACGGAGAGATTAATTGTGTTTTGTTATGATGTGGCTGCTGGTTTCTGGGAACCACGGGGTGCTCTATCTGACACACCAGGAAGTGTTTGATAGCATTGGTAGATGTAGCACATCAGGAGAGCTAATATTTAAATGGTCAGCCTGTGAACAAGTAAGAATAAAAAAATTACTAGAATGTCTTGTGGTCATGGAGCATAATTACATTCCTTAGCATTGATTGGTATGACAGACTAAATAGGTTACTTAAAAGATTTGTGTTGCAGAGTGTTTTTTCTGCTGTTAACTTGTTTTTACAAAGTTGCCTTCTTCTGCAGGTACCATGACTATGACACACCTCTGAGTTGTTGTAGCTACATGTAAACACTATATCAGCATTTCTGAGGCAAAAAAAAAATGTAACTGCTACAAACATCATTCAGGGGTTACCGAAGTACCTAACTCTACTTGGGTCTATTTATAAAGAAGGTCGCCGGAAGTGAATCTGACATTCGGCAACCAGACATTCGGTCTGTTTTTAATGACAGAAATTTATTTTCCACTAAAGAATGTATGGTGATTGTCATATTCGCTGTTTTATAATTATATCCCTGTGGCTTTGTGTTTCTTCTATAGAACAGGTGCAACTTGTTGTGAAAACAGAACTCGCCCCATCCTCCTGCAGGTTTCTACTAAACTCATGTATAGACCCAGAAACTCCAAAGATAATGGGTCTGCTTGTCACATACCCCAAAGTGATGGGAGACATTACAATCATGTATGAAGAATTCCCACCAACAGTATGTCTTTGCTTCCAGATGGGTTAAAAGAAAACCTATTCTGTCATTATCTTGAAAATTCTACTTATCAGACAGCCATGCTGATCTCCTGCTTGTAGGACAATGCCAGACTCTGAACCTAAATGAACATTTGGAGTGAAGTCTGAACTCCTGATATGTTTGCTTATTCCACGTCAGACAAAATTGAGGACTTTGGAAATGTGTGATGATCAGAAAAATGACATTTTTAAAAGGAATAGTTGGTCCACATTTACCTATTTTAATGATCCCCATACCGGATCTTCTTTACAACTGTGAAAATCTGATACAACCAGCTTTCAGTCTCCCTATTAGTGTGATCCAATAATCGGTGGGCAATCATGTCCTGCACTTTCACCACTTAACAAGGAAGAGGTCTTGTGTTTAGTATGTTCTCCTCTACATTGGGGGAGAATACAACGAGTAATGGCAGGTGAGCACAGGGGCATCCATTACATAATAAATCCTAAGTTTTAGTCAATACTTGCATAGGACCATAAGTGTGGGGTGATGCTTATACCAAGGCAGAAAAGAACAATGCTGAGTTTACAAGTTTTAGAACAGGATTATCTTCTTTTGCCAGAGTAGGACAAATTCTCTAAATGGAAACACCAACGACAATTAAATCAAATTTTCTGGTGATTGACAAAGGTTTTGATATTCTTTCAGGAATTTAGTGTTCATGTTGAACCTCTCAATGGGAGCAATAACAGTTTATACAGTAATACCCAAAAGTACAAACCTTTCCCACTATTCAAAACTTACACAGATTTGGTCCCGGGCACAGACATCATTGTGTACATTTCAAGACCAACAGCCCTGCATTGTACAAGAAGATGCTGAGTGCCATTGTAGTGTAGGGGAAGACTTGCTGCAAGGGTAGTATTGTCATTTCCCAAAAGTTGTACTTTAAGTTGTTACTAAAATGTGTTTTATTGTGGTATATTGTTTTTTTTTTATTGTATTTGCTTCTTGGCAACATCTGAAATGAACATTTGTAGGATGAGCTTTAGTGCATCTCATGGGTCCTCAGAAAAATCTCCTACAGTTCTCGGCTTTGTCACAAGTTTACATGGCTATATTCTCTCTGGTTAGCCCAGTACAGAAAAGTCAGCACTTCCCTGTAAAGTTAGTGAAGGAGGGCACCCTATAATTTGCTATGTGAATATCAGATTTGTATATTGGGCTTGTCCCTAGATTCTCATCATTCAGTAACAAGCCATCCCACCCTGTTGTGTATGTGTACTTTCATTACTAATTGCAGAAACCCCTGTGAGGAGTTGTTTGGGTGGCAGAACCTGTTGACTTACTCAGCAGGTGAATTACATGTTTACAATACAATCAGGGCTGCGTGAAAGAGAAGTTTGTGATTATGTTCAGTGATAGGTCAGCTGATATCTCAACCTGTCTGTACACATCAGTGATTTGACAAAAAGCTTGTTATTGTGGAGGTGGTGGCTCCATACACAGGTAAAACGCCTGAAACAAATTGTTTCAGTGTCA
The DNA here is from genome assembly GCF_032062135.1 of Pyxicephalus adspersus. Classification (NCBI taxonomy): domain Eukaryota; kingdom Metazoa; phylum Chordata; class Amphibia; order Anura; family Pyxicephalidae; genus Pyxicephalus; species Pyxicephalus adspersus. Next base: position 36,761,537 of record NC_092859.1, read on the forward strand.
TTAAAATGCTTTTGTCAACAGCTTCTTCAGCATGATAAGGAACATTTTACATAAAACAGTTTGATGTTTACATGAAAGCAGTAGACATTCCCATTAACCATTCATGCTATCCCTAGGCATGTGGTTTTGACCTTGTTGGAAATGCTTTCTCTATAGTATAAGATAATCTGAATCGGCTGTAAGAAAAAAAAAAGTTTACTTGCCTTTCCAGCTAGTAAGGATCAATGGCCTGTGGGGAAACACACTCCAAAGTGATGTATAGTAACCTAATACAGAATTCTACAACTTTTTTTTTATTTACACGGGTCCAGCTTATGGAGATTGTTTAAAGTCTTACCAAAGTCTTGATTGTTTAAAGTCTTGCAAAACTTGCAAGTCACACAGACAGCTTTATTTTTAGTTTAATGGACCTCCAGCATCATCTAACTTATTCCTTCCCTGCTGAACTGTCCCTGGCTCTCCCCTATCATTTGTTGGACTTCAGTTCTTTCAGTCCTGGAACCTCCGCTTCATATCTGGGCATTATCCCAAATTCCTGTTTCTGAAATCAATGTATAGCACCCTGTTGGCACCTTTCAACAACCATGATCTGTCTGCATTGCAAAAGCACAATGACACAGTAATTGCCATTGGGTCTTACAAAGTATTTCATAAAAATGGGAAGGTTAAACATTTTTTAATAGTTATCTTGTTGATGAGGGGAAAATTATCTAGAGAATTACAAATATTACCATACTAAACCTAAGCTTGAACTTGGCTCCTGTTTTCAGAATTTAAGTGTATTTTAAATCCCGAGAAACAAATGTGTTACAATGCAGCATAGTTTGAACTTTGTCAATCATTGATGTAAAATGAATGCATAGATTGCTATAGGTGTGTCTGGACTGTGTAAAGATGTGTTTGTTATCTGGAGTACTTGCAGGTGTCCTATGAATGACAATGGGTGATAGTTGGCCCTCCCTGGAATGAGTTTCCTGCTGCTTCTTTGCATTTACACATTAACCAGCATCAGCTGAAATGAGACACTTTTTTTTTTTTTTTTCAACTACAGAAGTGAATCCTAAAATATCTATCTAGAGATTTTAAGTTTTGAAAAGTAGGGGATTGTAAAACTATTTTTGACATGTGTTTAGTTGGGCCTCTTAGGCTGGGTACACATGTGCAATAATTATCGTTTGAAAATGAACGATCAATGATTATTCACGGTTATTTGGAACGATCGTATTGTGCATTCTGTACAAATATAATCCACCAATAATTTACACACACTAGATACGATCATTCAAACGATGCAGGAAGTGACATGTACAGGAGAAAGTGTATCAATCCACGATCACTGAACGACCGTCCACACAATAGATTATGAGCAATCGTCGCCCAATCAGATCTGCCGGAACGGTTGTTCGTTTCCAGTGGGATTCCTCATTCGTCGGCGTTGTTGACCATTGTGCACTTTTTTGTTAACAACTATAGAACAATCTATTGTGGTTCTTTTGTTTCCAACAACATTTATTGCACGTGTGTACACACCCTTAGATACATTAACAGAACTAGTGTTCCCCCGAGCATGCGCAGGGGAAGCCGGATTGCCTTGTATCCTGGCAACCAAAGCAAAGTTGTACATGCTCAGCTCAACTTTTTTTTTTTTTTGACAGATTTCCAAGAAATCAGGCTGGTAATAAGAATTATTGAAGTAGGGGCATTGCTTGTCTCTTTTTTGCAATAATGACCCACCAGTTCAAGAATTTTTTAAAAGTTGATCCTTTTACCTTTATGTTGTCTATAAATGTACACACGCACATGAATGCACAAATTGCCTAACGAAACTCACCTGCTCTGGTCTGGAAGAGAATAATTCCCTCCTTGTTCACTGATCAATGACCTATAAATGTGAAGAATGCAAGTTTTTCATCTGACATGTTCCTGGAATGCGTCTTTGGCATCTACTCTGGAAACCACTGTGCTTTTGTAACTGTTTTTTTTTTTCTTCGGTGACATGAAAATATAGGTTACGATACAAAGTTGAATGACCTCCCTGCATTGCCGTAGATATAAACATGAATGCAATATTCCTATATAAGTAATTTCTTGCCAAGTGGTACATTTTTAATCAAATACCTGTTGATCCTGCCACATTTTAGGTACTTCCTCAGTATAGTTTTCTCATATTTTTCCCCTGTAGTGTTGCATTCTTTTATGCATATCCTGCACAGATGTCTTCCACGTTTCTAACCATCAGCAAAGCAGTCCTAAGCAATGAAATCCAGCTGTGGCTCCAGGAGGTCCCCAGTACTGCAAAAAAACAAAAATAAAAGTAGTGTTTTGTTATAAAAAAAACATTTTGGCAATTTTAATATACAAAAGTATAGCAGACAAAAAGTAATAGTCAATAACCAAAGCAGATTTTTGCTCTCATGTCCATAGATTTCCCCTGCAATACATGTTTGTTATGCCACTAGATGATAAATGTCCGATGGCCAACGCCATTCAGCCCACGGCCTCCAAGCCCAGCACATCCTTCATGCATTCATTTTGCTCTATGCCGGCGCATAAACTAATTGGCTTCCTGTATCCAATGGCCCATTATTGATTGCAAAACTGCTTTAACGTGTCATTTATATCTATCTGTGGTAAACTACTACCAATCAATTGTGGGCCATAGCGACAACCCATCTTTAAACGTGTCCTATATTGCTTGGTATTGGTTTAGCTAGACACTACAGTACAATACGTCAGATTCAAAAGTGCGCTGTGTGATCATGATATAAAGTTAGCAAATTTTTATCATTTCGATTTAATTAAGATATTTTACGATGGAAATTAGTCCCAAAGTTGTTGTGTTTTTGTCTTTCTTTGGTGACCAATAAGTCTTCCTAAGAACTGACATTCTGAGATGTAACAGTCAGTTGTGTTTGTGTGTGTGTGTGTGTGTGTGTGTGTGTGTGTGTGTGTAGAAAGGTTTACTACCTGTTGCATCATTTAGGAGAATGTTCTGAAACTGTTTGGCACACTCTGTCGGAAGCAGAATGAGAAAGACATAACTGGTTGGGTGTGAAGTACTGTTATGATTTTTATCTTCTACTTCCTGTGGTTAATGTCCTCCCCAATGCTGACCTGGAACACCGGCTGCCTTGTTTGTCAGTGATGGGGGAGCAAACAGCTGCATCAGCACGATATATGCTATATCAAGGGAAATTAGTTTGTATTTATGCTCAGAACAGCATAACGTTTGTTTTATGTTATCGAGGTCATGTGCTTCTTCTGTAGATAATGTTCTGCAGAGTGGGGTCTATTCTGTTCTGTTTTTTATTGTGTGAGGAAAAATAGGTCATGTCATGTCAAGGTTTTGTTCATTTCTCTGGCCAACATGTATGGTTTAATAGAGCTGTCCATTTCTATGGCTGATGTGTGAGGATTAGTGAATATGCACATTAAAGTTCACAATCCTTTGTAGTCACTGTCTGTGATGGTCCAAGGAACTCTTCTTATCAAGCTGGAGAATGTCAGGGTGGGGGGGAGACATCCGCTTTTATGTAGTGCTTGGCTAGAAGGATGATAACATGTATTTACAGAGATAAACAAGCTAGATATTCAATATACAGTCCCAGTCCAGAGTTATTTAGGTCTAGAAATTAATTACTATTTTACTACAAATAATTTAACTAAAACCCCAAATTAAGAACCTACAGACACAGATTTGAGTTACTTCAATGGTATAGCTCAGGGGTAGGCAACCTTTACTATCAAAAGAGCCATTTTGCCTCCTCTTCCACTAAAGAAAAATAGTCTGGAGCCGCAAAACATAACAAAGTTTATAAACTTTTTATTATTTTTTTAATTTTACCTGTTACAACAAGTGTGCATGCGTAGGCCTACTTTGAAATAAATTAAACACTGAACTTTGCCCCTAGAAGCCTCCAGCTTCTAACGTATCATCCTGTTACATTAGAAGCTGGAGGCT